>NC_139961.1:13671688-13706688 GCF_963454915.1 Gymnoscopelus microlampas | reverse complement strand
ATAAATTGGGGCGGCAGTGGCTCAGGGGTAGAGTGGCCGGTAGAGCGGCCGGATGGTAAGCCGTGAGGTTTCCAGTTCGATCCCGGGCTCCCCCAGAAGAGTTACTGTCCATGAGCAAGACGCTGAACCCCTAATTGCTCCCGATGAGCAGGTTGGTGCCTTGCATGGTCTCCTCCGCCATCGGTGTATGAATGTGTGTGTGAATGGGTGAATGTAATGCACAATCTATGTAAAGCGCCTTGGATAAAAGCGCTGTATAAATGCACCATTTACCATAAATTGAATTTTGACCATCAAGTAAAGATTCGTGTCAGATCCCATGTCTAGGTGCACACATGACCTTTGACACAATCTAAATGTCTCAATAGAAGAGCGGGGAGACAAAATACAACCACCCCAATTGTATACGTTATATTTTATTAGCATACTTTACCATACAAATTACATTTTATTAATTAAAAAGAAGTTACATAGTGCTGCCTTAAAGGAGTAGTTCACCCAAAAAAATACTTATTTTTATTCATTTATTCGGAGATTTTTCAATGGAACAATTAGACAAGACTCAGACCTACATACAAAACAATGTACATAAAATCATACACATAATCAGACTTGATCAATTATAAATTACACACATTTTTTTGTTTTTGTCGCATTCTTAAGCCAATAATTTGATGACCGGTGGAGTTTGGAGATCTCCGCCGATCATCAAATTATTGGCTTAAGAATGCAACAAAAACAAAATAAATCTCCATGAATTCAAGGCTTCATCGGGTGTGTAATTGATAGAAAATAAGTCATTTTTTGGGTGAACTACTCCTTTTAAGTATTCAAAATAAAAAATTGCAAAGTACATTTTTCGGTAAAACATTCACAGTATAGCTAGCCTAAGTAGGCCTCTAGTATGACGATGCCAGTGTGTACATCCCAGTAGTTCACAAGCAACAGTGTGAGGGAGCAGGAGTCATTTATCCAAGGACAGAGACAGAAGGCGCGGCACAAAGTACCGCGCCGTACCGGCCCGGTCGTACTGACTGCACCATCTTGTACCCACGCTGAAGGTGCTCCTCCAAACCATAGGTCATCTCTGATTCAGTGACGGACTCATCGTTTTAAATCACATCTATGTCTGACGTGGTGCTTTTCTGTGTGTGTGTGTGTGTGTGTGTGTGTGTGTGTGTGTGTGTGTGTGTGTGTGTGTGTGTGTGTGTGTGTGTGTGTGTGTGTGTGTGTGTGTGTGTGTGTGTGTGTGTGTGTGTGTGTGTGTGTGTGCGCGTGCGTGTGTTTGTAGAAAAAGAGTAGGTAGGTTTAGGCATTTAGAGGTTAGGTTTAGGGATAACGGATAAGAGATCTTGGGCCATATTTTCGCCGGTGCCTTACCCATTATCCCTAAACTTCTTTGCCATTTTTTACTATTTTTAAAAAACATTTTCAAATAGCCAATCTACAAGCTATTAACGTGTCGATGTAGATCGGCTAGTTGAACTATTTGAAACTGTTTTTAAAAATAGTAAAAAATGGCAAAGAAGTTTAGGGATAATGGGTAAGGCACTGGCGAAAATATTATGCCTGATTTGTGTGTGTGTGTGTGTGTGTGTGTGTGTGTGTGTGTGTGTGTGTGTGTGTGTGTGTGTGTGTGTGTGTGTGTGTGTGTGCGTGTGCGCGCGTGCGTGCGAGAGAGAGAGATTGAGAGATCAGGTAACATTTTGCGACGAGGCAAAAAAAGAAAGAAAGAACTGGGGTCAAATCGTGTCAAAGCTGATTGGGCAGAATTGAGACAGAGTACACCTTGGGTAATTACATTGAACCCCCCCCCCCCCCCCCCCACCCCCCAACTCACCTCCCCCTCCTCCTCAACGGCCTTTGCGTCTCTGTTTTTTCTTCTTTCTTTTTCTCTTTTTTTTTTGTTGACACTTTAATTAGGTTACCGTGGATACGGAGAAAGGCCACTTGGGTAGGAATGGCGTGGGGGAGGAGGAGTCAGATGCAGAGGTAAACGATACGCCGGAGAGAAACCTGCCCTGTCATCAAAGTCACCTCGCCTCCCTGTCATCATCTGCCCTCTATATTATCTCATATCATATCACACCACACACACATACACACATTCTGTCTCTGTCTGTCTGTCTGTCTGTCTGTCTGTCTGTCTGTCTGTCTGTCTGTCTGTCTGTCTGTCTGTCTGTCTGTCTGTCTGTTTGTCTGACTGTTTGTACAGTACATACATACAGTACTTTTGCTGGTACATGGCGCACACGCACAAGCACATGCATACGCGCACCGGGTGCCAGTGTGATGGAAGCTTTGCCGTTTAATCAGAGGATGTTTATTGGCATACGTGCCAATAGCATTAAACGGAAATGAATGCTATTGGCTGCAACCGCAGCGAGGGCCGGTCTTCACTCGGAAGAACCAGTGGAAACCCTAGAAACATACCCTACTTTATCATTCATTTTTTAATTAATGGGACCATAATTTACTAAATGCATATCATAATGATTTAAAAAACAGAAAAGCCAGAGTCAATGTTAAAATTACTCCAAACATGTTTTAAAGTGAAGTATCCCTTTAAGTATATTTCTTGGCAATACTTTTGTGCTTTTACTCAAGCAAATTGTGAATACCGGACTTTCACTTGTAACCGAGTAGTTCTACTGTTACTTTTTTTTACAAAAATCGGTGTACTTGCACCACTGGAGTTCCTTACACCCCAGTGTTGTCGGTGTGCACCGCGGTTCGGCTGCGGAGGTTAATTAGCCATTAGCTATTCACTGAGAGTAAATAACAAGTCCTCAACCCCCCTTTGTGTGTAATAGCTGGTCAGACTCAGTGTGAAACCAGCTCATTAGATTACACAACCCTCATTCAGAGCTCTGCATCCACCCAGCTGGGTGAAATGTGTCTCTGAGACCAAATGGACGGTCAATACATGCTCGACGGAGTCGTGGCGCGTTGCCTGGCAACCTCTTTATTTCGTTTGGAGACATAGTCTGTGGAAGTTATGGTTACCCATGGAGTCATCTTGAATGGATGGATACTGGCATGGGAGGGTGGGGGGGGGGGGGGGGGGGTACACGCCCCGTCTGTTTCAGAGCGCAAGTGTGACTGTCCTCATGTTGGCTTGGCCTTAACACTTATGCCTAAACTTTGCAGGTATTTTCTTTACTATTTTAATTTTTTTTAACCCATTTAAGACAATAATACAAATGCCTTCTAAATTCGTAGTTCTCAAACTTTTCTTGTGCCAAAGACCCCCATTTAAAAAAGTTTTGTGCCAGGGACACTTTCCAGATTTTTCTAAAAATCTCAAAAATAGTAGATGTACAAGCACGCTGTGAGCCTGTAGATCTGCTATTTTTGAATAGCCAAAGAATAAAATAATGGTTAAAGTGGTTACACAGATGCGTTCCCGGTCTTAAGGGGTTAAAAGTCTCTCTGGATAAAGAGCGTCTGCTAAATGCCCTACATTGTAAATTGTAATCAAAACACATATCGTCTCTGTCGGGCGGACACCAAAACTGTAACTTTTCCGAAAAAAAAAAAAAAAGGCCCTGACGATGCCTCGAATTGAATATGATGATATGTATTATTTTAATGAATAATGTTGAGAATGTAATATTGACTATAAGGGCAAAGTAATTTCCATAGTATCCCTTTCAACAGCGTAAGGGGGAATTAATTTACCAAAACCACTTGCAAGCAGGAATTTCATTGTTTGGAACTTAACCCATTCAAACCGGGGCAGCAGTGGCTCAGGGGTAGTAGAGCGGCCGGATGGGAACCGCAAGGTCCCCAGTTCGATCCCGGGCTCCCCCAGAGTTAGTGTCGAAGTGTCCTTGAGCAAGACGCTGAACCCCTAATTGCTCCCGATGAGCAGGTTGGTGTCTTGCATGGTTTCCTCCACCATCGGTATGTGTGTGTGAAAGTAATACACAATTGTTGTAAAGCGCTTTGGATAAAAGCGCTATATAAATGCACCATTTACCATTTATTTACCATTTAAAACCGGGAACGCATCTGTGTAACCACTTTAACCATTATTTTATACTTTGGCTATTCAAAAATAGCAGATCTACAAGCTCATAGCGCGGCACCGAGTGCAGCACTAGATCTGCTATTTTTGAAAATGTGTGCAAATCATTGAATATATATATATTTTTAAAGCGAACATTTTTAACTCAAATCTTTGCTTCTGGGGGTCCCTGGAACAACATATTTTGAGATGGGGGTCCACGGCCAAATACATATAGTTGTTGTTGTTTGGTTGCGATTTCAGTGGTGCTCAAACTTTTTCCATGTCAATGACCCCCACATTTTTATGTATTTGGCCGCGGACCCCCATCTCAAAATATTTTGTTCCAGGGACCCCCAGAAGCAAATATTGTTGAAATGTTAGCTTTAAAATATATATTCAAAGATTTGCACAAATGTTCAAGATTTAAAAAAAAATAGCAGGTCTACAAGCTCAGAGTGCCGCACTATGAGCTTGCAGATCTGCTATTTTTGAATAGCCAAAGAAATCGTAAAATGACACAGTTGCGTTCCCGGTCTTAATGGGTTAATGGACCATGTTGTCCCATTAAACTCCTTTCAAGCTTTAAATCCGTTACTTTTATGCCCTGGCCAGCATTCACACCAGTGTCTCCAAGTCTGCTTATTGTAAGCGACTTTGGGTTTCTTCTGTTTCTTTCTGTAAAGTCGCTTGTGAATATCTGTAGCTGCGGGTTGCGTTTTTTCATGGGCTCGTTTCTAAAGTGTAGTTGCTTATTTGGGATCGCTTCCTAATGTTGTTTTAACCATTGATTCTCAAACATTTTCATGTCAAGGACCTCCCCATCCCAAAAAAAACCTCCATCAGCCCCGTACAAGATTTGTGTAGTTGAAATGTTTCAAAAATATTCCAAATATAAGCCGATTTACTGTAGATGACCAGTGACATAATGCTTAATGTGAGTGTGTAATAATAATATCTAACATTTATTTAGCCTTTTTCTAAATAGCCAAAGACGCTTTACACGGGGGGGCATGAGAAACACAACAAAGAAAAACAACTCAGTTTGTCGTTGCGTTCAGTTTTTTCCTCCAAATTGTTACCCTCTTTCTTAAGAGACATTCTTCAGGTTGCAACGCTTGTCCTTTTGGACGGGCAGGTCAGAGTGGTGGGCGGGCCTGATCAGCGTGCATGACTGTTTCTTTTACAGTGTATTTATTGTGTAAATACACACATTCTTCACTCCCTCACAGATAATGTAGAGGCACTGTAGTTTGGACTGTCTGTGCCCTTTTTATTGGTTTGCGTTGTGTGCAAAGTCATGTGAAACACCACCCCTGTAAATATGTGGGTGTGTGTGTTTGTGGGGGGGAGGGGCGTCGTGGAATTCTGGATCAATCAGTAATTGATGAGGCAAGAACAGACGGAGACAGTATTCAAGGTGGTGATGGGTATTCTTAATCGCTACAGTGGTTCTCAAAATGTAGGCCCGGAGCCCCAGGGGGGTCCCCAAATGATTTGGGGGGGGGGTGTCCCCAGATCATTAGCTTAATGTGCAATTGTTTTCTCACTCAACAGTAAACAAACCAACATACAGTATAAGTGTATACAGGGTATCTGCACATTTCTAAAGTTACAATTTAAGACCTTTTTGATACCTCTAAAATGAAATAGAAAATAAGACCATTACTGTGTCAAATCAGCCTAATCAACACACTATACTATAAAGAAATGGTCAAACTTTGGCAACATTGTCAAATATTACCTAAGAAAGAGGCAAAACTGTTTTAAATAGCCAATCTACAAGCTCACAATCCCTCACAACGCAAGCTTGTAAAGACAGTAGCTTGTAGCTATTTTCACAATTTTATCTGTGGAACCGAGTCTAACTAAATGTAATCTCTCAAGAACAGATTCCGACCTGCGGTGGAATCTGTCGGAGCGGTTCGTCCTAACCAGTGCGCATTGGCTAAAAGTGGGCGTGCCTTCAGATCAGGAAGTGGGCCGCGCTTTACCCAATCAAATGTAGTGGGCGGGATTCACGTGTCCATCCACCATGATCCACCCTCCCCCCCTCGAAACTAGCCGAAACTAATTTAACAATAGCGTCCTCGGAGCGGACAAAACCACGGAAAGATATTCACATTTTAAATTACTCTTTCATTATAGAAACAAGTGGGCTTATAACCAAAACCATCCATGTTCTCTGGGAGAAGTGGTGTTAGTGTTCCGTGTAGAAATATTGTTAGTGGGAATGAAAACATGGTCGCACCAACCGGAAGTGATGCGCTATAGGCAGACATGAAACCGGTGTTTCCCTGCGCTCTAGTCTAACATTATACTCCTGCCAGACTCCACAGAATATCAGAAAAGCAGAGGTCGCTGTTTTTCATTTTCTGTGGGGTCTGGCTACGCGAGACTAAACTAAATGTAACGCCTCAGCTCCTACAATTCCATGAGCTTGTCAGGGAGGGGGGTCCCCAGTTCAAATGTGATTATTTTGGTGGGCCTGAAAAGTTTGAAAACGTTAATATAGCTTTTATATACATGATATCATGGAGACAAGTACAATAACACACAGATTGGTGGTACGGCAGTTCTGCCAACGAACACAAGCTGAACCACAACAAGACAGGCTGTATACCAAAGCAATAGCTATCAGGCCTAAAAGTGGGACATCTTGGCTCTTACAAGCTGCAAAATATAATTTCATATCAGGCACAAGATGAACAATATACGATACTTGAAGTGTAGGTCACATATAAACAACCATAATAACAATAATTCTACCTCAATTCTTCCTCGTTATCTGTGAGCATCTCCAGGCTTTTCCACATGGCAGAAAGCCTGGTTTTCATTTCGAACGGACTAGTGTGATCCGGTGTACTATAGAGAACAGTGGTTCCCAAACAAAGGGTCGGCACCCATTTTTTAGTTGCAAACCCATTTTTATGAGTAAATATCCCTTTATTTTTGTTTGCCTACATTCTGTTAATATTATTTCAAAATATATTCAAACATGAATCTCTCTCTCTCTCCCTCTCTGCTCTGTTCTGCCATAGTGTGCCATCATGCATGATAAACACACGCCAACACACACACACGCACACGCACACACACACACACACACACACACACACACACACACACACACACACACACACACACACACACACACACACGCACACGCACACATGCAGAGCACATTGGCACAGACTCATGCTCATGCTCATGTACACGAATACATCATCATTACTCAGTGTTTCTTCCATCAACACAATGGACAGAATGTCAGCTCTATCTATCTCTATCACACTAAAGTGTGAATGCTGCTTATGTGTACATAATCTCTCTCTCTCTCTCCCTCGCTCCCCTAGATATCCATCAAGGATCACTTGAAACAGCTGACTGATGCACACAGGGACTTTGGCCTTATGCACGGTGAGATGCACACACACACACACACACACACACACACACACACACACACACACACACGCATACACGCACACACATTATGCGTCATAGTATTATGGCTAGTACTATGTGTCATAGTATGACTGTAAGCAGCCCACAGATAACTCAAGAACTCAAGGACCAAGAAGAAAGTGTGTGTGTGTGTGTGTGTGTGTGTGTGTGTGTGTGTGTGTGTGTGTGTGTGTGTGTGTGTGTGTGTGTGTGTGTGTGTGTGTGTGTGTGTGTGTGTGTGTGTGTGTGTGTGTGTGTGTGTGTGTGTGTGTATTCATATATCATCTCTCTCCAAAACTATTACTTTTCAGGATTCAAATTCAAAAGTAGCAGATCTACAAGCACAAAACGCGTCGCTTCGCGCCACGTTTCGAGTTTGTAGATCTGCTACTTTAGATGCTTTTGTGTGACGCTGTAGGAGAGGTTTTCTGCGCGACAGCAACGAAACGATGCTGCAAACTACATGTACTGCCTGTTAACAGCTCACTCAATGACCCATATTAATTGTGTGTGTGTGTGTGTGTGTGTTATACACACAACCCCACACATGAATATGAGCAGCCCACGAGACACTCATCAGTTGTGGAGACAGTAGTGTGTGTGTGTGTGTGTGTGTGTGTGTGTGTGTGTGTGTGTGTGTGTGTGTGTGTGTGTGTGTGTGTGTGTGTGTGTGTGTGTGTGTGTGTGTGTGTGTGTGTGTGTGTGTGTGTGTGTGTGTGTACGTGTTCATGACGGTAAAGGAAGCGTGGTGACTGTGTTCTTAACATTTGACTTTGGCTTGAGAACGAGAGGCGCTGTGAGCTTGCAGATCTTGCTATTTTAAAAAATGTTTTGCCTCTTATATTATTTTTCAATTTGGCTAATGTTTGACCAGTATTTATAGTGTAGTTTGTCGATTACTTTTGATGCAGTAATGTTTTTTATTTATTTTGTAGGTATTAAAAAGGTCTTAAAGGTCCTTAAATTGTCATATCACTGTCATCTGGGGAACCCCCAAAAATCATGATGGGACCTCCCTGCGGGTCCCAACCCACAGGTTGAGAACCACTGTTCTAGATTCTAGAACAGTGTACAAACAAATACAGGAATACAAGAACCTCTGGTCCGCGAAAAGGAATGGGGGCGAGCGTGTTTTGGGGCGAGTTTTCCAGTTATATATCGACGGCACCTCGGCTTGAAGTTGCAAGAGATTCTCTCCGTGAAGGAGTAATTAAACACCACAAACTGGACATTCATCATGGCAGGTTATAACATGGGCTTTTTGGACAGGACAGCCCCTCTTCGCAGGTACGACGTTCAGGTCCGCCGTATCGGCCCGTTCAGGTCCGCCGTATCGGCCCGTTCCGGTCCGCCGTATCGGCCCGTTCCGACCCACTTTCACCCCTGAAAAGTGGGTGAGCCAGGCGAGTACAGGTGATGGCCCCGTGAAGACAAAGCCAAACATTTGCATTTTATATGTGCGAGGGTCGATTCACTGGATGTGTGTCCGCAATTGACGATGAGCAATGGCTTAAGGCAGCAGCAGCCCATGACGTATCTATTGTTCTGGGGGGGAGGGGGTTGATTTCTTTCTTTTTCATTCGGCACACCTAGCATAGACTCACGGCCCAAAAAAGGTCCGATTGCCAGGGTTGACAAACACTGTTCTAGAATGATCCTTAGAGAACAACAACACAACAGATTATTGAAAAATCGTCAAAATGTGTGTAAATCTTTGAATATTATATATATATACTGTATATACATTTTTAACTAAAATCTTTGCTTCTGGGGGTCCCTGGAACAAAATATTTCGAAAAACTCATAGCTTGTATATCTTACTTATTTTCCAATAGCCAAAGAAATCTTAAAATGACACAGGTGCGTTCTCGGATTGAACGGGTTAAGCTTCTGCTCATACTGGACCAACAACGAGTCCCCAACACCTGTTTACACCCAGCCACCTCCTCCCGCAACCATCTGCATGCTTTGGTCATGATGAATTACAGTCTATAATTAGCATTGTGTGATCGATCGCACAGATAGAATCCAGTGGTGTTAAGTAACTAAGTACATTTACTCAAGTACTGTACTTAAGTACAATTATTTTGAGGTACTTTTCACTTGTACTGGAATATTTCCAATTGTCTATACTTTTACTTCTACTCCACTACATCTCAGAGGCAAATGTTTTGTTTACTCCACTACAATTATTTGAAAACTTTAGTTACTAGTTACTTTTCATATATAAATTATTACATTATAAAACATACATTAACCACTTTAGCCCTATTTTATACATCTACAAGCCCACAACGCGTCGCATCACAACGCGTTGTGAGCTTGTAGATCTGCTATTTTCAAACATTTTAGTACTTTTACTTTTGGTACTCTAAGTACTTTTTGATACTAATACTTTTGTAAATTTTGAAATCCGGACTTTTACTTAACAGAGTACTTCTACATTGCAGTATTGATAGTTTTACTTAAGTAAAACATTATAGTACTTTTTCCACCACTGATAGAATCTAAGCTCCAGCGTCCTGCAGAGAGAAGCTACTCAGATAATCATTTGATGCAATGATGGATAGTAAACTGTTGATGATTATATGATCATAGGAGGGACATTGATCTGCTAGACCCATTAACCCATTCAATCCGGGAACGCATCTCTGTGTCATTTTAAGATTTTTTTTGGCTATTCAAAAATAGCAGATAATATACAATCTGATCTACAAGCTCACAGCGTGTCACGTTTGTGACGCGTTCTGAGCTTGTTGCTCGGCTATTTTTGCCAAAGACATTTGGCGTGCGCGGAAAAAAGGTTGTCCAAATTACAGAGCCAAGTGGTTTAAATAACATTTTTCTATTCATAAAAAAATAAGTTCCGGTTTTAAAATAACTTCCAGACTGCAGCTTTAAACAAGATTTGAGTGTGCATTCCGGACCACAGTATGTATTCAACATTTACAAGAGACAAGCAGCACTTAAAGAAAACACACACACACACACACACACACACACACACACACACACACACACACACACACACACACACACACACACACACACACACACACACACACACACACACACACACACACACACTACACTACAACACACCTGATCTCCCTAGGTGTTTTTTTGCAACCTAATTCCACCCAATTATTTGACAAGCCATCCTAGGAATGTGTGCACTGCAGGAGTGCAGCTTTTCATTGGGGGGCTATACGGCATGCTGTGCCAGCAATAAAACGCAGCCATAAAAAAAAAAAAAAAGTCGTCCTCTTGACGCTTCTTGTTCCCCTCTGTCTACGCAGCATCTGTGGAGAGTCCCTTCGAGCAGCGCATTTCTCCCAACAACGTACCCTACTACATCAAGTAAGTACACCTCACCAAGCCCTGGCTTTTTGGCGAGCAGCCCAGCAGGCTTGCTGTTTTTTTTGGGGTGTGTTTCTTTTTTTGCTTTTTCATTCTCTGCATACGAAGTCTGGCTTGCAAGCATCGCTTTTTAACCCCCGCAACCTGTGCCAAGACGGTTTAAAACCTTTTTTAAACCACTTTGAACCCCTGCATCAGTATTGTGGGGAAAGCTTTTGCTGAAAATAACCCATCGGCAAGCTCACAACACGTCACTTTTGCGACGCGTTGTGAGCCTGCTGGTTGGCCATTTTCAGCGAAAGCTTTCCCCACAAATAACCGAAAACAGAAAATACACTAGTGTAGAGCCCTGAGGGACTCCTCAGGGCTCTACCATATAGGGTTTATGTGGTTAACGTTATCAAAAAAGAGCTCAGAAGTGTTAACTTGGCTCGCCAGGGTGACCGTTATTAAACAATACTACTACATACCATATGAGATATCTGAGAAAACTTTACTTAAGAATTGTTTACACATTTTATATGTTTAGTATTAAATGAGGTAAGTTTTAAAGACAAAATCTATCCAACTCTGTCCAAAGTTCATATTACAAACAAACAAACAAATAAAAAACCCTGGGTGGCGTCTGGCCCACCACGGCAGAGGGCCAAGTTCAATTCCCGGTAGCAGTAGTAGAAGCAGGTGCTCCAATAAACATCAGCGTCAGCGTTCGGAGGGATTGTGTATACTTGTCGCTGCACTAGCGACTATACCGGTTGATGGAGGCACCTGTTCAGTGGGGGAGGGGAACTGAGGGAGATAGTGTAAACCAAAGACATATAAAGGTAGACGCCTCCTCCGACTCTGGGGGCATCTGCATCGCGGCCGCCATATTGAGGGGCACGCTTCCTGACTCCTGGCCAATCTTTTCCGAGACTTGTCAGAATGTAGTTGTATAAAAGTACAACAGGATATTTTTTATACAACTAGATTCTGACAAGTCCCGGAAAAGACGAGCTGTGATTGGCCAGGAGTCGCGGGGTGCGCGCCCCCTCTAATATGGCGGGCGCGATACAGGTCGCTCCAATGAACTGCAGCGGCCAATGAGGTATCTAGGTTTCTATATCTATGGTGTGAACCTCCTCCTGGTGGATATCCTGTACTGTCAGGTAGAAAGAGGCAGGTGGTGTCATAGACATATAAAGGTAGACGCCTCCTCTGGCTCTGAAGCATCTGTATGGCGGACGCGCTTCCGCTTCTGGGGGGGGGCAGCTGGAAATTTCCGCGTGCGTCACAGAAGGGGGCGTTCAGTAGGCCAATCAGAGGCAGGTGGGGACAACAGGTCGGGACAACTAGATTCTGACAAGTCCTGGAAAAGACGCGCTGTGGTTGGCCAGTAGTCAACACGCTGTGATTGCCCAGTGCCCGTGCCCCCCGGAAATATGGCGGCCACCATACCAAACAGGTCGCTCCCACGAACTGCAGAGGCCAATGAGGTATCTAGGTTTCTATATCTATGGGTGGTGTCTTCTTGTCTATCCGAGGAGGCATGTGGTAGAAAAACTGTACTTGGCACAGGTCTTTTGAGTGTGTTTTTTTAACTGCAGATTTGTTTGCTTGCTTGGTGTTGCCTGTATCATTCACTCATCCACTCATCATAACCAGGGTGTGAACATTTTCTTAGCCACTTGAGCCCTATGTATGCCTCATACGACCTATACAGTAGCAACAATAGCCGATCTATTACAAGCTCACAACGTTTCAAATCGTGGCGTGTTGTGAGCTTGTTGATCTGCTATTTTTGAAATATAAAACAAATAATTGAGAAATGTTTAAACATTTAGGATGCCAGGGTTAATGCGGTTAACATAAAATTTCCAAAATATTACATTTTTAAGTTGTGATATTATCAAATGTATCAGGGATATCAAAAGCAGAGACACGGATCCCCGCCCCCCCCATCCCCCCAGCAAATCGAAACCCTGATAGGCTAATAACCTCGTTCATTTATGCTCTTAATTGTATCTATCTTTTCTTCTCGTTCCATTCATCCATGCCTGTACTTTGTAAGACAGGAGAATGTCGACGCTGTCTCCATATTACATTTTTTTGTGTTTTTTCGTTAAATTAAATTAATTTGAATCCTGAAAAGTAACAGTTTTGGACATATGAGGTCAGAGATTAGGCCAGTGTTGCATAAAAAAACTGCTCTTAAAGGTAGGGTAAGTGATTTGCTTTGGTTAAAATAAGTGTTAAATAGCTCTAGTTTCAGTTTCATTTCCAATTTTATTCAACCAGGACAGAGAACTCAATCGGGATACAGATTAAACAAGTGAAATTGGAAGTGATGACACTAAGAAATGAGCAGACAAAATTGGAACTGGAACACTATACAAATTAAGCTTAAAAATGGGTACTTTCTCCTGATTGGCTGAGATTTTGACACCTACCGAAAAATGTATTTTCTGTTTATTAAAGAGCTAGAGAGACGAGACATCTGTTACTGAAGAAACACTCTATAGCAATGATTACTATCAGAATATAGTATTTTAATCTTTTAACAAAATACTTTTTGTTTTAACCAAAAAATATCACTGACCCTACCTTTAACTCATAATGATTCTATTGAGTTGTATTACTAGTGGTGAAATAAACTATGTGTAGAATTCGTATAGGTTTCGTCGAACTTCAATAAAGTGTAGTGCAGACTGACGTGAATTCAAAGTTGTAGCTCAGACATTAACACGGTTAATGAGGTTTTTCAGCAGCTGTCACACTTTTCTTTCTCCCCCTTCCTTCACAGAGGAGGAATGAAAACATGTTAAACACATCATGGGGGGGGGGGCGGTTGCTTAAGCCTAATCTATCCTCTGACATGTGACATGTGTTACATGTGTTGACAGTCACTCACCGTAAATAACTGGGTTTTAATAAGCTGGAAAAGCTGGCATGTTGAGCGAGCGACACAACAACGACGAACAGGGTGTAAATTGTGGTTTAGAATGTGCAACAATCCAATCCATATACTCGACACCAGAGTTTGGCAACGGTCCGTACTGTGTGTAAAACGTTATATAAAATCTCACTCAAAGTACAACGGAATGGATCCCCTCTGTGACGATGAGCAATGACGTGGAAATGTGTGTGACCGTTTAAACACTTCAAAACCCTCAAAACTTGACCTTTGGCTCTGTACTTGGTCTGCTCTTTTTCCCCTCTACACCAATGGCCCTATCTTGCCTTACCCCTTATTTCCTAAACTTTTTAGGCATTTTTTACTATTTTGAAATACATTTTGAAATAGTGAAAATAGCCGATCTACATCCGATCTACATTGTGAACTTGTAGATCGTCTATTTGAACTATTTGTAAAATGTTTTTCAAAATAGTAAAACATGACTAAAAGTTAAGCCTTCGCCGAAAATAGCAGATCTACAAGCTCACAACCCGTCGCAGCGCTTGTAGATCTGCTGTTTTCGGCGAAGGTTTCCCTCCAGATTAGGGATGCCGGGGTTCAAGTGGTCAAGCCCTACTACTACATGCTTATGACGAATAGTGAAAATAGCCGGTTTGCGAGCTCGACCTGTTGTGAGCGTGTGCATCTGCGATTTACACTACTTTTAAAAAAAAATATGAAGCATAACAGGGTGCTGTTTATGTGGTTATTAAGTGAAGTGGGACTGGATTCAGTAGCAGAGGTCATCATCAGAGACATCAGTGTGATTGATGTCTTTGGACCGTTGGAATGGTGCAAACGGCACAAAAGTGCAGCTGTTACTTTGGTGGTGTGACTGTAGTACGGCAAATAAATAAATACATCTAAACCAGTGTTTCCCAAACACTGGGTCGAGGACCCATTTTTGGGTAGCTGACCCATTGTTATGGGTCAAGATGCACGTAAATATCACTATTTTTATTTTACATTTCCTTCAATTTTTCTAAAAAATAATATTTCAAAGGATTATCCCCCAAAAAATGTCTTTCTTAAAAAAAATAGAAAAATCTATAGTTTTAAAAAAATAATGTAATAAATGTAAAAAAAAATCATTTTAAGAAATTGTAGGGCTGAGGTGGTTAATTTAATGTAAATTTCGGTACTTTATCTTTTTGGGCCTTGAGCTGAAACGTTTGGGAACCACTGATCTAAACCACATGGACGGAGGGTGAACACCAAACCAGGTCGTGAGATCATCGCAGACATTGTAGTCTAGAGACCAACTAGACTCTGGGAAGGCTGTGTTATTTCGTTACGTTTGGTTGAGGGTTCATGGGAAAAAATCATGATACCAGCAGAAGGGCGGACCTTTATCGATCCCACTTTGGCAGAAGACCTGTCTGGTCTGAAACAGCGCTAACAGGTTTGTTGTGTTCAGAGCCGCTTTTAACCAGCCTCTCTCCATGGAGCTGCCATGAGGGATCTGTGTGCTGGCATTGCTAACATCATTGTACCTAGAAGTGGCTAACATTATTGGTTGCCTTGCCTTGGTTAACCCGAGTGACAGTAATTAGCACAAAACGTGTGTGTGCGCATATGCCCCTTTGTGTGTGTGTGTGAGACAAATAAATGCACTGCATGAGTGTGTGGCGGAAACAGCTGTTTGGTTGAATTTCATGCAACATCTGGATTGATGTGAAAATGTATTGAATGCGTTTGAGCGTGAGAGATACAGATATAGTATATTAATAGATAGTAGATGAGAGAGAGAGAGGGATTCGATTTGTGAGAAGAAAGGAGAGTGCGTGTGTGCATGTGTGTGCGTGCGTGCGTGCGTGTGTGAGTGAGTGATACAGGAAGAGCATAGCCTGGTGAACCAACCCCGGTCACATGAATTCACATTATCATGTGTCCTCTGCAGACCGATCTGTTGCCTAGCGCTGGGTGGGCATTTTGCAGTATAACCAAAAAAAAGTGGAAGAGCCAATCAAGCCGATCTACCACTTTTTTGGTTTCTGTGAAACACCCACCCAGCGCTGGGGGCCAGACCGGTCTGCAGAAGACACATGACACCATAATGTGAATTCACGCGGCCAGGGTTTGGTTTATCAGGCTAGGAAGAGCACGAGCAAGAGGTGAGAGAGGAAAAGGGCGAGGGAGAGAGAGAGAGAGAGAGAGAGAGAGAAGGAGGGAGGGACAGAGGAGTGACAGATTCTGCTCTCTACATGCAGAGAGAAAACTGGACCTGACGAGCTGACCCAGACCCTGTGAGTGACAGCTGGCCACACACACACACACACACACACACACACACACACACACACACACACACACACACACACACACACACACACACACACACACACACACACACACACACACACACACACACACACACACACACAGCATGTGGCCCCTGTGCTCACATCGCCACACATCCAGTATACACACAAACTGTTCTGTTGAAAATGTCCGAATTTTTCCAGTGTGATCATTTGTTGGTTTGTTGAAATCTGTGAGATCTGCCCCCGTGAGGGTCTGTGTGGTTTGACTTGTTGCAGCTGCACCAGTGCGGGTGGTCTCCTCTTAATCCAGTGGTTCTCGAACGTTTTAATTTCAAGGACCCCCATAACTCTGAGAGCGTACACAATGGAAGCCTACAAATGGAACCATTTAATGGTTCCATTTGTAGGCTCTCAGAGTTACAGACCTGAAAGGTAAACGGAACGCTCACACTCGTCCCCATTTTGTTGGCGGGCCGCTCGCCCCCAGCGGTGCTTGTATTCTTGTATTCGTTTCTACTGAGGTTAAGGTTAGGAATTAGTTTAGGGTTAGGCATAGTTTTACTGAGATAAGGTTAGGTTTAGACATAGTTTTACTTAGGTTACGTTTAGGAATAAGGTTAGGTTTAGACATGTTTTACTGAGGTTACGTTTAGGAATAAGGTTAGGTTTAGGCATAGTTTTACTGAGGTTACGTTTAGGAATAAGGTTAGGTTTAGGAATAAGGTTAGGTTTAGGCATAGTTTTACTGAGGTTACGTTTAGGAATAAGGTTAGGTTTAGGCATAGTTTTACTGAGGTTACGTTTAGGAATAAGGTTAGGTTTAGGCATAGTTTACTGAGATTACGTTTAGGAATAAGGTTAGGTTTAGGCATAGTTTTACTGAGGTTACGTTTAGGAATAAGGTTAGGTTATACCCGCACACACGAGCCTGCGTAATGACAAACTACAGAGCCGGTACAAAATAACAGTCAAGACTTGTAATTTACTCTCAGTGTGTATACCCTCCTCTGTAATATCCGGAGAGAGAGAGTTAAACTTTACACTGACAGAGTTGAATGAACATTCCCCCCGAATATTCATGCACTACTAGCAGAGCAAAGAAACCCCCTCCTCCCCCTTCTACTCCTCCTCCTCCTCTCTTGTCAGGGAGGTGAAAAACCTCCTTGAGGATGGGGGTATATGGAGGCTCCTCCTGATGGGGGGAAGGGAGGCAGGCACAGCACAGCACAGCTAGCTCTCTCTCTCTGCAGCAGCGTCAAGTGGCTCACAGCTTCACCACGAAGCCAGCGGATGGGATAGATTTTGCGTTCAAAAATAAAAGCTCCAAGTTATGTATAAATCAGTGGTTCTCAACCTGTTCAGGCTGGGACCCACCAAAATAATTATCTGAGAACTGGGGACCCCCCCACTCGGTTCCACAGTGAAAATAGCAGATCTACAAGCTCACAGCGTTGCGAGGCGTTGTGAGCTTATAGATCGGTTATTTTCAATTTGTTTGCCTCTTTCTTATATTATTTGACAATTTGGCCAAATTCGATGTTTGACCAGTTTTTATAGTATAGTTTGTTGATGACTTTTGATGCAGTAATGGGCTTTTTCTTGTCTTTTTTTTCTGATGCGCTTGTATATCAGTGGTTCTCAAACTTTCTCAAGTCAAGGATCCCCCAGATTGATATGTATTTGGCCGCGGACCCCCCATCTGAAAAGGTTCTGTGCCAGGCACAACCAGAGGAGAAGATTCATGTCAAAAACATTCAAGACTATCCAACATCTTTGCTATTTTTCAGACATTTTCAAAAATAGCAGATGTACAAGCTCGCAGCGTGGCACGAAGTGACGCGCTGTGAGCTAGTATCTCTGCTATTTTTTTAAATAGCCAAATATATAAATGGATAAAGTGGTTAAAATGATTGTGATGCTATGTTAACTACTTTTGCTGGGGACCGTTGCAGCTGTTTTGTTTGTTGTTTTTATTACCTTAGTAAACCTTTTCATAAACACTTAATGTTTTCAACCGCTAGTTTAAAGTCTTTTTTAAATCATCATGATATAGACCCCTTAATACGACGTCACACTGATAAGAACCAGTATGCGTGCAACCAGTATGCGCGCAATGAAACCCATTCTGTCAGGTCTCGCTAGGACGCGCCTCACTAGCCAACACACAAGAGGGGGTTGGGGTGTGCTGAAACCAGCGCACCCCAAAACAACAGGTTGAGAATTGATTGCATTAAACAATCACCTGTGCATCCAGTCTCAATGTTGGTAAACAAATAATTGGTCTATGCGTTTAGTAAATTATGGTCCCATTAATTTTAAAAGTAATGATAAAGTAGGGTATGTTTCTAGGGCTTCTACTGGTTCTACCGCGGGAAGACTCGCCCAGCCAATAGCATTAATTTCCCGTAGCATTTCGGACCGGATATAGAAAGATGGCGGATTTGAAATCGCTGAAAAACAGGCTTCGAAACGGGTCTGTAGAAGCCAATGGGGCGTCACTTTGTCCATTCTTTTTTACAGTCTATGATTCAGCCCCAGTGTGCGTTTTATTTTGAAATCCCTTGTCTGGAAGTTCTGTTTTTTTTTCAATGGGTGGCTTCTTTGATGCTGAGCTGTTAGCTCCGCCCTTAGTCTAGCTGGCCAGCCAGCCCCTGCAAACCAACCACACACACTCACTCTCTCTCTCTCTCTCTGACTCTCTCTCTCTCACTCACACACACACACACACACACACACACACACGTAATACACGATCGGACGTTTTTTCTCCAGTGGTTGGACTTGGAGGACGCTTTGGTTGCTTGTTGTGGCCCTACAGTAGTGGGGTTCGGGGGGTTGGTTTTGTGTGTGTGTATGTGTGTGTGCATCGGTCGGTTCGACCCCGGGACCACCAGGGCAGGGAGTGGAGGACCCCCTTTAAAAAAAAAGATCCGATCAGGGTTGCAGCAGCAGCAATGCGGGAACAGCTGAGACAGTGAGTGGTTGTGTTTTTATCATTTCTGCTGTGATGATGCGGTAAAAGAAACACTGTAGCGGCTACATATTGGCTACAATGTAGCCGATGTGTGTGCGTGTGCGCGCGTGTGTGACTACAGGCTACAATGTAGCCTAATATGTAACAGCATTGCCGTGATTTGATACATGGTTGCGTGCAGGAGGAAAAATAGCCGATCGCGACGCGCGGTGAGCTTGCAGATAGGCTATTTTTCCCACAATCTTTTTTTCACACATTTTTCTCACGCGCGCACGCACACGCACACACGTTGTTCACACATATCTTTTCCACACACACACACGCACACGCACACGCACACGCACACGCACACGCACGCACACACTGACTGTGTGTGTTATAGCACTGAGAGATTGTGTGTGTCGGCGTGCTCTGCAAGCAGAAAAGGATGGATGGATGGATGGATCAGCAAAGATAGATGGATGGAGGACAAACGGAGGGGACATTTCATCATCATCCCCTCCAGGGCAGCTGCACACCTTGTCCCCCCAAAAATAAAATATGTTGGGTTTTTTTTGGGGGGGGGGGGGCGCAAACCCTGTGTGTGCAAGGTCCCCCTCAGAGAGAGGGCAGAGAGAGAGAGAGAGAGGGGGGCCTAGAGAGAGCAGTTATTTTGTGGTGTTGGTCAAATGCTTAGCTATACCTACCTACTGAGTTTAGGGGAGGAAGGAGGGAGAAAAAACGCCAATGAATGCAAACAGAAACAGCAGCCCCCCCATTTGTTTGTTTATTTGAGAGTGCATGCATCAATGTTTAGGCTGTGTGTGTGTGTGTGTGTGTGTGTGTGTGTTGTGCTTTTTGCTTTGGCAATGTAAACGTATGTTTTCTCATGCCAATAAAGCCCTTTGAATTGAATTGAATTGAATTGTGTGTGTGTGTGTGTGTGTGTGTGTTTGTGTGTCCCCACACACACACACACACACACACACACACACACACACACACACACACACACACACACACACACACACACACACCGAGACAGTATAGTCTATTATACAGACAACATCAGCAGCCCGTAGTGTTGCATTGCATTCCTTCACAGACCAGTGCAAATAACACTGCATGTGCCAGTTAAGTGCAAACACAGCCTATTTCTTGAATGAATCCTCCATGCATGGGGATGTGTGTGTGTGTGTGTGTGTGTGTGTGTGTGTGTGTGTGTGTGTGTGTGTGTGTGTGTGTGTGTGTGTGTGGCGGGCCGTGCGTGTGACGTGATTTGACGTGCTGCTGTTGGGATATTCATATTTTCATGCACCCCCCCTTTTTATTTTTACTTTCCATGAAGGTAGGGATGGAGGGTATAGGGCCTTTTTTCCTGCAACACAAGCATAATAGATGTTTGATATAAAAACATGTCTATTCCATTTTCACCAAGGAGACGATGATGCATGATGATGGATTCAGTAACATACATACACACACACATACATACATACATCCATGTGCCTCTGTGTGATTTATCCCCCCCCCCCCCCCATTCGTGTGTGTGTGCATGCATTCTCTCTGTCGGATTGGTGTGAAATGAGAGCAAGAGGATGCAGGGCTCGGTTGGTGCAGATTCCTTTTTTTCTTGCATCGGTGTGATTGCAGGTTGGTAGCTGTGTGTGTGTGTGTGTGTGTGTGTGTGAGAGAGAGAGAGAGAGTTACTATACTTGTGAGTACCAAACATCCCCACAAGTATAGTAGAATTTGAGAAATACACATTGTGCGGACCATTTATTTTCCTGGTCCTTAACAAGAAAAGGGGTTATTTTTAATTGTAGGGTTATTTATTTTCATTTTATTCGTTTACAATTCTAAATGGATTCAGGTTGGGGGTTAGGTGTCAGCATTAGACATTTAGAGGTCAGGTTTAGGGTGTTGGAATTAGAGTAAACCATGATTTATAGTTACACATAGTTGTGTGCCAGTGGCGTGCAACTATTGCCCATCTACAAGCCCACAAGAGCTTGTAGATCTGCAGTTTTTTCCGGCTCTAGGCTTACAGTTAAAAAAAAATTATAGGATGGCATTCATACAATTGTCGTTCTAAAATGTTAATGTCCTCACAAGTCTAGTAATACAAGCGCGTGTGTGTGTGTGTGTGTGTGTGTGTGTGTGTGTGTGTGTGTATATATGTGCACGCTGGCTAAATACAGCTGAAGCATGAAAGTATACTCACTGATTCATCGCCGGTTGCAGGATTATAACCGAGGTGCTCAGACACGTTAGAAATCCTATTGTGTACATCTAGATGTGTGTGTGTGTGTCTGTCCGTGTCACGTGTGTGTGTGTGTGTGTGTGTGTCCGTGTGTGTGGTAGATCCTTTATGTATGTATGACTTATGCCACTTAATGCATTCCATAGTTGTGTGTGTGTGAGAGAGTTCACACAAGAGGCTTACTCATGGTAGAGGGACTATACCTACCTTTTAGAAGCCTGTCAAACATACATGTTCAGAGTTAGGGGGGAGATGCTTGGAATGCTGGGATGCCATGACGGCGCGCGCACACACACACGCACACGCACACAAATCGTTGCTGTCAGGCAGAAACCTTGTATCTCCATTTCAACTTGTTATGTTTTTTTTCCCCGTACAGTAATGCCCTACCTCATCATACAAGAGTGTTGCACGAAAGTAGTGAAAAATAGCCAATCTACCAGCTCACAGAGGCGATGTGAGCTTGTAGATTGTCTATTTTCACTGTTTTAAAATGTTTTTAAAATCATCACAATAAAAAAAGGAACGGTTTTGAACATGCACAGTCTCCACCCGAATGCGACGATATATTTGTTGACCCACAGATACTGGCATCCTTGAGGGCCCCCTAGCAACCAGGGGGGCCCTTGGAATCTAGCCAGCTTATGAGCCTCGTTCAATCGCTGCCAGCGTTTTGGAAGTAAAGTGTGACCGTCAACCGGACTCAACACTTCACCACGCCCACCCACGTCTGGCAGTGAGCCAAGTAACATTGCCCCGTTTCCGTACACCAGACTAAAAAAAGCCATTACGTTTTTTCTTTTCTTTTTATGGATGGAACCCAAATGACGCAAGCCCATATCATGTGCTGCGTTCACTTGTCCAGAAAAAAAGGAAAAGAAAAAGACTATTGATGAAACCTGAGAACTCCTCAGTATCCGGGCATTTTCTATTCATCCAATCCTACCTTTTATTTCCCCCCCTCCGGGCCACGTTGAGCGATACAAGCTCATTCTGCCTGCCGAGCCAACTATAACAAAAGGAAAACAAAGACATAAAAGAAAAAGGCAGGGAACAAAACATCAGCCAAAACATTTGTAGTGACAAGGACTCTGGTCTTTTTTTCTTCTTTTTTTTTTTACCCTTCTCAATTTGCCCTCCAAGGTCGACAGTGTATTAACGTTAATTTGATTTGTTAATATGTTTTAGGGGCCACAGAAACTAAAGCTAGTCTTTCTCAAATGAGATTTAGCCAGAGTATAGACCAGTTCAGGCCAGTTCTACAGGTGAGCTCTGACATTCCCAGTTCAAACAGCCTTTTTGATTACGGCTCGCTCAGCCAAATGCCATTATTTACACTTAGAATCTTTGTTTGGCAATTTCCTGTGAAGCTCCAAAGTGTAGTTTTCATTTATATGTTTGTATACAGTATAAGACATCTGTCTTCCCAGATGTCAAGAACGTGCAGTTGGTAGCGCGCCCATTTTATTCCAGTAAATGTGCAAATGAAGCATGAAAAAAAAAAAAAAAAAGTGTGCTTTTTTGTTTTGACATTTGTTGTTTGTTTTGACATTTCTTCAGTTCAAATAAACGTACATTGAATTGGTTTGGAAGCACAGAATGGCGATACACACACGCCAAGTCTGAAGTCGAGCAGTCTGACAGACTGTCAGATGTTCTCGAGATACAGTAAGGACAGATACACACACATGATGCACGTACAGATTTGGGGCATTTATTAGGGAGATACAAGTGTGTGATCTGCCTGTTGGAACGCGTGCCCTTTCAGTTATGCAATACCCGGCATTGTACCCATAGGCCTGGCTGTCACAATTATTACATAATAATCGCCTAATCACAATTATTTGAGATAATCACAATAATTTTGCATAATCGTCTCCATGTTGAAAGATTTTCAACCATTTTCCAAACAGCTTTGTAAGCTTGTAGATCAGCTATTTATGCTATTTTCTTCAAGTAAAATGATTCAATATGCCAGTCATTTCTTTGTATATTGAAGTCATTCGTCACATCTGACGTGTGCAATTCTTGAATACGAAGCCTAAAAGGCAAACAGAAATTGAATTTGTATTCATGTGTTCAATTTCCAAAAAACACGATTTAATCGCAATTATTTGTATGACAATTAATCGTCAACTTAAATGTTGTAATCGTGACAGCCCCATTGTCAGAGTACTTAGTGCACTACCCATTATCATAGTAGTTGGAGGCCAGTCTATGACGTGAGAGTACTATGACTATAGGAGCAGCAGTGTTTCTGCAGGTAGAGCTGCCGGTAGAGAACAGAAGGCTCCCAGTTCGGTCCTTATGATTACATTGTAATAAAGCGCTTTGGATAAAGGCAGTAAGGCACTATCTATATATATACAATTTGAATCCTGCGCCATGTTTGTTGTCAGTATGTTTGTCAGTATGTTGTATGTACGTTGCATCACTCCGAATATGGACACAACGCCAGTGTGACGTAATCTCACGACAGCATGACATCACGCATGACATCACATCCTACCTATAAATTCTAGGATGCCGTCAGATCGCACCAGTTCGACGGCTTCCATAGTGGGTTTTGGTCATTGGAGAGGTGATGCACGTCACCTCTTTCTGAAGTGGGTACTTTCAAAGCCTGCCGTGGATTTAGGAGATTACAAAACTCTCTCTCACACTGTGAGGTGCCTGTAAGGTGGCACTGCAAAGTGAACGACGCGTCACGCTAGACGTTCGGGCCGCGTAGCAGCCCGAACTTCTAGTATCCTAAATTTGGCTAATGGTTGGGCCGGCCACCTATGATTCAGTCACTATGATTCAGACATAATCATATATAGAGGTCGGCCGGCGGCCTGTCACTATGACTCGGACATAACGATGTCACATGCGTGCCCATATATGGGCACGCATGTGACATCAAGGATCCCCATATATGGACATAAAGAATCTCTAGTATAGTAAACTAGAGGTTCAGGCCACTACGCGGCCCTCACACCTATGTACTGGCTTCCCTTCATTGGCTCCCTGTATGAAGAATGGATTTGAAGATTTTATTGTTTGTTTTAAATCTGTTAATGGGTTAGCACCGTCTTATATTTCTGACCTAGTTAAATTATGTCCCCTCTCAAGGTCACTGAGATCTGTAGGCAAGCTGCTGCTGGTTGTCCCCAGGACAAGGCTTAAGCATATAACCATATATGGAGTGTGGATGTCATCTAATCTAACTGTGTCGGTAGGATGTCAGACTCAAACGATTCAGGTGGCTCCATACATGGAGCTCCATGTCAACCATGACCATATGTGGAGTTCCCGGGTTGACCATTATGTCCTAATATGGAGAGGCAGGAGAGCATGAGGCCGCTCACTCTTAACCTCTTGAGTAACCATGGCGGGGATCTAACGTGGTCAATCCTAGACGACGTGAAATCCTCTCGAACTTAATTTCTTCATGCTGCGACAGCTTGATTCCATCTTTTTAGTATCAAAGTAAGTAGGTCGGAGGGGCTTATTGTCGGTATCAGCCAAGAACGCGGGAGTCTATCCCCGTCACAATGCGACGGCGGTTCTGGACAACTGGATATCCGAACGACTCGGCGGCAGGCACCACACTCCCTTGAGTCCTTGCCGTTTTTTGTTTATGGTTATGTCTGAGTCATAGTGACATGGCTGTGGTCCTGCTTATTTATGGGTGTATCGGGTTTGTTTATGGTTAGGTCTGAGTCATAGAGACGTGACCGTGGTCCGCCGGCCCTCCCATTTGTCAATTCTAATATAGGAAGGATAGGGTGGTTTGAGGCAAAAGTTTGACATAATTGTGATATTGATTCAATGTCATATTGCCCAGCCCTAATACATTGACTTCAAACCCACCTTTAGCACCTTAAGGCCTCAACTTTAAGTTCATCTCAGTTCACAATGACCTTGTAAGAATACGTACATTATCTACTGTATACATAGTATTTGATTTGAAATGTCATCAGAATTCCCACTACACCACTCCTGACAGTTTTTTTTTTAACTTTGTGAAACCATGTGCATAATATAGCCTGAGTGCTTTGTGTATTATTTATAGAGGGAGTTTTGCTGTAAATATTTGCTTTGCCCGTCTTTGTAATTTTGAGTTTGTTCAGTGTAATTAATACGCCTACGCGTCACGAAACATAAACGTCAAACGAGTGTATGCTATTCTATACGGAAAACAATGTTTACAGTGCATGACATGTCGAGGGAAGGAAATGTTTGCGGCGACAATCAGCTTTCAAAAGGAAACGCTTGCATCATCGGTTGTACTGTAACGTTTTAGGGGTCTTCTAGGCCAGTGGATCTCAAAGTCGGGTCCCCCAGGGATCCTTGTAGGGCTGTCACGATTATGACATTTTACACAAATAATTGCAATGAAAGCTATGATTTTGTTTCTGTCGTTGAACATTGGAACATTATGAATAAAAAATTACATTTCTGTTTGGCTTTAGGCTTCGCGAACAAAAGTTGCACACAAGAAAAGCTCAGCGCGTTTTGAGCTTGTAGATCGGCTATTTCCACTATTCTTTGAAATAATTGATTATTCAAATAATTGCGATTATACGATTTATGTAACAATTGTGCAGGGTCCCCACGGTCATGAAATTCCTGGAAATATTTTGAAAAAAAAAATAAAAAAATCCAGTACTGGAAATGGTTTGAAATTGATCAAACATCATCAAAGGTCCTGGAATGTATCAAGGGTCCTGGAAAAATATTTGGCTATGCATTGTTTTTGGCTATTGATTTTGTTAAAACAAAACATTTTCATAAACATGAATAATATTACACGAAATATGTAACATAAGTAGTTTTTCGCCGAACGGGCTGTGTGACGGCAGCCTAATGTATGTCTCAAACTTTATTTTTGCTACACTGCCTATCTTTGGGCATTGTACATAGGAGTAAGAGACACATTATTGCGCCGAATGATTGTTATATAGGCCTGGAAATTGGGCTAAATATTCTGGAAAAGTTTTGGAAAAGTTTTGGAAATTCATTGCTAAAAATGTGTGGGGACCCTGATTGTGACAGGCCTAGATCCTTGAGGGGCTTTCGAGGGGGTCCCCTGCTAAATGATTGATTGTTAGAAACCGAATGGAGCCTTACAGATCTGTAACTCCTGAGAGTGTACAAAATAACTCTCGGGGAGTCTAATGCATTCCAAACTGGCACCCACTGTAAAAAGTTTGAGAACCTCTGTTCTTGGCAATTACTTGTCTTTGGACAAAAGACTCCCAATTAATTTTGCTTTGGATAAAAGCGTCTGCTAAATGACTGTAATGTAATGTAATACGGTACTTGATTTCCTGCCCTTTATCTTTGTGTTATAAATGTCATAAAACATATCGCTCGAGGTCTCTGCTCTCCATTCAGAGTTTTCTGTGAAGTCGCTAGGAAATATCGGTAGTGGCTGGTTGCGTTTTTTTGGGCTTGTTTCAAAATTTTAGTTGCTTATTTGGGCTTGCTTCCTAATGTCGTTTAAATGAGCGGTTCTCAAACATTTTCATGTCAAATTAATATGTATTGTGGCCGCGGACCTCCATCTGAAAAATAGCAGATCTACAAGCTCACAATACGTTGTGAGATTGTAGATCGTCTATTTTCAAATGGTCGACGTATGGTAAAACCGATTTAGATGCCGTATTAACACATTTTGCTGGGGAACGCCTGGGGATGTGTATGATCATGATCATGCGACAGTCACTTCTTTTGGGCTCGTTTTTGGTAGACCTTTCTACTTGCTTCCGTCGCAAAATCTGGCAACACTGATTGGGCGCCCAGAGTGGCAGCCTGTAGGCCATAAACCCCTCTCTAATCATTCACCCCAGAGCTGTAATTGACTGGCCAGAGAAGGAGTGACATTCGTGGTGTGTGTGTGTGTGTGTGTGTGTGTCTCTGGGCTGATCCATTATTTAAAATGCCTATCTGTCACTCTGGGTGCGATAAGCTATTCAGCTGCCTGGTTAGCCGCAATATGTGGCATCATGGTGTGTGTGTGTGTGTGTGCGTGTGTGTGTGTGCGCGCGCAAGTGTCAACGTGCGTGCCGCGAAGCATTAAGGATGGCCTTGGTTGGTAAATGGCTCTAATTTCGATCCAACTTAACCCATTGAGACCTGAAGCCGATTCTACATGTCTCCTAAATCTCAACAGTTTTCTGAAAAACGTTTGTTTCTATACCAGTGGTGCTCAATCTTTTTCATGGCAAGGACCCCCAAAATTATATGTATTTGGCCGCGGACCCCCATCAAAATATTTTGTTCCAGGGACCCCCAGAAGCAAAGATTTGAGTTCAAAATGTTCGCTTTAAAAGTATTTATATTCAAAGATTTGCACACATTTTCACAATTTGTCAAAAATAGCAGATCTACAAGCTCGTAGCGCGGCACTCGGTGCCGCGCTATGAGCTTGTAGATCTGCTATTTTTGAATAGCCCAGTGTAAAATAATGCTTTTTAGCTCAAATCTAAAAATGACACAGTTCCAGGTCTTAATGGGTTAAGTTGTGTGCTGAATGGCTGTTGCATGCTACAGTGTAAGAAGCGTGCAGATGGCCATGTGACAGTAGCAGTAAATATTGGCCAATGATGATGACAGCGCCTCGCGGTGTTTAAGAAGACCAGAGAGAGTAGTGGTCTGGACAAAGTATATCGTTGCTGTCGGGCAGAAACCTCTTATCTCCATATTTGTTTTTTTGTAAATTAACTGCCATACTTAATCATACTACGGCATCACACAGAAGTAGCAGATCTACAAGCTCGGAACGTGGCGCAAAGCGACGCGTTTTTGAGCTTGTGCCCATCTTACGCCTCTCACTCCTTTGTGGCTTGTCCTTCTTTTTTTTCCTTTCTACACTGTGTGTGTGTGTGTGTGTGTGTGTGTGTGTGTGTGTGTGTGTGTGTTTGTTTCCACCAGCCCCCATGCCCTGACACACAAACAGCCACCCCCCAATAAAACATTATCATCTCTGTCAGAAAGGAATCTTTAATTTCCATATTTGTAACTACATTGGATCAATTGGAACACAGGTTAATTTATTTACATTTCCTGAAAAATAACGTTTTTTGGTTTAAGGTTTCCACTTGACACCAACGATATTAAAGACATAGTGCGGTAATATACTACTTGGGATACTTTGACTGCTTTGGTACGATTTGTTCTTCAACCTATTGTGGTGCCAGACCATACAGCAGCCGCGGTACATAGCAATGTGTGGTGCACAGACAATCAGTAGATGGATGTGTGTGTGTGAGATGGACAGACGGACAGTAGATGTGTGTGAGGTGGACAGACAGACAGTAGATGATGTTTGTGCGGTGGACGGGTGGTTCCAACTCATACATGACGACATTTGATGTCATGCACTTTCAGGGCCTTTTTTCCTCAACAACAGGAACGTTTCATGAGCCTCCATGTCATTTGATCTGCCGTATAAAATAACATTGCCGTGGTTAGAAAACCAAGCATTATTCTCTCTCTCTTCCTCCTCTCTCTCTCTCTCTCTCTCTGAAAGTGAGGGAGTGTGACAGAGTGTCCTCAGTGTGTAACATGGGGACGCTTTCGATGGAGTATGTTACAATTGAGGAGGTGCTGCTGTTGAGTGCGCGCCACTTAAACCACTTAAAGCTTCAATCCATAGAACTTTTCTTAGTGAATAAAGTAAAACGTTATTAAAGGTTATTTTTATTCAATCTGTACGGTAGACTAGGTTAATACAATACAACTAACAAAACTGTTGTGGTTGGAGTCTATCTCCTCTTCTATTGACACATTTAGATCCTGTAGTCTGATCCTGTAGTCTGTATCACATGAAGCTCAAAATGCAATTTATCCTCTGCCCGAAGGAGCTTTCTGTATAACTCGGCTGTAGAATTGTTGCCGTTCGTCTGGCCCGGTTAGGACACGAAAGCAGCTTTTTTTTGCAGCCCTATTTAATAATTGTGTGACAGTGTTGTGAAAATGTTTGGACATTTTCACCTACTGAGGTTTGGGCCGTTACGTGGCCCATATACAGTATGGAGATGTCTGTATCCTTGTCCCCTTTATGCCCATATATGGATATTGTGATCGTTATAGCGCCATACATAGAGTTGACTGATTTATTTGCGCCTGATGCCATGACGACACATTGAGGTTAGACAACACACTCCATATTTGGGTGTAGCTGCAATGGGAACTCCTCTTATGGTTATGGCTGAGTCATAGTGACATGAGCTTGATGACCAAAATAGGGACGCCCCGGACTACGGTACAAGTACAATGCACAGACTGGATGAGCTACTGTAGCGCCACATGAGAAAACGTGTCGCTGTGCCCAGGCCAGCGCCGGGGCTCGGCTCATTAAACCCTGGAAACCCAGCTGTGAGCCGTTTACACGGGCTCTGGTCTGGATCTGCAGTTTATGAAAAAGTGAAAAAAGCCAGAGCTGAGATCATCTTTGTTTCAGTGGAGCCAGTGGAAACGGTGATGATATAGCCATTGGTCTTTTTTGAGCAGCTCGGGCCCCTGGTGCCGGCTGCGGGATTAAGTGCCTTGCTCAAGGGCACTTCAGATGTATTTGCTGAGGGCTAGCGTTGGAAATAATAACAAGCAGAGGAAATGGCAACAAATAAGTAGGTAGCCTGGGGAACAAACAGTTCCTCAGCCATGTGGCCCCATAGGTCAGGAGCCTATTTCCTGTTTCCATAGCGCGAGGCAACTTGATGTAACGAGTGCATCCCCCCCAGCCATGATGTACTGTATATGTACACCCCCCGGACAGTGTTGCCATGTCTGCTTATTATCAGTGGTGGAAAAAGTACTCCATTTTTTTAGTAAAAGTATCTTCAGTAAAAGTATCGTAATAGCAATGTAGAAATACTCTGTTACAAGTAAAAGTCAGGAATTCAAATAATTACTTGAGTAAAAGTACAGAAGTATTGGTATCAAAATGTACCTAAAGTACACAATTAGAAAGTATGCATTATGCAGAATGTCCCATTTCACAAGTTAAAAAAACATTTGAAAATGGCAGATCTACAAGCTCACAATGCGCATTGTGAGCTTGTAGATCGGCTATTTTCAAATGGCCAAAATGTATGTAGGGCTGGTTAATGTGGTTAATGTATGTTTTGTAATAAAAATCTACAAAGTAATTAGTAACTAACGTTTTCAAATAATTGTAGTGGAGTAAAAAGTACAATATTTGTCTCTGAGATGTAGTGGAGTAGAAGTAAAAGTATTGAAAATTGGATTTTTTTGTGGACAAATTTGAGTCCTATTTTTTGATGCCAACACTGTTATACTTTCACTCCCCTGTAAATGTTGTCAGACACATGCTATTCGTGCCATGCCACTGCAGCCCGTCCCCCCGTCCCCCCACCCTCCCCCCCTCCCCACCACTACTACAGTGTGGCACACTTTGGACGGGCAGCGTGTGAAAGCTATTAACGTTGTGCCGCTGTGTGTGTGTGTGTGTGTGAGGTTTGTTGTTCAAAGCAATGTTTAGCCGAGTGGTGCTGTAGCACCACTAATGACATGCTGACTGACACTGATATACCGTACTGTCAGTAGGCTGATGTAGAGCAGAGGCCTTGTTAAGTAGCCCGCTCCTCATTATCTCAAGTGTGTGTGTGTGTGTGTGTGTGTGGGTATCGCTGTACTCGTGAGGACCAAATGTCCCCACGAGTATTGTAGAACTTGTGAGGACCGTTTTCAAAATGCTTTATATGGTTTGAAACTGATTTGGGGAGATTTACAATTAGAAAAAAAGCAGGTTAGGATAAGACGTTTAGACTTAGAGGTTAGCTTTTGGGGTCGGGGTTAGATTTTTAAACTTGACCTTTGGCTTGGTACTCGGTCTGCTCTTTTTTTGTTTAGTCCGGTAGGTCCGGTTGTTTACTCCATTGAGTCTCCTACCGGAGAATCCGCCGGTCATCAAATTATTGGCTTAGGAATGAGACAAAAACAAAAGAAATCTCCATGAATTCAAGGCTTCATTGGGTGAGTAATCAATAGGAAAAAAAGTCATTTTGGGGGTGAACTATCCCTTTAAGTACAGCACTTTAGTAAATGTACTAAATTACTTTTCCACCAGCGCTGCTTACGCCTGGCCGGCTCTTAACATATGGGTTTTAACAGCACAGGGCTGGGTTCCACCGACAGCGTGCGACACACCTTAGACTAGAATTATGGCTGTTAGAGAGGCGTTTCTTTTCCTCTACAGTGAGTGTTTTATTGCAGTCTGTGTGTTCCGTTCGCTTCATTCATTCATTCCAACAAAGACAACGTTGGCAGGCAGCTACCTCCTGGTCATGTTTATATGGACCTGTCCAACTACCCCGCCTTGTTGGACGCCAGCCAGCTCTCTGGATCTTAACCTGGGTTAACCTCCCCCAACAAACCTGTGTGTTATGGCTCTTTTAGACTAGGCCTGCCTGTCACAATTATTACATAATTGCCTAATCGTTATTTTTTTAGATAATTAAAAAAAAAAATCATTACCGCCATAATCAATCAACATGTTGATACAAATATATCCACTATTTTTAGTACACAAATCCACCATTTTAAAATGTGAGTATACAATTAATTATGGTTATATGGAACCCACAGTAGTCCAAAAGAGGACATATTGATACATCTCTCTCTCTGACTCTCCCTTATCTATCTATATCAATCTATCAATCTATCATCCACCCACACACACATTCATTCGTGAACGGAAATTACAAACTGATGACGGCTTCCGTTCTCGGTTTCAGGATGTGTAGTTCCAGACTCTATATAGCTTTCAGGATGTGTATCGTTACTGTCGGGGCAGAAATCTCTATCCATATTCTAACCTTTTGTGTTTTTTCGTAAATTATCGCCCTACTTCAGGGGTCTTCAACAGGGGGTCCGGGACCCCTAGGGGGTCCTCAGAGTTACTACAGGGTGTCCGCCAAATCTTTGTGTGATATGATTTTTTTTTTTACCTTAACCACCCCTTTTCTGAGGAGAACTTTAGCCAAAAATAGCAGATCTACAAGCTCACAACGACTCGCAGCGCGAGGCGTTGTGAGCTTGTAGATCGGCTATTTTTGGCAAAGAGTTATTCACCTGTTTCTAGGCTTTTCACTGTGTTCCACTTCCTGTCTTTTGATCCAATGAAATCCAATGAAACCGGTCAGATGACTAATGATATCCAATGAAATCCGACAGGAAGTGGAAAACACAAGCCTAGGAAACAGGTGGATAGGTGTAGAGGGAAAAAAGAGCAGACCAAGTAAACAAAAAAAGTTTAATCTGAAACACAATTTTATGCAGTATAGACGTATAAACGTTGAAGACCCCTGCCCTACTTGATCACACTACAGCGTCACAAGAAAGCTTCAAAAGTAGCATATACACAAGCGACGCGTTTCGTGCTTGTCGATCTGCTACTTTTGCCATTTTTTTATTTGAATCCTGACTGAGAAGTAAACGGTTTCCCCCCCGACATAGACGATACGGTGCAGGACGGGTACCTGCAAGAGCATTAGCTTCCCAGCCATCCCATGAGGTGAGGGAGTGTGGTGGAATGTTTTTTTTTCTTTCAAAATAGGGTAGCGGAGAAGGAGAGACATTGCTTTGGCTACACATACTGTAATCTTGCATTTGCTGACATTAATGTTGCTAGTATTGTTTAGAGTCATGCAGTCTCATGACAGGGGGGGGGGGTGACTCCAGTCATGACCTCGGCTTGAACTACAAACTGGAACCAACAGAAGCAGCAGTGATAATATAACAGTCACAGTGCATTGTGCTTTAACCCATTTCGACCGGGAACCCATATACATAACTATACCTTTCAATCCGGGAACCACTTTTGGAGTTGTTGTTGCTATGTACAGTATATAGCAACATACATTGTTTTTTAAATGTTTGAATAAATATACGTTTTTCAGATTTTAGAAGGCGTTTTTAGAATCGGCCACAGGTCTATATGGGTTAACCACTTACACCCTCTAGACTTTGTAAACTGGACCTAAATGGTCTTTTTTTCTGTCTACACCATGGGTCTTCAACCTTTTCAGGCCAAGGACCCCCTAACTGAGAGAGAGATGAAGCAGGGACCCCCCACTATATATTACATAAAATTGTGTTGCAGATTAAAGCTTTTGATAGATGTTGGATTCATGTTAATGTGTATTTTCAGACATTTAACGACTTAAACCGTCAATACTTAGTAAACTTTCACTCTGTACTTGGTCTGCTCTTTTTTCCCCTCTTTGCCGAAAATAGCCGATCTACAAGCTCACAACGCCTCGCAGCGCGAGGCGTTGTGAGCTTGTAGATTGGCTATTTTCGGCTAAAGTTGTCCTTAGAATAGCCAGGGATGCTAGGGTTCAAGTGGTTAATGTAAAAAAAAATGATCCTATCACACAGAGATTTGGCGGACCCCCTGTAGCAACTCTGAGGACCCCCTAGGGGTCCCCCTGTTGAAGACCCCTGGTCCACACCAAATCTCTTTGCCAAAAATGGCAGATCTACAAGCTCACTGTGCGTTGCAACGCAAGTCGCGACACGTTGTGAGCTTTTAGATCTGCTATTTGTGGCTAATGCCCCCCCCCCCCCCCCCCCCCCCAGAGTGATGCTGGGGTTGAAGTGGTTCTTGTTTAGTATTTGACTTCATTTGTTTTTGCCATATTATGTCTTTACACCGACCGCACATCACTTTGAAATCTTTTGTCATTTTTTGTCAACTTTTTTGCCTATAATGACATGGCCAAAATATGGTCTCCATGGTTAAAGTGCATACACTGAAATATCATCAAATTTTTCCCCCATGCAAAATGAGGATGACAAACTCAATTGCACTCCCAAAACCTGCTCTGCGCTGACTCTATCCCTGGGCTAGTTTTAAGTTACGATCCAAGCCACCTTTTCTCATTATATTCGGCATTGTGTGCACTTCCCCAGTAGGATCTGCTGCAACTTCTGAGCTCCGATTACAAGTATTCTTCATTTAGTTTAGTGACTTTGGTCTTTTTTTTTGCTTTGTTTAGTCAATGTATCACGTTCCCAGAATACGTAGCGCTTACTTCATCAGGGACATAAAACGGGTATACATGTGATCCCAATGTTCTCCAAACTAGTCCTAGGAGGGGCGTTGCATTATTCCGGTACAGCGCTGCAAGGCACTGCCATGTGGGTGGTGTGCACTGCGTTTGCAGGCTTAGCTGATTTGGTTCAATTCAGCTCCACTTTATTGTCAGGCTGTCTGACACAGTATACACACGTGTTATCGTCAAACAAGAGCAGTATCCTACTATCCTACTATAATTCTAGTAACCTCTGTCTGTAGTGGTGACTGTCTGTAGTGGTGAAGCCGGTTCTCCTCAGTGGCTGGAGCAATTGCTCTGATTTTGCACACAGCCATTGACCATTACCATCTGAACTTAACTGTGAAGCCCGTTTTTCAATTTCATCAAATCTCAGCTTCTTATTAGCGTTTATGTGTGAAAGAATGTCGCCTCCCGGGTTGCCAGATCATGTGCGCATATCCCCCCACGGATGCGTCGACCGGGTATGGTCTAGTTTAGATAATTGAGCCAGTGTTACCAACCGGTTCAAAAGCTTCGTTCCTGACCTGATTAAGGGCAGAGCATCACACACCTACAGTAGCACTCCCAATAGCAGTGATGGGTCAGAATAATCCAATATTCGAATAATCGCTTTTAGGATCAAAATGTAAATTAAAATAATAATAATAAAAAAAGAACGCGATATTGTCATCCAAACCCTGCCCATAGCAACTACTT
>NC_139961.1:13646688-13666688 GCF_963454915.1 Gymnoscopelus microlampas | reverse complement strand
GCCTGTACCAGAGGCTGGAGCACACCAACACGCACCTGGTCCAGGTGCCGCTGTGTGTGGACATGTGCCTCAACTGGCTGCTCAACGTCTACGACACGTAAGGTGTACACACACACACACACCAGGGCTGTCGCCGTTATTACGACATTTTACATGGCGATTAATTAACAAGAATTGATTGGATGCAATCATATCCAGTGGTGTAAAGTAACTAAGTACATTTACTCAAGTACTGTACTTATAGTAAAATTTTGAGGTGCTTTTACTTTACCGGAGAATTTCCAATTGTCTATACTTTTACTTCTACTCCACTACATCTCGGAGGCAAATATTGTACCTTTACTCCACTACAATTATTTGAAAACTTTAGTTACTAGTTACTTTGCAGATTACATTACATTACATTATGAAACATACATTAACCACTTTAGCCCTATTTTATACCTAGGCTATTTTCAAACATTTTAGTACTTTTACTTTTGGTACTTTAAGTACATTTTGATACCACTACTTTTGTACTACTTTTTTTTACTCAAGTACATTTTTAATTCCGGACTATTACTTGTAACGGAGTACTTCTGCATTGCAGTATTGATACTTTTACTTAAGTAAAACAGTTGAGAACTTTTCCCACCACTGATCATATCCAATTTCACTGTATGTGTTGTGCATGACACAGATTACATGTGTTCAAGACTGTACAAGCACATTTGTATTACTATACATCATTTTAGAATGATCATTTTATAAATGCATTTTTTATTTTTGCCATTTTCAACCGTAACCCTAAATCATGCTTTGGTGTTTTGCACCCAAAAGAGCCGATCTACCAAATCACACAGCTGTGAGTGACAGTAGTGATCGACTAAGTATAAATTAAGCCTGAATATTTTTGTTAAACCATAAAACAAGCATTTTTCATTGTGAAACCTCACAATGTCTATTTCTCAAACTCTGTGATACCGCGTGTATGGACATTTAGGCCTCACAAATATAGTAATAGAAGCACGCACGCACGCGCGCGCACACACACACACACACACACACACACACACACACACACACACACACACACACACACACACACACACACACACACACACACACACACACACACACACACACACACACACAACAAGACGCACACAGAGCTAAAGACAGGGGATATGTGTGGGGAAAGTGCAAACGTGAAAATAACGGCAAGACTCAGATGGAGTCATTCTGAAGCAGGAAAAGGATCATTTTACATTTCAGTTTTATTTCAAAGGACAGCTCTTGTCTCCTTGGTGGATTATATAATTGACTTTGAACTGAATCGAGTTCAAAATAGTTCTTCCTGATATGGTATTACTATCCTTCAAGTTGTCAGATACTGTGTGTCCAGATCAGTGGTTCCCAAACATTTTAGCTCGACGGCCAAAAGAGAAATGGGTCTCCCCAGGACCCAAAGTAGCGGAAATAGCCGATCTACAAGCTCATAACGCGTCACATTGCGGCCCGTTGTGCACTTTGTAGATCTGCTATTTTCACTACTTTTGTGCGACACTCTTGTATGATGAAGTAGTGCATACATTTATGAAAAAAAAGAGGTTTCTGCCTGACAGCAACGATATATACGTACACACATCATACAGCTGCACATGTGACACACAGATACATTGATTGTTTGATTGAATACTTTATTAGTCAGACATTAAGGCTAAAAGGATAACACAAAAAAAGTCCCTGTGACTTGTTTCCATTGTGCTCCTATGTGTTCAATTAATCAACATAGCATAAACAAATCAACAAACCAACACATACAAACACAATATGTACAAAGGAGATGGGGCATTATATTTACCTCCCCTTGTGGTCTCCTGATAGATGTTTTTTTCGGCCCAGCTTTGAAAGAAACCAGTGTTTCACATCACATAATGGATGGTGTCAGGGTATTCCACATTTCGGTGGCAGGGGAGTAGAATTTTCCCATGTTTGTTCTAAATGTGGGTGGTGCTACATCATGGTCGCTCCCTCATATGACACAAAACACAACAGGAATGGAAATAGACACATGATGGAGCATGCGTTATTATCGCCTGTTGGACTGAATGAATACAATGGATACTGCTCACTCCACATACATAATACATAGAGGTGTAACGATATAGTAACTGCATCGAAAAAATGTTTTTAATTTTCAACGATCTACTATATCGTTATGCAAACAGCAAAATATCGTATCGTTTGACTTTGTATCGTATCGAATCGTTCTGCAATGCAAATAATCAATTATCAGGGTTGTCCGATATTGGCTTTTTTACCGATAACCGATATACCGATATTGTCCAACTCTTAATTACCGATATCAACCGATACCGATATATGCGGGGATTATTGTGATTAGGGTAAGCTCAAATTTCATATCACACACAATATACAGTAAGAACTCCTGTAACTTATTTATAAAGCAAAAAAAAACAAAAAAAAAAACATTTTTTTTTTCAAAAACCGATACCGATATTTTCCCAATATCAATTTTTATGCTAATATCGGCCGATAATATCGGACATCCCTATCAATTATATCAATACTAAGTACTTTTAAGAAGAAAAAAGAGAAAGAGGGGTTTATATCCAGTATCCAGGTATTTATTTTTCACACAGAATCTTTGGGTAAATAAATAGTTACTATATCGATTTTAAATCATTGAATCGAATCGTATCGTTCTAAATTAACCTGTCCTGTATCGCATGTATCGTATCGACTAAATCACTGAATGGAAACGTATCGTATCGTTCTAAAGTAACCTGTATCGTTCATGTATCGTATCGACAACCAAGTATCGTGATACGTATCGAATCGTTGTTAAAACGTATCGTTACACCCCTAATACGTACACATAATCCTACCGCTACACATGAGACATACACGGATACATTTGTGTGTGTGGACGGCGGTATTTTGGGCGGCAGTGGCTCAGGGGTAGTAGTGGCCGGTAGAGCGGGCCGGATGGAAGCCGTGAGGTTTCCAGTTCGATCCCGGGGCTCCCCCAGAGTTAGTGTCGAAGTGTCCTTGAGCAAAGACGCTGAACCCCTAATTGCTCCCGATGAGCAGTTTGGTACCTTGCATGGTTTCCTCCGCCATCGGTGTGTGAATGTGTGTGTGAACGGGTGAATGTAATGCACAGTCTATGTAAACCTTGGATAAAAGCGCGATATAAATGCACCATTTACTAATACATTTGACACTAACACGACACAAATGGGAAATACACACCTGATTCAGAATGGAATGACTTGAGCCGGTGTTGTCGTTGTGTCTCTCAGTGGTCGCACTGGAAAGATCCGGACGCTGTCCTTCAAAACTGGAATCATCTCACTCTGCAAGGCCCATCTGGAAGACAAATACAGATGTGAGACACACACACGCACGCACGCACGCACGCACGCACGCACGCACGCACGCACGCACGCACGTACGCACAGTGGTGGAAAGTAACTAAGTACATTTACCCAAGTGCAGTACTTTTTTTATTTAATTTTGGGGTATTTTTACTGTACTGGGCTATTTCCAATTTTCCGTACTTTTACTTCTCCTCCACTACATCTCAGAGGCAAATATTGTACTTTTACTCCACTACAATTATTTGAAAACGTAAGTTACTAGTTACTTTGGAGATTTAGATTATTGTCTCAAAACATAAATTCACCTCTATATACATTTAGGCCATTTGAAAATAGCCGATCTACAAGCTCACAATGCGTCACGATGCGACGCATTGTGAGCTTGTAGATCTGCTATTTTCAAAATATTTTTATACATTTGAAAACGTACCCATACCTTTATACTTTCACTCAAGTAAAATTTGTATTTCCGACTTTCACTTGTAACAGAGTATTTCTACATTGCAGATTTGATACTTTTACTTCAGTAAAAAGCACCTTTTCTACCACTGCGCACGCGTGTACTTATTAGTTGTCATTTAGTTGTTGTTCAAGTACTGATATGTTAAGATAATGTAAAAGTATGCTGATCTCTTAGGGAATTGTGTGTGCGCGTTTTATTTTAACCGAAAAATATCACTTACACAATCTTTAACATTCTCTGTGTGTGTGTGTGTGTGTGTGTGCGTGTGTCCGTGTGTCCGTGTCCATGCAGTCCTGTTCCGCCAGGTAGCCAGCGCCACGGGCTTCTGTGACCAGAGGAGGCTGGGTCTGCTCCTCCACGACTCCATCCAGATCCCCAGACAGCTGGGGGAGGTCGCCTCCTTCGGCGGCTCCAACATCGAGCCGTCCGTCCGCAGCTGCTTCCAGTTTGTACGTAAACGCAACATGCACGTACATCAGTGGGCTCTCACGTCACCCAAATCCGCGCGTACACATTCATTATCCACCCGTTATCCAACCGCAATCATTATGTTATCCAATTTAAGAGTTACAAATCTGGGATCCGAGGTCTTGTTTTACACTTTAGCAGCGTGACGCTTTGAGACTTTATGTAAACAAACCTGACCTTTCCATTATCCAATCTCTGGTATCTTTTAGCTGGCATCAAAGTGCAGCCGTGGCCCCAGAGTTCCCCTTATTTTATCCTGCATGTGGGGTGCAGTTCTCCTGACTGGAGGCGTTTGAATGTTTTTTTTTTCCTTCTTTTTTTTTACTTTCACCTTCAGTTGATTGAGTGGGCTGAATGCACATGCTCGCACGCACCAACGCATGCACGCATACACTAGACACGAAACTGCTGGTGTGAATCTAACAAATCTGTGGCGTGGGACAAATGAGATAGAAAAAGACCACCTGGTCTGTGTGTGTGTGTGTGTGTGTGTGTGTGTGTGGGGGGGGGGGTGTGTGTGTGTGTGTGTGTGTGTGTGTGTGTGTGTGTGCGCTTGTCAGAGAGGAAGAGACATAGAGAGATGGAGGGGCTCAAAAGTGGAATAAAACTCATCCACTCAGCCCCCCCACCTCTCTCTCTGTCTGTCTGTCTGTCTGTCTGTCTCTCTCTGACTCTGTTTCTCTCTATCTGTCTCTGCCTGTCTGTCTGTCTGACTCTGTGTGCCTTCATGTGTTCTTCCTTCCCCATTTGTCCCTGTGTCTCTCTCTCTCTCTCACCCTCCCCCTCAATCAAATTTCAAAATGCTTTATTGGCATGATAAAATATGTTTTACATTGCCAAAGCATGTATAACATAAAACAAGTCACAGCATTACATATACACAGACAACAAGTGAATAACATACATCCTAACAATACTGAATAACAAGCAAAACTTGTGTGTCTCTCTCTCTCTCCCATTTCATTATCTCCCCTCCTACCCTCCTCTCCTCCTTCTTTCCCTCCTCTCCTTCTCTCCCGTCCCTCCAGGCCAACAATAAACCAGAGCTGGAGGCGGCCATGTTCTTGGACTGGATGCGTCTGGAGCCTCAGTCCATGGTGTGGTTGCCGGTTCTGCACCGTGTGGCTGCCGCCGAGACGGCCAAGCACCAGGCCAAGTGCAACATCTGCAAAGAGTGTCCCATCATAGGCTTCAGGTAGGAGTGTCCCATCATAGGCTTCAGGTAGCTTCCCAATTTATACTGTAAAATCAATGTGAATTTAACTCTGAGAGTGTACAAATGGAACCAAATGGACCCTAACGGGTCCATTTGGTTCCATTTGTACACTCTCAGAGTTACAGACCCATAGGGGTCCATTTGGTTCCTATAAATCATTTAGCTGGGGACCTCCTGGTATCTCCTCAAGTACCCCTGGGGGTCCCCGGACCCCACTTTGAGAACCAATGCCCTAGAGGTCCTTGAATGGGTCCACAGCAAAATGGGATAGAATAGCATCAAAATCTATTCAGCCACTGGTTATTCGTTCATTGCGATGCATTTTGAGCTTGTAGAAAGGTTATTTTTGAAAACTATTTTATTTGCCAACACAAATATCTTACTCCCTGGCTCAAAATCGGTTCAGGGCGAGGTCCGTGACAAAATACATATTCATTTGGGGGGTCCTTAAAGGGATAGTTCAACCAAACATGTGACTATCGATTAGTCACCCCATGGAGCATTCATGGATATTTTTTTTGTTTTTGTCGCATTCCAAAGGCAATAATTTGATGACCAGTGGACCGGTTGGCAGCGGTTCCGGTAGGAGAAGCAAAGGAGACTCTTTGTGTTTCCTACCTGAACCGCTGCCGGTCATCAAATTATTGGCTTAGGAATGCGACAGAAACTAAAAAAATATCCATGAATTCAAGTCTCCATGGGGTGACTAATCGATAGCAAAAGTAATTTTGTGGGTGAACTATCCCTTTAGCATGAAAAAAGTTTCAGAATCACTGCCCTAGAACACTGGGACTTTGGTGATAAGCCGTGCGTCGCTGCTAGTGCTACTGTGTTGTGGATGGTGTGGTTTTTACATATTCCTATGGGTAACTAGCCAAACATAGACACTGCCACGTCAGGATATTTCCAGTGCAGCTTACAATGGAAACTCTTTTTCATTTTTTTGGGGAACCATCTAAAAAGCGCATGTTTTCTGTGTCAGCCCGCTAATAATAAAAAAAGAGCAAGTGTTTCTTTCCAGACTTGCCGGTTTTTGAAGCGACGTTCGAAAATAATCCTACAGGCACAAAGCCAGAGCAGCAGTCAGAGGCAGAGATGCCAGTTTTCACACTCATAGTAACAACAACCAGAGACGTGTTGCGGTCGTCGTCATGAACACTTGCGTAACGTGTTGCCGAACGGCATTCTGGGAAAACAGGAAACCTATCATTGGTAAGAAAGGTCCTACCAGTGATACTAATGATGGCTCTGTTTCATTTAGTGTAGCACAGGGTTATTTTCGTCGACTAAAACTATGACAAAAAAAAACTAAATAAAAAATAAGCTATGATGACTAAAACTAAGACTAAATATATTGACAATTTAATGTTAGGGACGGACGAGTGGAGAAGAGAAACGGTAGAACTAAGACAAGTAATATTGTGTTTGGTTGTGTGCAGGTGTCACTCTCCGAAAATAGCTGATCTACAAGCTCTGTGAGCTTGTAGATGAGCTATTTTCGGCACACAGCTGAGTATAAATTAGGCATTTCAACACCATCACGGCCCGCCAAAGCCAGTAGGGGGCAACCAGAGCCTTGTATTAGAGAGTTGCGACACCTCAGGGGGCAGAAAACAGTGCCGGTCACGTGGTTCATGTAAAGTCGATATAGTGACAAACGCTGATAGACTCCAGTGCACTCCGTAAACTTCCGGTTCAGAGCTTTGTCACTATTCGCCAATAGAAGGCTCTGTAGAAGACTGGCCCGATGAAGTGAAAAGGAGGTGACGCAACTCTCCTTATATGGCTCTGGGTGCAACAACAGTGGCAACCAGTGGGAGAAATTATTTGGCATAACAACCAAATTGTGGAGAAAAAGGAGTAGATTTTTTTTTTTGCCACTCTAAATGTAAAAAATCACACCCTGTGTGAAGGTAGCGGGGCCTTTGATTTGATTTTGTCATCGATATGTGTTTATAATGTGTTTATAGCCACGTGTCACGTGAAGCTTGACCAATGACTTTGTTGACGCACCTGACCAATCAGAACGTTGACGTACGCACACGGACAAAGTCAGGTATAGAGCAGGATCCGCTCTATACCTAAAGGTATAGAGCGGCTAGCGCCGCTAAAAATCACACCCTGTGTGAAGTGAGTGGTGCCTTTGATGAGCCCCGTATTGACCCCTGTATTGATGTTGTCATCAATGTTTGTGGACAGACATACATACATACATACATACATACATACATACGGACAAAGCCACTCAAAAAGAAGAAGTGTTGAATTTTCCACAAGTCATTCTGAATCAATTCCGTCAACCAGACGGTACATGTCATTTTAAATGTTAAAAGTAGGGAGAAAAACACTGTCATCAATATTTCAGTTTCTGTTCACTCTTTCATCTTCTCCATCTCTCTCTCTCCTCCACCCCCCCCCCCCCCCCCCCCACCCCCCCGCTTTTTGTGTTTCCTGTGTCTCAGGTATCGGAGTCTGAAACACTTCAACTATGACATCTGCCAAAGCTGCTTCTTCTCCGGCCGCGTAGCCAAGGGCCACAAGATGCAATACCCCATGGTGGAGTACTGCACCCCGGTACGTCATCACCATGTTTCACTGTCATTTCTCCAAATCGGGTGGTCTGCAACGTTATTCCGGGCCAAGGACCACTTGGATTCATGTTAAATGTGTGTTTTCAGACATTTAACGACTTAAACCCTCAATGCTTCGCCAAAAATAGCCGATCTACAAGCTCGCAGACACATTGTGAGCTTGTAGATCTGCTAATGTTCCCCCCCAGAATAGGGACGCTAGGGTTCAAGTGGTTAATATAAAAAATAAAGCTCCTATCACACAAAGATTTGGCGGCCCCCATGTAGTATCTCTGAGGGACCCCCTGTTGAAGACCCCTGCCTAACTAGGATGTGTCCTATAGTATAGTGGTTATCAACCTGTGGGCCAGCGGCCATATTTACTAAAATACTACCTAACTAGGAAGGTTCCTGTGAATTGTACACTTTCATTCCTACACATAATTCATTAACATAATGTGTGTGTCATACAGTGTGTCTGGGGTCTGCTAAAGCATTGGTTCTCAAAGTGGGGTCCGGGGACCCCCAGGGGTCCTTGGGGGTGTCCCAGCAAAAGTAGTTAATATGGCGTCACAATAATTTTAACCACTTTAACCATATTTTATTCTTTGGCTATTCAAAAATAGCAGATCTACAAGCTCATATGAGCTTGTAGATCTGCTATTTTTGAAAAATCCTGGCACAAAAAAAATGTTTTTTTTGGGGGGTCCTTGACATTGTCATACAGTTTGTCTGGGGTCTGCTATAGCTTGTCAACCACGCACTGTCTCTGAGAGATTACATTTCAGGTGTATATATATATATATTAATTATACTGTCTGTGATGATGCCCCACTTTTCACGGCAAGTCAGTGCTTTTTGGGGACCATAGCTCCAATACCTCAAGTACTATGTAAAAACAACAGCTCCTTCGTTGTATTGATCCCATGTTTGGGGGGGAGGGGGGGGGGGGGGAGTCTCAGAGGACGACAACTCATAGGTTTCTATTTGTTAAAGGATTTGCTCTGAGGAAGAATATACTGGTTCAGCCTGTGTGTTTGCACGTGAGTCTCCCTCTGTGTGTGTGTGTGTGTGTGTGTGTGTGTGTGTGTGTGTGTGTGTGTATGTATCCACCCATCTGGAGAACAAGGCTGTCTTTGTCTCTCCTGGTCTTTCTCTCTCTCTCTCACTCTCTCCTTGCCTCACTTTTGTCCTTTTCCTCGTCCCCTTTACCCTCCTTTACCTCTTGTAACATTCCCGCCTTAAACAGGCAGTCTCCCTCTCTCCATCTCTCTGTGTCTATCTCTCTCGCTCTTATTCTATCTTCTCTCTCTACCATTCCTTGTCCCTCTACCTGTTTGTCCCCTTTCCAGTGTTTCTTTCTCACTCCCCACTTCTCTCCCCCCTCCCTCTCTCTCCTCTCCCCATCTTATCTCTTCCCACCCCCACCCCCCCTTTCTTTTTCTTTCCCCCATATCTCCAGCTCTCTCTTTCTCTCAATCTGAACACTCTCTCTCTCTCTCTCTCTCTATCTCTCTCTCCCCCGCTTTCTCGCTCACTCTCGCCTTCTCTCTCTCTCTCGCTCTCATCCTCTCTTTCTCGAGCCACTTTCATACAGAGATCCTAGAATAATGGCGTGAATGGATTTTTTTTCTTTGTACCCACGACCAAACAAAGACGCCTCCTCTGCATGTGGTTTTTACATGTCGTCTGACTCGTCGGGGGGGAAACCTCATATGTTCCAAATTCCCAAAACTGTTACTTTTCAGGATTGAAATTCAAAAGCATCCAAAGTGGCAGATCCACAAGCCCATTTGGAGCTTGTGGATCTGCTGCTTGTTGATGCTTTTGTGTGACGCTGTAGACTGATCAAGTAGGGCAGTGGTTCTCAACCAGTGGAACCCCCCTCAAGGACCACTGGTGGTCCCCGACCAGTGGTCCTTGAGGGGGTTCCAGGTGGTCCCCAGCTAAATGATGGAGAGTTGGTAACCAAATGGACCCTTACATATTTTTAACTCTTGAGAGCGTAAAATGAAACCAAATGGACCCTTGCGGGTCCATTTGGTTTCATTTTACGCTCTCAAGAGTTCAATTATTGTTAAAGGGGCTACACCATGAATTTCATTTTTTTTTAGGTTTTTAGTATTTTTTGGGCTCCCCAGTGTCTCTTGTACCCCAAAAAACTTTTTTTTTTAACATTCAGTCATTCATGCTCATTTCATGGATTTCCTGAATGGGCGTGTCTGAACAGGCCATTTCAGAATGGCAGGGCAAGTGATGTCACTTGCCCTGATTTTGCATTGATGATGGCCAGACAGAATTGCTCAGTAGCTCCCCCCTGCCCAATAGGACGTTTTGGTATTGCAGCTGAAAAAGCTTGGAATGACAGACAGTCAGATTGTGAGAAAAAATATCTGGATGTTTTTTAGGCTTACAACCTGTTTAAAACGTATTAGGGGGCAATATTTATATATAATATATTTTTTTTAAATTCATGGTGTAGCCCCTTTAAACATCTGCATTACTTATTTTAGAAGAAGTCTACAGTATTAGAGAATGTAGAATAATTGTTATTTTGATCAAAGTTTGCCTGTTATCTCTCCTATGGGTACCACATCAATACAGCATGGAATTGTGGACAAAATCGTATCCAACGATAACAAAATATTCTTACGTTTTGGGTGGGTCTGAGAGGCTAAATCTCATCAAACGGTGGTTCCGTGGCTCAAGTGCCGAATAAATAATGGACCTCCATATGAAAAGGGTTGAAAACCACTAAAGTAGGGCGTTCATTTACGGGAAAAAAAACACAAAAAAACGTAGAACATGGAGATAAGAGGTTTCTTCCCAGACAACAGCGTTCTAGGGATCGGAGGCGTGAACAAAAGCATCGGCGTCTACCGCTATACTATATACGCTGTGTGACTGCTGTTGTCGGTAGATTCTATACATTTACAACTATAGCCTATGTATTCATTTCACACAATAGACGCGCAGAATTGACCGACAATGTAGCAGAACAGAGTCACGGAAGCGCCGGCATTGAAGCGAATTCCTTCACCGAGCGGCATAAAGGCTGTTTTTTCCAAATAAGTAGAGCATGCTGAAGTTGTATAACCCACTCGGTTGTTGTCAAAAACATCATTTGAAAGTTACAACACACTCTCAGTGGTCTCTCTCTCTCTCTCTCTCTCTCTCTCTCTCTCTCTCTCTCTCTCTCTCTCTCTCTCTCTCTCTCTCTCACTCACTCACTCACTCACTCACTCACTCACTCACTCACTCACTCACTCACTCACTCACTCACTCACTCACTCACTCACTCACTCACTCACTCACTCACTCACTCACTCACTCACTCACTCACTCACTCACTCACTCGCACACGCACACTCAAGCACATCGAGATGACAGCTGTTGTTGGACTTCGTAAATTTACAATGACAGCCATTATTTCCCAAAACACAGACTCAGATTTATGCATTGTTTATTAAGGTTAGGCCTATGCCTTTAGGATAAGTTATTTAGATCAGTTGTCGTTGCCACTGTAAGGTCAGGACTGACTTCGTGTCTCGCCCCTTTTTATCTAGAGAAAAACAAAGAATAAAAGACAGACCCAAACATCATTAATTTGCGTGAGAGAGAGAGAGAGAAGGAGAGAGAGAGAGAGAGGTTGATAATGTGTGACATTGCAAACAGATTTGTGGCAACAACATGTTAGAAATTAGCCGATCTATAAGCTCACACCGCGTCATGCGGGTATTTTTAGATAAAACCCCCCCAACAACCTAGCATTTTTAAAGAATTTGCACAGATCTTCTCTTATCGGGTTCCCTGGCACAACATATTTTCAGATGGGGGTCCGTGGCCAAATACCTATTATACATTTTTGGGTTCTTGTCATGAAAATGTTCGAGATCCACTCACTGCCATACCTTATGAGACAGAATGGTGGCACAACATTCCCTTTCCTCTCCCTCTCTCCCTCCATCTCTCAAGAGCGTGTGTGTGTGTGTGTGTGTGTGTGTGTGTGTGTGTGTGTGTGTGTGTGTGTGTGTGTGTGTGTGTGTGTGTGTGTGTGTGTGTGTGTGTGTGTGTGTGTGTGTGTGTGGAGGGTCTGTTCTCAAGTGTATGGATCCAGTGATGAAGTGTGTGTGCCGATCTCCACATAAAACAAGTGTTTATGTATCTGAAGTGCGCTGGACCAGAACTTTTGAACGTGAGCTTTGATGTGAAGTACGGGGGTTGAGGACTCTTCTCATGATGCTGTACATGCGAGCACGTCCACTCACAGCATTGTTTTGAGTGTGAGTGTACAAGAGATGTACCCGCAGCCCGCATTCAGGAGAGTCTTCTCTCATTTCAGCCTGTGGCAGAGGATGGAGGGCTTTTTGAGGGCGAGGGGCAGGCAATGGGTGGTGGAGGAACTGACAGTCAGCTTGGTGTTGTAGACCAGTGGTTCTTTTTCATGTCAAGGATCCCCAAAATGATATGTATTTGGCTGCAGACCCCCCCCTTTCAAAAATATTTTGTGCCAGGGATTTAAAAAAAATAGCAGATCTACAATCTCATAGCACGGCACGAAGTGACGCGCTATGAGCTTGTAGATCTGCTATTTTTTTAATAACCAAATTATAAAATATGGTTAAAATGATTGTGACACTATATTAACACATTTTGAGAACCAAATGTTGTAGACACAGAGAGCCTGGTTACAATGAGCAGGTTTTGACGAGTAAAGCGATTTCTTGACCACGTAAGGCCTACTTTATTATTCTGTCCTCGAACGGCAAATGAAAATAGCTGATCTACAAGCTCACAGCACGTCACATCAGGAATTGTGTCAAATATAGAAAATGTGCCCAAGATAGACATGTGGGTAACATGTTCTAAATGTGGGTTTTTCCGATATATTTTTTCCGGTTATTGCAGGCGAAGGCAGACCTGTCCTGTATACAACGAGGGCAACAAGAAATAAATAAATAAAAGTCTCACCACTGGCAGGCTTTGTTTCCCCAGGCTGTGATAAATGTTTTAAGATCTATGAACCGTGTTACTACTAACTACTGTAAGAGCACAAACATGAAGGATCCATAAACCGCGTTACTACTTCTACGTACTATTAGGCTACTACTACTAGAGCACTAACATGAAGGAGGTACTACAGACTGAACAAATAATACCACCTCTGTCAGGAATAGTTTGTCACCACATACAATTTAGAATGGATGTGTTCCCAACCGTTTTCCCCCTTGGAGCCCCCTCCCCTTCTTACATCTGACAAAGCTGTCTTTTTGTATTGATAACAACCTGAAAGTTTGCTCTTAGCCGACTCTGGCGCATTTACATAGAAGTGCAAACTGAAATGTTGATTGATGTGCACTGTCCCTGGTAAAAAAGAAAGAAAGAAGAAAAGTGGGCTTGGTAATGAGTCATGGCATTAATCATGTTGGCTGTTTTTGAGTGTGTTCGGGATAAGTGACCTAGTGGACACAGGGAGGCTTAAGAATCCACAGGGAACAGTTTACATGGGTCACAATAAAAGGGGGACAGGGTGAGTGCAGCCTGTATTATTTTTAGGCAGCATAGTAACACACTAATGAAGGATGAAATGTGTGCGGTCAGTTTTGTGGACCAGTGGTTCTCAAACTTGTTCATTTCAAAGACCCCCATAAACTCTGAGAGCGTGCAAATGGAACCAAATGGACCCTTTTGTACGCCCTCAGAGTTACAGACCTGTAACTAAGGGTCCATTTGGAACCCCCTCAAATGGTCATACATCTAAGTGTAGCTATTATGTCCTCAGCTATGTTATCATTCTGCCTACAGACAGAAAAATAAAAGTGCCAACTTGAACCAAACGCGTTTCTTCAGACCAACCTTTCAGACCAAGGTTCTTTCAAGAACCATTATTTTAACGGTTCTAGGATAAAGAACTCTTAAAGGACCACTTCACCCATTTTCAACCTATCTTCATATACTGTAACTGGTCCTCACTCATACTTAATTGCGATTATCTCAAAAATTGTGATTTTGAGGCAATTATGTAGTAATTGTGTCAGGCCTAGACGCTACGAGTTGGTGAGTTAACCCATTAAAACCGTGAACGTGTCTGTGTAACCACCTAACCATTATTTTATACTTTGGCTATTCAAAAATAGCAGATACTGTATACACGCTCATAGCGTAGCACAGAGTGCCGCACTATGAGCTTCTAAATCTGCTATTTTTGAAAAATCGTGAATATTTGTGCAAATCTTTGACTATATATTTTTTAACATTTTTAACTCAAATCTTTGCTTCTGGGGGGTCCCTGGAACAAAATATTTTGAGATGTGGGTCCACGGCCAAATACATCATTTTAGGGGCCCTTGACATGAAAATGTTTCAGAAGCACTGATTATAGCAACATACGTCTTTTTCCAAATAAACTGTTAGGATTTAGAAGACATGTGTAGAATCCTCCAGAAGCAAAGATTTGAGTCACAAATGTTCACTTTAGAAATATACATATATTTTAAAGATTTGCACAAATGTTCACGATTTAAAAAGAAACGGCAGATCTACAAGCTCACATGAGCTTGTAGATCTGCTATTTTTGAATAGCCAAAGTATAAAATCATGGTTAAAGTGGTTCAAATCTAAAACGGATTGTTCCTCGGTTTTAATGGCAGGAGGAGCAGAGAGTATAAGGCAGGGGGAGGTTGATTCGGTTACTCTATAGCAGAGTATAATGCTATAAGTTGGTGGGCAGTGACAGGAGGGTGGCCTCGGGAGAATTGATCAGAGCTGTGCAGCCATAGGGACCGTGGCATTTCCCCTCCAGGACAACAGAGCAAAGGTTGTGCTTATCGAGAGCTAGATTCAACACATGCTGAGGGAAACGGATGGCTCGTTTCATTGCTTTGATTTTTTTTTTGGGAGAAAATGTGCGAAGGGAAAAAAAAAAAACACGGCCGTCTGCGGTTGTTAGCTAATGGGCATGTAACACAATGTGGTTCGGGGGAGATGCGGGAAAGAGACTGTCTGTTCTTGTTCAGCATTGTACCACGTTGATTCCTGAACATTGTGACCCAGTAGAATAATCTCTGTTTTCATGCTGTCGGGGGGGGGGGGGAGCAGAAACCTCTTATCTCCATATTTTCACTTGTTGTGTTTCTTCGTAAAGTAGCGCCCTACTTGAACATACTACAGCGTCACACAAAAGCATCAAGAGTAGCGGATCTACATGCTAGTCGATCTGGTACTTATGCTATTTTTGAATTTGACGTTTTGGACGTAATATGAGGTTTCCACCCGACAGAGACATTAACCCATTAAGACCTGAAGCCGATTTCTACAAATGTCTTCTAAATCCCAACAGTTTTCTGAAAAACGTATGTTTCTATATCAAAACTCAAACGTTTTCATGTCAAGGACCCCCAAAATTATATGTATTTGGCTGCGGACCCCCATCTCAAAATATTTTGTTCCAGGGACCCCCCAGAAGCAAAGATTTGAGCTAATTAAAATAATATATATATATATTCAAAGATTTGCACACATTTTCACGATTTTTCAAAAATAGCAGATCTACAAGCTCGTAGCGCGGCACTCGGTGCCGCGCTACGAGCTTGTATATCTGCTATTTTTGACTAGCCAAAAGTATAAAATGATGCTTTTTTAGCTCAAATCAAAAAGTGACACCGATGCGTTCCAGGTCCTAATGGGTTAAGCACCAAAGAACTAAAATGGACTCTCCTCTGACTTCTTGACGAGCTGTCCGAAGCAGTTAAACCCAAAATGACTCCTGGCTGAGATGATGTGTTTTTTAATGAGGGGAACATGATGGACCTGTCTAGACTCTGTTACATGGCTTTTTTGGGGGCGTCATCCCTCCCTTGATCAAGAGAACGCATTTTTGACACGGGTGGATCATGGAGTATTTGTTCAAAGTGCTCGCAGGGGGTGGTGGGGGGGGGGGGGTGGGGGGGGGGTTTGGGCCGGGGACATTTCGGTTCTCCTATCAAACGGACGTGTTAACCCATTCAATCCGGGAAGGCATCTGTGTTCATTTTTAGATTTGAGCTATGACCCTTGTTTTATACTTTTATGCTATGAGCTTGTATATCTGCTATGTTTGAATAGCCAAGGGGAAAAAAATCTAAAATGACAGAGATGCGATCCCGGATTGAATGGGATAATGGGGTCTCATGTTCAATGATGTATTCAGTGTGTTAGAAGGGTGAGAGAGAAGGTTCTTTTATGAAGATGACTCTAGAGGTTATGTCCATGTTATCGTCTCTTGTCGGGTGGAAACGTCATACTTTTCAGGATTCTAATTAACCCATTAAGACCTGGGACGCATCGTCTGTATCATTTTTAGATTTGAGCTAAAAAAAACATTATTTTACACTTTGGCTATTCAAAAATAGCAGATCTACAAGCTCGAAGCGCGGCACCGAGTGCCGCGCTTCGAGCTTGTAGATCTGCTATTTTTGAAAAATCGTGAAAATATGTGCAAATCTTTGAATATACATATTCTTTTAAAGCGAACATTTTTAACTCAAATCTTTGCTTCTGGGGGTCCCTGGAACAACATATTTTGAGATGGGGGTCTGCGGCCAAAGACATATCATCTTTGGCCTTGACATGAAAAGGTTTGAGCACCACTGACATAGAAACATACGTTTTTCAGAAAACTTTTGGGATTTAGAAGACATTTGTAGCAATCGGCTTCAGGTCTTAATGGGTTAAAAACATTGCAACAATAGCAGATATACAAGCTCAAAACGTGCCTATAACATGCAGTTATTGTTGAGATGTTTTAGGCCCTGTTTAGAAAACGGCAAAATTAAATATCAGATGTGCCTTCCTCTTCAGACGGCAGCGGCGTTATCGAGGGTTGAAAACAACACAACAAAGTGAAACCCCCCTTCCCGAGTGGAAATCTTTAAAAACGCTCCGCCTCTCTCTCCATGTAAACGGACAACAAGGGGGAATCCGCAAAACGTGCGACGTCATGGGCTCACGTCGGCTCACACCCCACCTATGCTGCTGCTATTACATTGGCGCAGAGCCGTCGAACCGCAAACAAACAGCTATGATAGGAAGTGGTTCTACGCATGGGTAACTGGTATATCTGGCAGCGCGTCACACCGCCACCTAGCTACCTGGCATGCACACTACAGCGTTTTCAATCACTGTTGCGTCTCCGTGTAAACACAGAATAAAAAGTGAGAACGCAGCGGCACTTTTCTGTTTTTCTGTTCTGATCGTTGCCGTGTAAACGTGGCCTTAATAAAAGTCCAAATCTGTGTCTCTCTCTCTCTCTGTAGACCACATCAGGAGAGGACGTCAGGGACTTTGCCAAGGTGCTGAAGAACAAATTCAGGACAAAGCGTTACTTTGCCAAACATCCTCGCATGGGTTACCTGCCTGTCCAGACCATCCTGGAGGGGGACAACATGGAGACGTGAGAGAGACACACACACATACACACACACACACACACACACACACACACACACACACACACACACACACACACACACACACACACACACACACACACACACACACAGGCACACCATGACACACAAATGGAGCCACCAGCCCACAGCCCGCATAAATGAGGTTTTCCTGCTAACTGTGACACTTTGTCTGCACAAGCGCACACACACACACACACACACACACACACACACACACGCACACTTGCGTGCACGCACACAAGTAAACTAAACCTCTATTACACACATAAAGAGCAAGCACCCATGGGTGTTTTTCATGTCAGCAGGGTGTGTGTGTGAGAGAGAGAGAGAGAGAGAGAGAGAGAGAGAGAGCTAGAGAGCGAGCTAGCTTGTCCTTGTTTGACCCTCTTTTGCAGATATACTGCCTACCCAACCTGTAATTATTGTATCTTTACACACTGACAGACATGCACACTGTTAGAAATGCACAATTGAGCTAATTCCCTGAACACACACACACACACACACAGACACACACACACGCGTTTCGAGCCGCCTTTCGAGCTTGTAGAGCTGCCACTTTTGATATTTTAGAATTATTGGTGAATCAATACATTCCTCTTTACAGTGGTGAATGGAATGGTGTTTGTGTGTGTGTGCGTGTGTGTGTGTGTGTGTGTGTGTGTGTGTGTGTGTGTGTGTGTGTGTGTGTGTGTGTGTGTGTGTGTGTGTGTGTGCGTGCGTACGTACGTGCTGAATGACACATCTTTTGCTGCATCGTCTCGTGTCAACCAACCAGCGTTGTTTTCATACTACATGTCCCACCATGCTTTGCTGCGTTGTCTTCCTTCCCACTTCCTGTGTCACCAAACCATCTCGACGTTTTTTTTGTCTTGCAGTCCTGTCACACTGATCAACTTCTGGCCCGTAGACCATGCGTGAGTACCTGGCTCACACACACACACACACACACACACACACACACACACACACACACACACACACACACACACACACACACACACATGCTTGTATTACTGTATTAGTGAGAATATCAAGATTTTAGGTGATTTACCGTTTTGGGGCATTTTGAACCCCTAAAATGCGTGCTCTCAACGCATCGCAGAGCGACACGTGAGCTTGTAAATCTGCTTTTTCCGGTGCACGACACCAACTCACAGCTAAGTATAAATCAGATACAAATCTAACCCTGACTTATCTATATCTTTAAGTGCCTAAATCTAACACTAACCTGAATCTTCTGAGGTTAGGAAAATTGAAAATTGTCCTAACAATTTCTTGTGGGGACATTTAGCCCTCACAAGTATAGTAATACAAGTATACACACACGCACGCGCACGCGCGCACACACACACACACACACACACACACACGCACACACGCACACCCTCATGTGATTGTTGCCACTCATCATGTGACCATTGTGTGTGTGTGTGTGAGAGGTTGGTTTGTGTTGCTTACTGCTAGTGAATCCAACACTGTTTGCTCACGTGTTCATTAGGGATTTGAACCTGCAACCTAGGCTGCTAAATAAAGACTTGATATGTGTTTGAAAATAGACGATCAACAAGCAGTAAAGTGCAGTAAAAGTACAATATTTGTCTCTGAGATGTAGTGGAGTAGAAGTAAAAGTACTGAAAATTGGAAATACTCCACTAAAGTGGAAATACCTCAAAACTGTACTTAGTTACTTTACACCAGTGTTATTTTTTCTGCGTGACACTGGCGTACGATGGACTTACAATTAACTATATTCCCCACAATGCATCAGGAGTGTAGTGAAAATGTGGAGCAACTCAAAATGCTGGGACAATTTCCTCAAAATGCTTCTCTCTCACCAGTGGCATTCACTGTATGAGTGGATTTTCTGAAAAGCAAACATGATGGAAATGAAGCAATCTTCAAGCGACAAAAAAAATCTGCCACAGAACAGGAGAAAAAAAGATTTAGCAACATTACATAAATCCAGCCCAAGCTGAAATGGATTGAACAAAATCCCTGAATCTTGCCTGTTGTTGGCATGAGGTGCGATGCATAATGAGTGCAGTGCGTCGCTTTGACGATGCGCCCCCCTTTTTAGCACAATTTGTATGAAAATGAGCAAATAATGGTCTCCAAGCAGTGTTCATTTTGTTGACTAAGACTAAAAGACTAAGGTTTTGATATTTAGTCGACTAAGACTAAAAAATTTCAGAAGACTAAAATAGGACTAAAACTAAATGGTGTGTTATTAAAAAGATGAAGACTAAAGCAGAAACGGTTGCTTTCAAAATTAACACTGGCAGTGTTCATTTAATTTAGTTGTCTAAAATAGACTAAAATAGTAAAAGACTAAGATTTTGATGTTTAGTCGACTAAGACTAGACTTAAGACAACAATTTTTCAGATGACGAAATTTGGACTAAAAAAGTGTGTTATTCAAAAGACTAAGACTCAATCAGAATTTGC
>NC_139961.1:13465950-13646488 GCF_963454915.1 Gymnoscopelus microlampas | reverse complement strand
GATGTTTAGTCGACTAAGACTAGACTTAAGACAACAATTTCAGATGACTGAAATAGGACTAAAACGGTGTGCCAGGGTGTTTGTGGGAGGTGTTTGTGAAATACCACGTGTCTGCTTTGTGCACCTCTCCATAGTTCACATGCTCCACAGTGTTTCAATGTGTGGTGTGTTCATTTTGTTGACTACGACTAAAAGACTAAGACTTTGATATTTTAGTCGACTAGACTAAGACTAACCAATTTCAGATGACGAAATTTGGACTAAAAAAGTGTGTTATTCAAAAGACCAAGACTCAATCAGAATTTGCCGTCAAAATTAACACTGGTGTGGTGTGTGCCTTTGTGTCCAATTGTTGCTATCAATATTAGGCTATGTTGGTCAATTTTAATGAATGCTCTCCCTGTGTCTCTCTCTCTGTCTGTCTGTCTGTCTGTCTGTTGTGTATCTCTCCCTCTTCTCCCTGTCTCTCTTTGTCTTGTTATCCATTTCTTTCTGGCGTCACCAGGCCTGGCTCCTCTCCCCAGCTCTCTCACGATGACACGCACACCAGGATTGAACACTACGCAAGCCGGTAAGCTTTCCCCACAAAGCCTGAAGAAGTGCCGTCATATATAATGGGGTATTTTCTGAGTATTGTGCGGCTTTAGATTATTTTGGGGGTCTGTACGACACTGTAGTTACAGCCAGTAATGATGCACCTTGGCTCCACTGTTCCCATACTAATGCAGTTGGCTCAGAGTGTGTTGGTAAATGATCAGTGCATGGGTGGTGGTGAGACGTTTACATTCGCCCGCCTACTTAAAAAAAAAAAAAGCCCAATTGTATCGCTTTGGTTAACCCTTTAAGAGCAGGAACGCATCTGTGTCATTTTAAGATTTCTTTGGCTATTCAAAAATAGTACAGAGTGCCACGCTATGAGCTTGTAGATCTGCTATTTTTAGAAAAAACGTGAAAATGTGTGCACATCTTTTTTTAAGCGAACATTTTTCATTTTTTAGCAACTTCTGGGGGGTCCCTGGAGCAAAATATTTTGAGATGGGGGTCCACGGCCAAATACATGTTATTTTGGGTGGTCCTTGACATGAAAAAGTTTGGGAACCACTGATATTATAGCAACATAAGTTTTTTTCAAAAAACTCTTAGAGATTTAGAAGACATTTGTAGAATCCCCAGAAGCAAAGATTTGAGTAAAAAAAAAATGCTTTAAAAAAAAAATATATATATATATATTCAAATATTTGCAAAACATTTTTTTTAAAATAGCAGATTTACATGCTCATTGGCTGCACTCGTTGCCGCGCTATGAGCTTGTAGATCTGCTATTTTTTTAATAGCCACAGAAATCAAAAAATGACATGATTCTTAATGGGTTAAGAGCTTTCTGCTAAAACGCTTACAATGTAATGTCAATGATCTTGTAATGTCAATAATTCCTCTTGAGGCCTAATCTTCAGGGGAACTGTTGGCATTTCTTTTCTTCTACACCATACATTTGTCATATTAAAGCAGAGCTAAACCCTAGGCCAATTTTGTGATTTTGCTGCCATGTTTAAAATAATGGTTAGATGTATTATATGTGCTAATGTGATCATGCCAAATGACAGTTGACTAGTCAATAGTATTTTTTATATCCATATTTTTATTGAGTGTTTTTTTTACAATGCACAACACCACATTCACCCTTTCCAACCCTCCAACCACCCACACAAACCCACCCAATCACACAGATCTACAAGTCTAATAGTCAATAGTCATGTCTATACTTACTACATTGACACACCTAAATCTAAAACGCACATTATTATTACGTTTATTGGGTGCAGTTGTGTTGCATATACATCAGAGTTAGCCAAGCTCAACCTTTAAGCCGTTAAATGATTTTATGTAGGTGGCAGCGGACTCACAAAAGTTTCACAAAATCAGCCTAGGGATTAGTCCCCCTGCAGAAAAGATAAAACACTCACTCACTTAACGGTAAATATAATTGTGCATGGATAAGACCTGTTCCATTTCATTCTCTTCCTTCAGTGCGTACCGGTAGTGTGTCGACGGTAGAATATTTTGACATGACACTAAGCCAATGGTTCCCAAACTGGGGGTCTCTAAAGGAGCAGCCTGAAAAGTTTGGGAACCCTTGCGCTAAGCTACAGTAGATGCTATTATCTGTTATCCTGCAAAGTCATTTTCCCAAGTATACTCTGCCGGCGACCGCAGAACGTACTGGTAGACACCAAATGAATGACCGTTTCACAACAGAGGGAGAAACTGCCACCAATGTTGTCATCTTGTGGTGGCGAGCCGAACAGAGAGCTCATTTAACTCAAAAAGGTTTGGACGATTTAGCTTAATCCCGCACACAGTCAAATCCCGGGTGTTCATTAACACCCTGAGAGCGTCCCAGAGTTTAAAGCAACATTCTGGATTTTAACTGTGCAGATTTTGTGGAGAGAACAAGAAGCAGTCTATTCCAAACAGTCGGTCCCGTAATTCGTCAGCCAGTATAGTCTCGGAATTCCTCTGTGGAATCCCCGTGAGGTCTGACCCACAAGCCGGACGTTTGAGACCCAAGACTTTTTTGTTTACCACCAGAGTTTTACTGTTGCCGTGGCAATCCTCTCTCTCTCTCACACACACACACACACACACACAGATTCATCCACAATGACTTAACGATCGCCCCCCAAAGTCCCTGAGTTCAGCTCTGTTACATATTAGATCCATTGGATCCTAGATTCCGATCTAGTAGGTTTAGAGCGGTGCGGTAGGGGAACCAAAAATATGAGGTCAGGATTCTATGTTCTTTTGCTGTAGGTAAAGCATACACAAACACCAGCATCCTGAGTGAGAGACACTGTGCTTGAGAGGGGATTAAGTCTCCTAAGTAGCAGGCTTTTAATCTGCCCATGAATGTTAGAATGGTTGGTTTAAAGCAAATTCATTTGCTTCTGGGAGAGTTTTTGAATGTAGGGTCTCTCGCAGTGGTGTGAAGTAACTAAGTACATTTACTCAAGTACTGTACTTGAGTACACTTTTTTGAGGATTTTTTACTTTACTGGAGTATTTCCTTCTACTCCACTACATCTCAGAGGCAAATATTGTACTTTTACTCCACTACAATTATTTGTAAACTTTAGTTACTTTGTAGATTTTGATTATTATTACAAAACATACGTTAACCACTTAAGCCCTATATACATTTCGGCCTTATTTTCCGATTTGTATATATTTGAAAACTTGAAATGGGACATTTTGCCTTATGAGTACTTTTACTTTTGGTACTTTTAAGTAAAGATTTTCTGATGCCAATACTTTCGTACCTTTACTTAAGTACATTTTGAATTCCAGACGTTTACTTGTAACAGAGTAGCTCTATATTGCATTCCAGGCCTCTGGGACTGACTGACTGACTGCTCTGCTCTGCTCTGTTTCTCCCCCTCCCCTCCGCAGGCTAGCAGAAATGGAGAACCGTAATGGCTCTTATCTGAATGACAGTATCTCACCCAATGAGAGCATGTGAGAACCGCTTTTTTTTTCTGTTTAGTTTGTTCATTTGTTTGTTTGTTTGTTGGTTTGACAACACCTGCCTATACTCACCGATTGGGCCTGCTGTGTGAATTGGCACCGCCTCCTCCCCACAGTTCCACACTTCTCAATTCCTACTGGCTGAGTCGTTAACTAAGTAGTGGAGTGGGTGTGTCTTTCACATGCAAGATGATGCTATTCTGGAACATTCCCTCGCGCAGGTTTAAGCTGTCTTATATCATTGTATTCCCATTGCAAATCTCCCTGGATATTACGAGTTATAACAATGTCCGGTATTACGTTGTAATATTGGTGCTGACGTTCAGTATCTGGGTCGTTGTAAAGGGGATATATATGATGGAGACAAGCGGAAATTCAAATTGGGAGTAACTTGTGTGAGAGAATATCAAACTCCTCTTTGGCTTTTCCACTACAATAAGTGATATAGAGTTTCATACATTTAAAGTGTGAAAAAGTATTATGTTAACATCTACTTAAATGTTATTCCGTTTCCGCTTTCCCTTATGTATATGGAAGCAACGTTCTGTATTACATACTTAGACAGTATACTCTTTATATTTCAAAGCCAACATCGGTATAGACGCTGCAGTATTCCGTTCATGCATGATCTTTGTCCTGTGTTTATTCTTTTGTTTCCTTTGTATATTTATTTCTTTTCCGTTTACATATTCATGACGCAGAACAGAGAGAGAGAGAGAGAGAGAGAATCTCAGATGCACAGATATTGCAAATATCTAAATTCCAATCTAATATCAATTGCTTGGACATTACTCTTCTCCATTTCGCTAACAGTCTGCTTTGGATTTGGGAGATGTTAAATGTGCTGCTGGTGTCTAGAACCCCCACATTTTTAAAGTTTTTTTTGTCCATTACTTTGAAGTCTTCGCTCTGGCCTGTAGTTTGAGTTTGGTAACCTACAACAGTGGTTCTCAAACGTTTTCATGTCAAGGACCCCCACATTGACACTTATTACCCCACGGACCCCCATTTGAAAGGATAAGCCAGGGACCCCAATAAGAGAAGGTTTTTACGGCTCTCTAGCAGTGATTCTCAACCATTTTAATTTCAAGGACCCTCAGTTTAACATGCATTAGGCTACGGACCCCCATTTAATGGCATTTATACCTCTCGGACCCCAATTCATATTGTATAATCAATGTTAATTTAACTGAGTTAACAGAGTTACACACCCATAAGGGTCCATTTGGTTCCTGTCCATCATTTAGCTGGGGACCCCCTGGAACCCCCTCAAGTACCCCTGGGGGTCCCCGAACCCCACTTTGAGAACCAATGACCTACAATCTGAAAACCTCATATGTCCAAAACTGTTACTTTTCAGGATTCAAATGAAACAATGGCAAATAGCCATTGCTTTTGTGTGACGCTGTGTAGTATGATCAAGTGGGGCGTTAATTAATGAAAAAAAAACACAAGTGTAAAATATGGAGATGAGAGGTTTCTGCCCGACAGCAACGATTCGCACATATGCAGAAGACCCTTGGTGCGGTGCATACAGACGGTAACATAAGTCAGAGGTTCTCAAACCTTCTCCTGTCGAGGACCCCCAAAATGATATGCATTTGGCTGCGGACCCCATCCCAAAAACAATTTGTGCCAGGGATTTTTTTTTAAATACAGCAGATCTACAAGCTCATAGTGCTATGAGCTTGTAGATCGGGTATTTTTGAATAGCCAAAGTATAAAAGAATGGTTAAAGTGGTTAAAATGATTGGGACGCTATATTAACCCATTAAGACCTGAGGTGATTCTTGAAAAAAATCTAAATCCTAACAGTTTTTTGAAAAAAAAAAATGTTTTGACAATTTTTGAATAGCCAGAGAAATCTAAAGTGACACAGATGCGTTCCAGGTCTCAATGGGTTAACACATTCTGCTGGGGACCCCCTGGGGGTCCCCGGACCCCACTTTGAGAGCCAATGACACAAGCGACCCAAACAAAAAACATTTCATGCTGTGTCATGGTGCATGAAAGTAAACAAAAAGAACAGTACCGGTACATGAAAATACAAACGGGGACAAGTCAAGTTTCAGTGAACTATCAGCTATTTGGGGGGGGGGGGAACTCCATGGTTTGGATCTGAAAGTGAAGCAGATGACATGGCATTGCCCGCTGGCATGTTTTTGTCCCCTCGCTGCCAACGTCTCATGTTTACACGTTGACCAGTAATGTGTCGTTTCGGTCGGGGTGGCAACCTCATATAAGTAGCAGATCTACAAGCTCGAGCTTGTGCATCTGCTACCTTTGATGCTTTTGTGTGGCGCTGTAGTATGATCAAGTAGGACGTTGACCCATTCAATCTGGGAACGCATCTGTGCCATTTTAGATTTCTTTGGGCTATTCAAAAATAGCAGATATACAAGCTCATAGCGCGGCACCGAGTGCCGCGCTATGCTTGTAGATCTGCTATTTTTGAAAAATCTTGAACATTTGTGCAAAGCTTCGAATATATACGTTTTTAAAGCAAACATGTGTAACTCAAATCGTTGCTTCTGGGGGGTTCCTGGAACTAAACATTTTGAGATGGGGGGGGGGGGGGGGGTCCACGGCCAAATACATATCTAAAAATGATTTCTAAATCCTAACAGTATGTTGCTGTATCAGTGGTTCTCCATGTCAAGGACCCACAAAATGATATGTATTTGGCCACGGACTGCTTTTATCCAGATTGGAATCGAATTGCTTTTATCAAGTTTGAACAGCAAAAAAACAAAACAACAACCACCAATTTGAACCACATTCATATTGGTGGTTTGAAATGTGATTCAAATCTGATTTCTATAGATGGCTCTCTGTCTAGTTTTTGTAGCTGCTCGAAAATGATGTCAAATTGTCCTTTATGTCACTTTGCGATGCAACACACAACAATGACATCACAATCAGAGTGCGAGAGGAATTTGTAAAATATACATATATATACAAAACCAATCCAATCGCTTGTAAATAACAATGTGAACAGTCAGTCCTATAAAGACTATTCTTTGAGAAGCAGATTTGCATAGAGTGATTGCTGGCGTAGCGGTCCAGGCACCTAGGTTACAATGTAGCCTGACAGCACGTCGCGGGTTCGAGTCCCGATCCCGACGGCCTTTGCTGCGTGTCACTTCCCATCTATCTTCCCCCATTTCCTGTCAGCCTACCGTCCTATCTATAATAAAGGCATAAAAAGCACACAAATAAATCTTAGAGAAAGATTGAATGTTCTACATGAGCAGCATTTGAATGCTGAGCCATATCATATTGCAGCCACGGATATTGGCAGGTTAACCCATTAAAACCGGGAACACATCTGTGTAACCACTTAAACCATTATTTTATACTTTGGCTATTCAAAAATAGCAGATCTACAAGCTCATAGCGCGGCACTTGGTGCCGCGCTATGAGCTTGTAGAGCTGCTATTTTTTGAAGAAGCGTGAAAAATGTGCTCAAATCTTTGAATATATATATTTTTAAAAGCAAATCTTTGCTTCTGGGTGGTCCCTGGAATAACACATTTTGAGATGGGGGGTCTGCGGCCAAATGCATATAATTTTGGGTGGTCCTTGACATGAAAAAGTTTTAGCACCACTGATCATATAGCAACCTAAGTTCTTCAGCAAAATGTCAGGATTTAGAAGACATTTGTAGAATCCCCAGAAGCAAAGATTTGAGTTACAAATGTTCACTTAAAAAATGTGCGCGCTATGAGTGCCGCGCTATGAGCTTGTATATCTGCTATTTTTGAATAGCCAAAGAAATCTTAAAATGACACGGATGTGTTCCCGGTCAACTCATAATAAATGACTTCCCTGTCAGGCAATCCTATGGTAAATAGGAGGGTATCTAATTCATTTGGAGTGGCACAAAAAACATACAGTTCAACACACCAGGTCGAGCTAAACTCCTTTTCTTTTTTATATATTGTTGCTGTCGGGCCTAAACCTCTTATCTCCATATTCTAACTTTTTGTGCTTTTTTCATGAATGAATTCCCTACTTGATCACAGCGTCACACACAAGCATCTAAAGTAGCAGATCTGCAAGCTCAAAACGCGGCGCGAAGCGAGCATGCATATCTGCAACTTTAGCTATTTTTTTTATTTGAATTCTGAAATGTAACAGTTTTGGACCTCTTTGGACTCTTCCACCCAATAGACAATATATTTATTTATTTGGTCACAGCAGGGTGTGATTAACATTCCTTTACATATCGTATCAACAAAATATCCAAGTGTCCTTTTTTCCCCTTTTTTTTGTTTTTATTTAAGAAAACACTCTGGTCACGCAGTTGACCAGAGTGTAGCCAATCAAATTATCTCTCACCTTACCGTTCCCAAAGAGCCTTGATTTACCCAGATCAGACATCCCACACACTGTGTCACTGTAGGTACAAATTGGTGCACAAAATGGTCTCCTACATGGGCGCAGGTCACTGCACTTCTCCTTTTGGGATTGGGAAGAGACTCACGCAGCTCTCATGAACAAGTGGTTCTCAAAGGTGCATCTGGGGACCCTTAGGGGGTCCGTGGGGCGATTCCATGGGGTTCTCCATGGAAAATCGGAATCAGACTTAATCATCACATCACAGGTTTAACAGAGTGGGTGATATAAATGTTTATTCAAGCTCCAAAATGATTGATAGTTGAGAACCAAATAGACCCTGGCAGGTCTGTAACTCTGAGAGTACACATGGAAGCAAATGGACCCTTATGGACCCTTCCATTTGGTTCCATGTGTACACTCTAAGAGTATTAGGGTCCGTGGCCTAATCCATATCAAACATGGGGGTTTGATATGCATACGATTTTTCCCATTGGTTTTGTCGTTCCAACGTGTGTGTTGGACGTGTGTTGGACGTTTATTCGACAGGTTATTCTCTCTCTCTTCCTCTGTTGTCTTTTAGAACAGCGCCTTCTGTCTGTGGCGTTAGGGGAAATACTGCCCCTATGTAGCTCCGTATTGTGTGTGTTTCCATGTGTGTGTGTGTGTGGTGTTATTTCATTCTGTGTACACGTGCATGTACTGTATACAAATCTGTGTGTGTGTGTGTGTGTGTTTTACTATACTTGCGAGGGCCATATGCACCCAAAAGTATAGTTGAATTTGAGGACAATTTTCCTGGTCCTCTCAAGAGGACCATACAAAAATGTATGGTTAAAATAAAAATGTATAATCAGGAAAATATTCAGGTTAGAATTAGGCTATTTAGAGGTTAAGGTTAGAGTTATGACTGATTTATTCTTGGTTGCATACCAGTATCACGCACCGAAAATAGCCGCCCTCACAAGTATAGTTACACAAATGTGTGTGTGTTTTTTGCAGTGATGGTGAGCACATTTTGATGTCCTCACAAGTATACTAACACAAACGTGTGTGTGTGTGTTTTGCAGTGACGATGAGCACATGTTGATCCAGCACTACTGCCAGTCTCTGAACCAAGGCTCTCCTCTCAGCCAGCCCAGAAGCCCCGCCCAGATCCTGGTCTCCATGGAGACGGAGGAGAAGGGAGAGCTGGAGAGAGTCCTCAATGACCTGGAGCAGGAGAACAGGTGACACACATTAATTCTTTATTTGAATCCACAAATAACAATTAATTTACAGGGAAACAAATATAACGGGGTTGATAGTTCATGGCACCTAAGGATACACACACCTTCTCCTCCACACAGACAAACTGCCTATAACAGCTGAAACAGAGCAATATTTAGCAAGTTGTTTTCGCTTTGCTCTTTGTCATGCCAGCGATTGTTAGGCCACTCGTGGTCAGCTTATACACATGGCCCAGGCTTCCAAACATGAGTATGGAGAGACACACACACACACACACACACACACACACACACACACACCCACACGCATTAACATAAAAAAAAACAAAGGTAACTGACCTTCCATCGTGTAAAAACAAGAGCCACATGTGAGTAAAACTCATGAACGTGCACTGCAGAGCCATGAGAATCATTTATAAACTAAAATGTGTTATTTACAACTTACAACATATTGTGGATGCTAATAAATAATGTCTAGATGTCTCTTTGGGTTCAGATAACTCAGTTTAGTAAACACACCATACAGTTTCAGTTATTTATATTTTATTTTTGAAAATAGCCGATCTACAAGCTCACATTGTGAGCTTGTAGATTGCCTATTTTTAAAATATTTTAATACATTTGAAAACTTGTGAAATGGGACATTCTGCATAAGGAGTACTTTTACTTGTGTTACTTTAAGTACATGTTGATGCGAATACCTTTGTACTTTTACTCAAGTAAATGTTTAACCCTCCCCCACCCTCTCCAGGAAGCTGCAGTCGGAGTACGACCGGCTGAAGAAAGCCCACGACAGGAAGGGCCTGTCCCCTCTGCCCTCCCCGCCGGAGATGCTCCCGGTGTCGCCACAGAGCCCCCGCGACGCCGAGCTCATCGCCGAGGCCAAGCTGCTGCGGCAGCACAAGGGCCGGCTGGAGGCGCGCATGCAGATCCTGGAGGACCACAACAAGCAGCTGGAGTCCCAGCTGCACAGACTCAGACAGCTACTGGAGCAGGTCGGTGCGCGCACGATCAACAGCTAGATAGATAGATATGATTTGTTATGTAATTGTTATGTATGTCGACCAGGGGTGGGCAACTTTGATGATGGAGAGGGCCACGATGTTTCCACACTCACTCCAGACTCAGAGGGCCACATTGCATATACTGTCAGAGGGCAGACACCTCTTATCTCCGTATTTTAACTTTTTTTCGTAAATTAATGCTATTAACACATCCACCGCCAAGGGCTAATCTCATAATGCACTTACCACTGCCAAGCTTTTATTGTTGTTTTTTGTTTTTTTCAAGCCGCCATAGGCCCCGTTAAAATCCTTTAGATTGCGCGATCCACTGTTTGAAAACATCGTCCACATGTCCTTTTGTGTAATCGTCGAGACGGCGGGTCAAACGGAGCCGCCATGTTTGAGTTCTGACCGTTAATGTTAACATGGGAAATGCGAGGAGGAAAAACTACACTGACTAAACAGGGGTTTTAGTGGTGTTACATAGAATAGAGGCGGACGGGAAACAAAAAACGGGAAATTACTTCCGGGTCACTTCCGGTGGTGTTACACTGAAAATGGTCCCCGAAAAAAAAATTCGAATTTTTTTTTTTTGAAAAAAAGGAAAAAACACCCGCCCCGTAGGACTACGGGTACGGCGGTTAACGGTTGGATTTAACGGCCCGTAGGACTACGGTCTTGGCGGTCAATGTGTTAAAGATGGCAAAAATGGCTCAAAACGCGTTTTTAGCTTGTAGATCTGATATTTTTTGCATTTTTTAAATTGAAATCCTCAAAAGTAAATTTTTTATTTATTTTATATAAGCATGAGTAAAATTTACAATCTATCACCAGTCCATACGAATGTATATCTGTCGCCTATAGCTACTGAAAAACATGGATAGGCGGTACACATGCCAAAACACACGCTAATGCATGCATACAGTGTACACACTGAAGCAGGTTGTCATACACGCAAGCTAAAACACACACACACACACACACACACACACGGAAACACTTGAAGTAGCGTCATTTGTAGAGCCCAGCGGGCAGCGTCACACGTCACATGCATGTAAGAAATGGGATGAAATCCAGAAGCTGTGCCGGTGGGCGGGCTTGGAACACGGACCCTGCTGATCCACCAGATGGTTTCTGCAGAGAGTGGGAAGTCAATGCAAAAAAATAAATAACACATTCCCAAAACCCCCGCTATACAGTCAAAATACAAATGTATCCATTTGTAGCTCTTGAGAGTGTGCAAATGGAACCAAATGGACCAGTAAGGGTCCATTTGGTTCCGTTTGTACACTCTCAGAGTTAAATTAACAAAACGACCTCCAGCTCTGGCTGTTCCTCTAACAAATTGCGAGGCTGCTAATAATAGCCTGTCGGTGTTTTGGCGGCCAGGTCCTCATCATCACACACACACACACACAACTTGATTTTTTGACATATTGAGTTCTGGGCACGCCGTTTTAACGTGCTGTGTTGTGTGTGTGTGCCACTCAAATCTAATTTGTGTGTGTGTTGTCTGTCTCTGTGTGTGTTGTCTGTGTGTGTGTGTGTGTGTGTGTGTGTGTGTGTGTGTGTGTGTGTGTGTGTGTGTGTGTGTGTGTGTGTGTGCGTGTCAGACGGACTCCAAGGTGAACGGTACGGCCCTATCATCTCCCTCCACCTCCTCCCAGAGGTCTGACACCTCCCTACCGCTGCTCCGTGTGGCCGCCAGCCAAACTACAGACACCATGGGTGAGCTACGTGCACGCACACACGCAACAAACACACACACACACACACACACACACTCTCACTCACTCGCATACACGGTTGTATTACTATAGTAGGGAGGACATCAAATGTTTTAAGAGCCCGTAAACACGAAGTACCCTAACCCAGTCGGGTCGGCCTATAAACAGTATTATGTATTCAAATGTTGTCAGACCACAGAATAATGTTATAAACCACCCAGCCAAATTAGAATGATTTTTTTTTAAAGGGTTAAGTATATACAATTTGGTTTCAAAGTCATGAAAAATAAGCTGTAGTGTTTCTGCTAAGGGCTGTGGAGGGGGGGGGGGGGGGCGGGGTGTCCACTGAAGGCAGTGAAAGAATTATTCTAGCCAAAAGACTGGTGTAGTTAGTAAGGCTGCAACAACGAATCGATGAATCGATTAAAAATCGATTAATAAATTCGTTGCCAATGAATGTATTAATCGATTATTAATCGACAACGAATCGCGAGTGTTTCCCGACATTAAATGTAATGTAATATAATGTAAATGCTGCAAATCATAGTGGGAGACGTGCAGTGTATTCCTCCTTGAGAGATGCGCATGCGTACTAGCGACCGCAATTGTCAACAAGCCGGCTAGAACAATGGCGGCGTCTACGAGTGAGGCTGCTGCAGCAGATCGCAACAAAAGATCCAAAGGTTGGGAGCATTTCACGTTAAACAAAGAAAAGAAAAAAATGACTTGCAAACTTTGCAAGTCGGACTTTGCGTGGCATGGGAGCACCTCCACAATGAACGAGCATCTGAGGAGGAAACATATCGGAGTTTTGGAGTCGGACGAAGACTCGCCTCGGTAAGTTAACTTGTGGGCTTGCCTATATAAGACGGAGTTGTCTTGGCTTTTAACATTTAAAATTAACTTTACACTGCGGAAAGTCTGGTTTCTTTTCACCGTTCAGTCAGGATTCAGGTCCAGTCAGTCTATTTATTGCTCTATTTGCGCTATTAGAAACATGAATGCCAGGACGTGATCAATTCACTTAGCAGGCTGCTGATCCGGTCTTAGGCGGAAACACTACGTGCGTGTATGTGTATGTGTAATTACCGGATACAGTAGGTGGACTCTAGACCGGATCCCAGCGCTAAGCAGTAAATAGAAACCAGGCTTCAGCATCAGTGTTGCCAGATCCGCTTATTATAAGCTTTTTAAGATTTTATTGAAAATGGCAGATCTACAAGCTCACAACGTGTCGCTCGCGATGCGACACGTTGTGAGCTTGTAGATCTGCTATTTTCAAATAGCCGATGTATATACAGTAGGTTTAAGTACTAAGTATTAAGTGCTCATGTGGCAAAATAGACGCTTCTTTTGGGCTTGTTTTCCTAGACCTGGTTGCTTGTTTCTCTCACAGAATCTGACTACACTGTTAAGCACGCAGCCCTGCACATTAAAGCCAAGACATCTACGTCTCTCTGCCTCTATACCTGCGTGCAGGATTATAGAATCAACAATATGAAATCATAATGACTAGAATGTATTTTAATGTAAAATACAATTTGAATGAATAATAATAAATACAAGTTGAGTGTACTAGAGAAATGTTACAATTTAGCTTGACAAATGTCTTTCCTTTTTTTTAATCATCACATGTATGCAGTCACAAGAAGAGTAAAGGTGCCATGGATGCCTATGTGCAAAAGAGGCAGCCATGTACTCCACAACAAGCAACTGTCCTCACCCAGTCAATACTCAACATGTTGGTCAACGACATGAGGCCCATCTCCATGGTGGATGGTGAAGGGTTTCAAAAAATGATTCATCAGTTCAACCCTGACTACACCCTGCCATCAAGACCTACCTTCACCAAGTTGATGGAGAAGAAATATAACACAACTTTTCTGGAGGTAAGTTTATAACACACACACACACACACACACACACACACACACACACACACACACACACACACACACACACACACACACACACACACACACACACACAAATATTTAATTTAAGCAATTATATATTTCATAACATAATTAAGAAAAATATTAAGATTGCTGATTCATGAATTAATTTAGAATAAATAATAACATGGCTGCAATAATGTAAACAAATCTAAAACATATGTTTAATGTTTGGGTCTCACTCTCTGCCCTTGAAATTAACTACAAGCACCTTTGTCTTTTAAGGTAAAGGAGATGTTAGAAGATGTCAGCGGCTCCCTCGCACTGACAGCTGATGCGTGGACCAGCCGTGCCACAGAGTCATATCTTGGAGTTTCCTGCCATTTCATCACCAACGATTGGCAAATGAAGACTCTGAACCTGGCCACCATGCCTCTGGAGGAGAGGCATACTGCTGATAACATTGTGACATGGATGGAGGAGGTGGTGAACAAATTTGACATCTTGCCTACCAAAATAAAAGCAGTAGTTCATGACAACGCCTCCAACATGATATCAGCAATGGAAAAGCTGGAAGCAAAACATGGATGGGCCTCTGTCCGCTGCGCTGGTCACACACTCCAGCTCGTAGTTAACGGTGCCCTCAAAGATGCCAGCATCGCCAGAGCTGTAGGTGCCTCAAGATGCGTGGTGGAATTTTTCCACAAATCCGAGAAAGCCTCAACAAAACTGAAGGCGAAACAGCAGCAGATGAACGCACCAGATCACAAGATGATCCAGGATGTCAGTACAAGATGGAACAGTACATTCTACATGATAGAGAGACTCCTGGAACAGCGCTGGCCAGTCACTGCAACTCTATCTGATCCTGACATGCCAAAGGGCAAACAATACTTGGACTTGAAGGCAGAGCAGTGGGTGCTGCTTGAAGAGCTGGTGCAAGGATTGCGGCCGTTTGAATGTGCTACCGTTTACCTTAGTGGGCAGGAGTACGCAACTGCTTCATGTCTCCCACAGGTGGTCAAAGGGCTGCAACGGTCCATGCAGAAAAACAGTTTTGAGACGAGCGCAGGAAAAGCCTTTCTGACCACTGCAAAAAAAGGGATAACCGAGAGATGGGGGAGTCTGTTCAAAAACCCAGAGAAAAACCCACTTCTTCTTGCAGCTGCCCTTGACCCAAGATATCGAAAGCTCAAGTTCATGACACCTGAAGATGGCACAAGGGTGCAAGGGGCAGTTGAAGTCCTTGCTATCAAAGCAGCAAAGGAGAGCGCTGGTGAACCCACAGAGTCCACACAACAGCAGGAGAACGTCAATGTTAGAGCTGAAAAATCCGCACTGGATGACCTCCTTCATTCTGACACAGACAGTCAGAATGAGAACTCGGATGAAGAGGAAACCCAGGACGAGGACGACGATAAGATCCAAATGGTGAGGAATGAAGTTCAGCGGTACTTCAAAGAGCCACCTCTAGCCAAAAAGGGGGACCCTCTCAAATGGTGGCGAGAAAATGAGAAGAGTTTTCCCACAGTGTCAAAGGTGGCAAGATCTATTCTGTGCATTCCTGCAACATCCACCCCGGCTGAACGAATCTTCTCTGCAGCAGGGAATATCTGCTCTCAGAAGAGAGCCAGCCTCACACCAGAGCATGTGGAGATGCTAACTTTCCTCACTTTGAATAAACATTTATTTGACTGATGCCTACTAGGCTAGCTCATGTTGCACGTTGCAACAGAGCTGTGTGTGTCAGACAACAAAGTGAATGCTGTGCAGTGTTCAGAGAATGCACTTTCTTCTTTAATTGAGATAACTTTATTGTTGCTGCTACATCCTTGGTTTAAAAAAAAAGGTACTATTTTGGTGCTACTGTAGTTTGTTTACAGGAAATGTAACATTTTGATTTTATATCAGCACTTCGCCTACAGTGTACTGTTTACAGAGAAAATATATTTTATGTTTTATATTCAGTATCTTTTTTATTTGATTGAATACTTTTATAACAGTTTTGTTATGTACTTAACAGTACAGTTGTTGCACAGTCAAGATGGCGGTAATAAAATATTATCTTTGAAGGAAGTATTCATTATTATTGTCTTTATTGTTAATTAGAACATGCCTAAAACAACCTAAAATCGAAATTATAAGGTAATTGCTTAATAAGTGCGATAATCCGATTAATCGATTAATCGATAAGATAATCGACCGATTAATCGATTATGAAATTAATCGTTAGTTGCAGCCTTAGTAGTTAGGAATTATGCCATCAGTGACACTGCTGACATCACTGAAAAAGGTGAGGTGTTTAGCCCCGCCTAGCAACACTGCTCTCATCAGGAAATGCCCAAAACAGGGCATTTCCTTTTTTACAGGCTCTTTTAAGTGTTTCTCTGGGTTTTATAAATGTGGAAGTATCAACAAGAGCCTGAGACTAAATAACTACACTGGATCCAATGGAACACCATGTTATTTTTGTCCATTTCCTGAAAAGTAAACGTTTTTGGACATACGCGCGGTTTCTACTTGACAGCGACGTAATGAGTAGAGAGACACGGTGCAAAAAAACCCTAAGAAACGAGCTCACTCCAGTCCCTAGACAGTCCCACAGCACTCTGCAGTAAACGAGGCAAAATGAAAAGCTTTTTTTATTGCCTGCAGGCCTCTCGGAATACAGACCGACAATCAAAACGTTGACGCCTATCGACCGGAAGGTCTTCATCACAGCCTGTTAAGGAAACGAAAGTGTGCACGTCCAATAATGTTACACCCGTGTGCACGTAAACACTCATAGCCTCCAGAAAGTAGAAAGCATCTTCAAGATCCTCCTTGGACCATAATTGAACCTCTCCAACTCAGTCACGGCACTCGAGGTCAAAACGAAGGCCTGATTTAGACACACCGGAAATAGTTATAATTATAATTTAAACATAAAAGAATACAGATATATTGCATACATACAGTAATGTAAGTATACCTCAGGCTTAACATGTCTTCAGTGAGTACCTGCAAAGTGGATGTTTTTGGAGACTGTAGTCTCCTACTTGCATCTATATGATTTATGATCTTTACTTACTTATAAATCAGGCATAACTCTTAACGCACGCCAACTCCTAAACCTAACCTCTAAATGCCGAATCCTAACCCGTAAAGGGATAGTTCACCCTCAAAATGACTTTTTTTCTGTCAATTAGTCACCCCATGGAGACTTGAATTCATGGATATTTTTTGTTTTTGACGCATCCCTAAGCCAATAATTTGATGACCGACAGCGGTTCTGGTAGGAGACACAAAGAGTCATCTTTGTGTCTCCTACCGGAACCGCTACCTACCGGTCCGACGGTGATCAAATGATTGGCAAAATTATTCAAAACTCGCGCGCGCACACACACACACACACACACACACACACACACACACACACACACACACACACACACACACACACACACACACACACACACACACACACACACAGAAGCCAAACAAACTTGAATGTTTGTTCTATAAAAAAAACATGAGCCAAAACCAAACAAACAACAAGTACTGCTTGAGGTTTGGGGGGTGATGGGTTCCATATCTCATACTTTAAACAGTGATGAAAGACTGTTATGTAGGCATGTCATTATGCCTCAAAAGTTACAATCTGTAAATGTTATGTCTGTTGCCTCCCTCTCCTGGCGGAGAGAGGTAAATGCAACAACGTCAAAACTCCTATATTTTGGTGCATCGTCTGCTTCAAATAACTTTATTGACATTGTCACCCGGTAGGTGTCCGACCCGATACCAGGGTCTGGATGTCTCAATGGAAGTAGTAGGGAGACAACCTCCAAACCACTGCAGATGTACTAGTTATACATACTCTACCACGTTGGTTCTCAAAGTGGGGTCCGGGGACCCCCAGGGGTACTTGAGGGGGTTCCAGGGGGTCCTCAGCTAAAAGATGGATAGGAACCAAATGGACCCTTATGGGTCTGTAACTCTGAGAGTGTACAAATGGAACCAGACGGGTCCATTTGGTTCCATTTGTACACTCTCAGAGTTAAAATAACATTGATTTTACAATATAAATTGGGGTCCCAGAGATAGAAATGCCATTAAATGGGTGTCAGTAGCCCTAATGCATGTCAAACTGGGGGGTCCTTGAAATTAAAATGGTTGAAAATCACTGCTAGAATCTTCTCTTATGGGGGTCCTTGGCATATATTTTCAGATGGGGGTCCGTGGGGCCAATAGGTGTCAATTTGGGGGTCCTTGACATGAAAAAGTATGAGAACCAAGGCTCTACCATACAGATACAGATTAGTTAAGAATCTGGGTTCCCACGGTCAGGAAATTCCTGGAAATATTTTTGAAATTAGCTTGAGGTTTGGAATTAATCAAATGTTTTGGATATACATTGTTTTTATCTAACATTACGTGATCTATGTAACATGGTAAAATGTACGAGGTGCGCGAGTGCGGTCTGATGTATACGGGACGTCAACGTGACAAAAATAATAGATCTACGCGCTAACAACACGCTGTACCGTGATACGTTGCTAGTTTGTAGATCTGTTCTTTTTTGTATCACGTGACACCTTCGCTCGAGTCAGGCTTGGTGCATTGATAGCACACTGTTGTAAAAGCCTCATTATTGCACCATATGATTGCTATAGGCCTGGAAATGGGATGAAATACTTTGGAAAAGTTCTGAAAATGTAAAAAGAAATCTGTGGGAAACCCTGTAAAATGTTTTATTCATTAAAATAAGTCGTAGCTTTATGTGTGGTATAACATGCCTGGTCATGGTTTAAAAAACATTTCCAAGAATATATCGTCGTCGTCAAGCAGAAACCTTGTGTATCTATTTGAATTTGTTATGTTTTTAGTTGTTTGTAAATGGATGTCCTCCTACTTTATGCTGTGCGAAAGTAGCAAAAACTGCTGATCTACAAGCTCACAACATGTCGCATCGCGAAGCATTGTGAGCTTGTAGATCTGCTATTTTTGAAAGTGAAAGTGGTTATGTTTGTCTGTGGGTTTTATAAATATTGAACAAGAGCTTTGTGATTGTGATTAATAACTACATTGGATCCATTGGAACACAGGTATTCTTTTTACACATCCTGAAAAGTAACGGTTTTGGACATACAATGTTTCCACCCGACAGCAACATTATAATAACGCTAAACATAATGGGTATAATAATGTGCGGTCTTTGCTGCCTTCTACAGTCTGTGTTGCCCACTACAGGCTGAATCGTTCAATCTGCTGCAGTCTGCCTCACTAAAAACACAATGTTTGACTGGTTTCAGCTGGTTTCAAACAAAAGCACAAAACATAACCCAGATATGACAACAGCCTTGAAGAGCCGAGACTGAGCTCTGCGCGCGCACACACACACACACACACACACACACACACACACACACACACATACACCTACCTACCTCTCTGACGCGGTTGCTTTTGCCTCCCGTTTCAGGCGACGATGAGCTATCCAGCCCTTCCCAAGATGCATCTGGACTGGAGGAAGTAATGGAACAGCTCAACAACTCCTTCCCTCACAGCCAGGGTACACACACACACACACACACACACACACACACACACACACACACACACACACACACACACACACACACACACACACACACACACGCACGCGCATGCACAATATTTATTTATGTCCACATAAAAGTACAATAACACCTTGTACAATGGACAATGTTGTCTGTTACAGACAATAAGAAAACAGCTGGTTACAAAGTGCCCAAAAGGCAGCACATTGTTACATACAGTAGAGTGTAATCGGCATACAGTACTTGCCAGACAACAGCAGACATCTGTCACGGACAAGGGAAACAACGCCTCCTCCAAATTGAGCGGCTTCCTATATAATAGCTGATACTGAGCAGTATCAACCTCGCTAACTGCTTGGTCCTCCTGTTAGAGATGCCGGCCATTTGAAAGTCCCCACACAACCAACTTGTGCACATGCCTCAGACTAAGAACTAAATGTTTACGTCCGGAGCCTTGCTGTGAGATGGTGCACTCCTCCTGCTGAAGATATTTTGTACTTTGGTTATAAAGGCTTCCTCTAAGGTACACAAAGCAAAAACCACGTAGTAACTAACTTAGTTCCTTGTGGTGCAAAACACACCGGCAACAACTCAATCCAGCTCCATCCATTTAATATCACAAAGACAGTCATGACTCCTAATTGGTCATAGTTTAAGCAGCCATATTGGAAAGAAATTGGACCTCTTCCTTACTTCCTTCACAGGTGTTACCAGTGATTCTAACTCATGAGTGCTGCCCTGTACGACCACAGCCTTTATCGTTTCATGCATTCTTGTTGTATTTGATTTGTTTGATTTAAGCCTTCAGCATCTATCTTAGTCTCTTCAGTAGCACACATCTGTCCTCTTACTTGGCACTGTTGGCACTACCAGGCTGACTTTTTTCCCCCTCTCTTTTCCTCCTCTGTCCACCCTTTCCTTCCTTACCTTTATCCCCCATGGTCCAGGAGGGAGAAGGGGGCACCAGTAAGAGGTCAGTATCTCAGCCTTCACTCTGTCTGTCTGCCTTTCTCCATCTTTTTTCTTTCCTAACCTTTAATCACTAGATCTTTTGTGTTCCACATTTGAGACAAAGCTCTTGTCTGTTAAGTACTTGATCTGTGTGCCTCTTAAAAGAGCAACCTAATGCCCAATTTCAGCTTGAACACACTCTGTCTGTATCTTAGTCTGTCTTTGGTGTCTGTAACTGGGTTTCCATTAAAACGTATCGCAAATATGAAGCGAATTCAGAAAAAGTCAAATGAATTTATACTCGTTCCCATCCACTCATGGTATGCGAATATTGGGAGATGGTTCATGAAATAAGCAGTTGGTGGCGGTATTTTGCCACTCACGTGAGACGCATTTTATTGGCCATGAATTACTTTTTGACGCTCTTTTGTAAAAATATTTTACACACACTGCCTGGTAAGCCATTGGGCTGTCCGCTGGTTGTGCAGAGGCTGTAAAACATTTATTTCAACCGGGCTGTAACGCCATTACATGTCATGAGACAGACGTGCTTGAATTGGGAGTACTCACCGGTAGTACATAACACCAGTACCAGTTATGCTGTATTTTTGCTGACCTGAGCAACCAAGTTATTACTTATATGGGGACGCCATGGCGTGGCTTCCCACAAATAGCTCGGTCCTTGGCTGAAAATAAACCACCTTTATTTGGAACAAAGTTTCACCCGAGTTTCAAAGTTGGAAAAGAGGACAAAAAGCATCACAGACTAAGTGCGAGCCGTTCATTAATGGAGCAGCAAATCGCGCACATCCAAACAACTCATTCGTGTAGGTGAGTAGGCTATTATCATGATGAGATGATCATCTTATTGAGATGTTATCTTAACACTAGGGTTGTCCGATATTGGCTTTTTTACCGATAACCGATATACCGATATTGTCCAACTCTTAATTACCGATACCGATATCAACCGATACCGATATATGCGGGGATTATTGTGATTAGGGTAAGCTCAAATGTCATATCACACACACCATATACAGTAAGAACTCCTGTAACTTATTTATAAAGCAAAAAAAAAAAAAAAAAGTTTTTTTTTTTTTTTCAAAAACCGATACCGATATTTTCCCGATATCAATTTTTATGCTAATATCGGCCGATAATATCGGGAGGCCGATAATATCGGACATCCCTACTTTCACACATTCACCGCCAATAGGGAGAATTCTCCCTTTTTTATTTTATTTTTTTATTTTGTTTTTGAATTTCTAAAATGTTTCTCTAATTTTTGAGTATTAATTTTTTTTCGTTATTCACAACGAATTAGGAGACATATTAAAAAAATCCATTCACTTCAATGTTAAAAAATAAACAGACAAATAATTCACATGTTTTCTATAAAAAAATCATTAAAAATGCTGGCAGAGTACATTATGAATAAACTCTGGCAGTCAATGTTAAAGTGCACTTTATAGCACATGTCCATGAGCATAGCAACATTCATTAATTGCATGATCTGAATTGATTCTTACTGTAGGTAGGCCTCAAATTGAAATGTAGGCGTCTACGTGCGTTCGGAATCGTGTTTGACGTGCAAATGTAGAAAATCCGACGTGGCTTCTACTTATAATATAGGCCTACTTATAATACTAAATATAATACAAATATGAAATTATATATATATAGCAAAATCGCTAGTCATGTGAGTTAAATGCCCTTCTACCTCAAAACGTATTCAGCAAGTGTTTCCCTCCCCCTTTTTGCGCATTTCATTCATTCGATAAAGCCCCAAAATTCGCCTCCTTCAAGCGCAAAACGTATTTGGTGAAATTTCAAGTGTTTTCCATTCAGGGCTTTATGTGCAAAATCCAAAATGTGCATAAAAACTGGTTGATGAAACCCAGTTTGTGTGTCTAAAACACAGTGGTTCTCAAACATTTTCATGTCAGGGACTTCCAAATTGATAAGCATATGGCTGCAGACCGCATCTAAAAATATGTTTTGCCCGGGACCCCTAAGAGAAGATTTGTCCACATTTAAATAGCCAAAAAAAATTAGACGATTCCTCATTTTGCTGGGCACCCCCTAGAACCCCCTCAAGGGCCCACTGGGGGTCCCCGGACTCCACTTTGAGAACCAATGGTCCAAGTCAGGGGCCTTCAACGTTTTTCAGGCCAAGGACCCCTTAGCTGAGAGAGAGATGAAGCAGGGACCCCCCACTACATATAGTATAAAATCGTGATTTTTTAACAGATTCCCTATATAGCTTCATAGACTTGTGTGACAGCACTGTCATTATTGTTGTGTGAATTCATGTTTTTTTTGTTTGTATGTTTGTTTGCTCATTATCTTTTGTATTGTTGGATTCATGTTAATGTGTATTTTCAGACATTTAAACCACTTCAACACTTAGTAAACTTGACCGTAGGCTTTGTACTTGGTCTGCTCTTTTCCCCCTCCACGCCTAAACCTGAGCTTGTAGATCGGCTATTTTCGGCTAACGTTCGCCTTGAGAATAGGTATGCGAGGGTTAAAAGCTCCTATCCCACCCCCCTGTAGTAACTCTGAGGACCCCCTAGCGGTCCCGGACCCCCTGTTGAAGACCCCCGGTCTAAAGCTATCTCTCTCTCTCTCTCTCTGTCTATGTCTCTCTCTCGCTGTCTCTCACCAGGTCCCAGCGTGGGCAGTTTGTTCCACATGGCTGACGACTTGGGCCGCGCCATGGAGTCACTGGTCAGCGTGATGACGGACGAGCAGAGCGCCGAATAGCACGAGGCCCCTGCCCTTCTGACTCCGCCCCCCCCTCTGTCCCAGCCCCTCCCCCTCCTCCCTTTCTCTGTACCTACTTGTTGCATGCTTTTCTAGTCAAAACAACTGGATCGGACAAACACCGTTTACAAAGAGAATATATATAATGTCTATTTTTGTGAAGGAGCGCGGTTGCAGCAACGACAGTGAAAACGAAACAAAAAAAAACAAACGACACATAAAAATCAAAAGTTCTATAACTTGTAGATTTCAGTAGTTTCTTAAAAAAAAAGAGAGAAAAAAGTCCCTGAAGTTGTTTTATTATTAATGGAGCAGATTTTTAAACTTCTATGCAATTGTATAAAAAAAAAAGAGAGAGACTGAAAAAAAAAGAAGGCGACATGGCGTCAACGGTGAGACAAGTGGGCGTTTTGGACGTGGTTGTGTGTTTGCCATCTGTTTGTAACGGGGGGAAAAAACCCAACAAACAAATACGAAGAAAAAAAAAATCAAAAAATGCATTTCAGACATTTGTATGGAAAAAAAGAATGATTGTAAACCATAATGGGTGCTTTTTAAAGAGGAAAATATGTCTTTCTATTCACAGAGTATATACTACTGTCAAAGGCAATGCAGGCATCCTGAATATTTTCTGTGTGTGTGTGTGTGTGTGTGAGGGTGGGTGTGGGTGGGTGTATGTGTACTGTATGTGTGTGTGTAGGTGCCTAATTTTCACATAACATTACAGCTTTTTTCCCCCTTTATTTTGTTGTTGCTTTGGCTGACAAACCTCAGTTATAATTGAGTTGTCCTTTTATCTATTCATCCCTTTGTCCTGACATCCGTCCGTCTGTCCGTCCATCCATCCATCCGTACATGCATACTGTATAAGTTATATCCCTCCTCAAATAGTATAATCCTCCGGGTTAATTTAACTACAATGGAACCAGTTGGCACTGTAACTCTGAGAGCTTTCAAATGGAACCAAATGGACCCGTAATTATGGGGTCCGTTTGGTTCCATTTGTAAACAATCTGAGTTAGATTGGCACTCAGGATTTTTACTGTAAACCATTAATATCTTACCAGACTACGGTTTTTGAAGCCTGTAGTTGTGTTCAACACCAGGTGCTGTGCTTGTAAGCAGAGGGATGTTTAATTGAGGTCCAGTTCAGAATACTGTGAGGATACTGCAAGTGTGTCCCCAAATAATTGGCAAAACACAAAGATTTTAAGTTTGTGACAGTTCACCTCACTGACTAAATCGAACATCATTTCGCAAAACTCAAAAGAAAGGTAAATTGATGGAAAAGTCGGCTCCTGCTTTTTAGCCTCTTCAAGCCTAAAAAAAACTGTTTTGTTTCTGACCCAGGGAACACATAAGGATATACAGTAGAGTACAAGTTATTATATCAAGAGTACTGTAAGGAGTTAGGAGAAATTAAACAAGCAAGTTTATCTCCTATTATTTATTTGAAAAACCGAGCACTACAGTGTTAAGAGGCTGCTAGCTAGCTTGAACCTAGAGGTCGTTGTTTTTTGTTTTTTTTCATTCGTATTTAATTGATTAAAATCTATAACACCCCGATTTTAGGAGAACATTTTTTTTTAAGTTCTGACAAAATCCAGTAAATGCAAGCTCTACCTCATTTGAAATTCTGGAGTTCCCACCATTTATGAGGCGACGGCTACTCTACTGTACTTTATATCCCTTGTTAGTACTCCCGGTTGCATTGGTCATACCGGGGAAGGTGTTGAATGCCCTTCTTTGATCCCTCCATGTTTATGCGTTGAAGCCTAATTTATGCTTCGTCGCCGAGAATAGCAGACCTACTGTACAAGCTCACAAGGCGCCGCGTTGTGAGCTTGTTAGTTCTGCTGTTCTCGGCCGTTTCCGGAGCTTCGGGGCATGAACTAGGCTTAGGCATTAAGGCTCTTCTGTCGGAGCCACCAATCTGAATGTCCACTCATAATAATACACTGCATTTCTCATTGCTCTGTACCGCGTTTTATATGAATGAGTAGATAAATGATACAGTATATTCATCGCTGTCGTGGTGGAAACCGTTACTTTTCAGAAACGGAACAGAAGAACCTGTGTTCCATCACACTGGGCAAGACCTAGCCGGTTGAGTGTCTAAACGGAAGTACCAGAATTTGGCGGAAGTACTACCGCCCAAGGAAAGGACTCTGACGCTTTACAAATCTGTTAACATTCTCCGTGAATGAAACAAGTGTTGTGATTGGTCAAAAAAAGACTGTTTCCGGGGGGAATACGTCTGACGGAAGTCCCGCCCCTATAGACAGTCTCTGCATTAGGTTGTGACCAGGCTTTTCTCTTCACAGAAGAGTAAAGGCTGGGAACGAGGCTAGTGTTCCACTGGATCCAATTTCTAATGGCTTTTATTTGTTTTATTGTCTAGTTACGAGCTCTTCACAGACAGACGTAACAACGTTCAAACTGTTCACAAAACAAAGTATAAAGTACGGCATTCATTTATGAACAACGTTAGATGGAATATGGAGAAACACGGTTTCTGCCCGACAGTGACTATTATATATAGTGCTGTCGGGCAGAAACCTATTTTTTCTTTCTTAAATCAACGCCCTACTTGATCATACTACAGCGTCACACAAAGGCATCAAAAGTAGCAGATCCACAAGCTTGAATCGCAGTGCGAAGCGACGCATTTTTGAGCTTGCAGATCTGCTAGTATTTGAATTTGAACAGTTTTGGACAGTTTTGGTTTCCACCCGACAGAGACGATATAGTGTATGAATCAGTGTGCACTACTGTCATACCTGGGACATACTGTAACTAGGCTTTTGTTTTCTCTAAGAGAGGGATTGTCATAGAGGTGTGTGTTTTGTTTTTGACTTATCGTCTTCCATTCAGTTAAAGGTATTTTTTTTGTTTTTGTGCAGTGTGAGCTGTTGGTAGCGTGTGACTAAAATAGGAGCCAGACATTTATCTAACGTGTTACCACTTTGACAAGGTGGGGAGACGTTGTCCTTGGCGGTGTGTTCCCGCAGTTTGAGCAGAGAGTTCATTTTTTTGTGTTGTTGATACCCATACACTGAATTTTTTTGATTGACTTTTACTTTCTAACGTTTTGTTTTGTTTGTTTCATCCTCCCATCGTTGTTTCAGTTTTTTTTTTCAATAACGCGTCGAACTTTCACAACATATCAGATTCCACCAAATATATGCCTTACTACTGTATTATAAAATGCTTTACTGTGTATCAATAAAGCACGCAGTTATGTTGAATCCAGCTGATTCCGTGAATCCTTTGTTGTTCTAGCTACTGGGATGATTTTTGTTTCGTTTTATGTAAATTTTAAACGATCACTTATGGATATGTGGATGAAAATAAGGTGATTATTACGTGTTTGTTAAATGCAAGTATAATACAGCTGGTATTATAGTGGTATTATACTGGTAGCCATTAAAGACAGTTAAAGTTGAATATTTAAATGTGTTGTGTTGCCTTACCCTTTGTGCCTAAACTTTTTTGAAAAACATTTTTAAATCGTTCAAATAGCCAATCTACAAGCTCACGTGTCGATGTAGATCGGCTATTTCCCCTATTTTAAAATGTTTTCCAAAATAGTAAAAAACACCCAAAAAGTTTAGGCATAAAAGGTAAAAGTGGCATGCACGCAAGATAGGGCGAGGGCCCCTTATGTTCAGTCATTTCACCAAGTTGTTGATTTGTACTGCTAAACATAAAACAAATCCTGCAATGCAATATTTGATAGCAACTACAGTATCATATTGTCATACTTGAACCGCGATTCAAATCATAATGCCTTGATGTCACAACCAGCATACAACCAGGTATCTGAAAATACGTTTTTGGGGAGACTTTATATTAAGGTCGGGTCTATAATGCATTATAACCACATTTATAATGCACTTATGAGGCATTTTAACACTTGTTATAAATTATATTATTATAATTATTTATAATTATACATTACATGTATAATGCATTGTAATACAGCACATGTAATACATAATGCATTATAATGCACTTAATGCTTCATAACACTCGCTATTAATGTTTATAATTATGCATAACATAACAAAGACACTTTATAACTAACTAAGTTAAAGTAGTTAATGTGCTGTTCCACTCAGCTTATAATGCAGTATGACCAGCACTTATAATGTTTGAAACATTATACTGTAAGTTGTCATACATGATTATAAACATTTTATAACAAGTATTATGATGCCTTTATAAGCACATAATGGATAATGTCATTATAATGCATTATAGACACAAACTTTAAGTAAAGTGTTACCGTTCTAGGTAAGGTATGGGGGTGAGGTGGAAGTTAAACGTGCAAAGCGTTGAAAGCATGCAGCCAGGTAAGCCAGGTGTATGCATGGGGGTGAGGTGGACGTTGAATGTGCAGGCAGCTCAAAAAGCTCTACATTACTGCCGGGTTGTGTGTGTGTGTGTCTGTCTGTCTGTCTGTCTGTCTGTCTGTGGTGGGCACAGAGATATGCCCATATATGGACTGGACAATTCACGAAACACGACACATTGTCCAACGCAATAACGCGGTAAACACAGCCCTATTGTGAACATGCACGACACCAGCGCAAATCGTCACACCACATGATGTTCAAATCATTGTAGTTAGGCAACGGGCCATGACATGGGTGGTGTCCAGTTAATTTGTAAAAACGTGGTCACACGGGCCATTAGTCAACACAGCTCGCAACATGGCCTCCACTATCTTGAAGTCCCTGAGTTCTGCTCCAGGAAAGGTGACAGACGACGGTCTCAAAGCAACAGTCATGACCTTGGAGCCTGACGCCGCTGAGGGGCTCCACAACTTTGCTCCGCTAGGCACCATGACCTCCAGCAGCCCTATGATGGCCCAGCCATCAGGGGTCATGCTTCAGGCTACAGCTCCAGGCTACACGTCCTCCAGGAACCTCGGCACCGACCCTGCTAATCGGGACAGTCCTCTACCCTTTGGACAACTCGATGGTGTCTCCTCAGACTCCACCGTAGACGTGCTCTATCGGCTCGGTACAACCCAGGACCCTGGCACCAAAGACAGGATTCACTCACTTCTACAATGGGTCCGTGACGTGAGCAGGGGCTCGTACTCCGTCGAAGGCCATTCTCCCTCAACGAGCGGGGCTTCAGCCACGTCCTCTTTGGGGGAGTATGGCATCCTCGAGCCTTCGCCCTCTCACCTCCAATGTGTTGCGGCCATCTTGTGGCACAGCTATGAGCTGCCTGTCGACTATGACCTCCCTGCGCTGCTGGACAGAGAGCTCTTTGAGCTGCTGTACAACTGGTCCATGTCTCTGCCCTGCAACGTGGCGATGAAAAAGGCTGTGGATAGCCTGCTGTGTTCCATGTGCCACATCAACCCAGATTATTTCTCCCTGCTCATGTCCCGGATGGGCATTGTGGCGCTCGGCACCAGCCACTGGCAGGCACAACACAACCGCCGTTCCAAGAAGAAGAAGCAGAATGATGCCAACATCATAAATGACTCGGAGCATGCAAGGCTGCTGATCAATTTATCACAGTCACAGCTGGCTACACTAGCAGCTGCTTCACAGTCCCCAGGAGCCATTAAGCAGCTATTAGACTCCGGCTTCCCCTCCCTGCTGATCCGGAGCTTGTACCAGCTCTGCTGTGGCCTCCTAGCCAGTGCCGAACTGCCTCTGTCCGCAGTTGCCACCTCCCAGGTTGAGGCACCCAGCCAACCACTTCTGTCGGCGAAGCTGGCCGTTCCGATGCTGTCCTTCCTGACAGAAGTGGGGAATAGCCACGCCATGAAAGATTGGTTAGGAGGACCGGAGGTCAGCCAGCTCTGGTCAGTCTTGCTCTTCCTGCTGTGCCATTCCAGTGCCAGCCCGGGTGCCAACACAGCCAGTGCCTGTGTGAGCGGCACTCAGGCAATGAAGCCTCAACCTTCAGGGTCCTGCTACTCACTGCCGTCGGCGGGCCTGGCCAGTGGTCTCACCACTCAGCAAAGGACAACTCTGGCGAACACCACGGTGGCCTTCTTCCTGCAGTGCATCTCCTGCCACCCCACCAACCAGCGGCTTATGGCACAGCTGCTGTGTGAGCTCTACCAACCGGCATCCCAGCGAGGGAATGTGCCCAAGTCTGGAAACCTCTCTGGCTTCATCCGGCAGCTTTTCTCGCAGCTCATGTTGGATGAGGAGAAAGTCACGGTTTCTGTCCAGTCCTCTTGTCCACTGTATCAAGGATGCAAGGACAGAAACGGCACCAGCCATGTGATTCAGCACCCCAAGTATGGAGCAGGCCACAAGTACCGCACCCTCCATCTGCCCATCTCCACCACACTGGCTGAGGTCCTAGACCAGATATCAGACACCCCAAGCACTACAGCCCCGGTGATTAACAATAAGGGGGAAGAAATGAAAGAGAAAAAGCAATGGTGGAGGAAGAAAAATAAAGACAAGAAAAAGATGAAAGAAGACAGTGCTTTCCAAGATAACTACAGCGCTAACGTGGCTAAACCCACCAGCGTGTCTGTCTTCCACCTCTACCACAAACTCCTTCCAGGTCATCCCCTCCCAGTGGAGCTGACCCTGGCCCAGCTGCTCACCGTCCTGTACAACCGCAAGCTGCCTCCGGGTTACCGTTCCATTGACCTGACGGTCAAACTGGGCCCGGACACGGCCATGGACGAGTCTCTGCTGGAGGCCAGTCCCATCGAGTCACCGCTGCAGGTGTTTGCCAGCATGGGTGCAAACATGTTACCATTTCACCTGCTGCAGGCACTGTTCAGCAGCACTCCCTTGACCACAGAGGACGGCTTGCTGCTGCGTCGCAAGGCCCTTGAGGTCGGTGCCATCAACCACATCCTGTCCTGCCTTTCGGCCGTCAGCCACCACTCGTCTCACTTCCCAAACACGAGGGCCAACGCCTCTGAACCTCGGGTGCTTCTCACCACTGAGAAGCAAAAGCTGTACTGGGCCAAGGGAACAGGCTTCAATTCCGGGTCCACAGCCTCTGTTTGGGACATAGAGCAGTGTCTGACCAAACGGCGCCTGGAAGAGGAGCATGTCAGCTGCCTATTACAGGTGCTGGCCAGCTACATCAACCCAGCAGGCTCTACGGGTGGCCATGGTGGTGAGGGCCCTACAGGGAGAAACGGGACGAATGGCAGCAGTGCAGCCTGGCCCTCGATGCTGCGGGAGGTGCTCAGCCGGTCCTGCCTCATCCCGGTCATGTCCTCCTACCTACGTAACGACTCTGTGATGGACATGGCACTCCACGTGCCCCTGTATCGGGCGCTGCTGGAGCTACTGCGGGCCATCTCTACCTGCGCAGCCCTGGTGCCCCTACTGCTGCCCCTGTCTGGGGAGGAGGAGTGCTCTGAGGGACAGACCTCCATGAGCATGCTGCTGGCCAAGATGAAGAACTGCATAGACATGTACACCAACTGCCTCAGTTCAAGCAAACAAACAAACAAGCAAAAATACGGAACGTATGCAGCCGCTTGTGGCAAACACCAAGGCAAGAGCAGAGGTGCGGTGAAGATGGAGGGTTCAGATGCAGAGACTGACGACTTGACACTGTTGGTGTCGGACATCCAGAGAACAGCCAAGATGGTTTGCGCCGTTACCACCAGCCTACGGCAGGCCAACCAGGATACGAAGCAGGTAGAGTCTTCAAATAAGGTGTCTTTCCAGCCCAAACCCCTGTTAATCCTACGCACCTTGGAGAAGTACGTTGCTGCCACAAAGAAGCTCCAGTTCGACACTTTTGATATGGCCTCAGAGGACAATGATGGGAAGATGGTCTTCCACGTCAACTACCATTACATGCCTCAAGTGACGGATAACAATACCAATACCAGTCATGCCAACAGTGCTGCTCGTGCCCGCCGCCTGGCACAGGAGGCCGTCACTCTCTCCACCTCTCTGCCTCTCTCCTCCTCCTCCAGCGTGTTTGTCCGATGTGACGACGAAAGGTTGGACATCATGAAGGTTCTCATCACAGGCCCACCTGACTCTCCATACGCCAACGGCTGCTTTGAATTTGATGTGTACTTTCCCCAGGATTATCCCAACTCCCCTCCACTGATCAACCTGAAGACCACGGGGGGACAAAGCGTGCGCTTCAACCCTAACCTCTACAATAACGGATATGTATGTTTAAGTATCCTCAATACTTGGTCGGGGAGACCAGAAGAGAGATGGAACCCACAGACATCGACCCTTCTGCAGGTACTGGTGTCTTTGCAGTCTCTGATCCTGGTGCCTGAGCCGTACTTCAACGAGCCGGGTTACGAGGGCATGCGTGGCACCCCCAATGGCACCAACAGCTCCCGCGAGTACAACGCCAATATCAGGCAGGCCACCGTCAAGTGGGCCATGCTGGAGCAGATGAGCAATCCCTCCCCGTGTTTCAAAGAAGTGATACACAGGCATTTTTACCTGAAACGGGCAGAGATCGTGGCACAGTGTGAGGAGTGGATCGCAGACGGCGGTGCTGCCGCGCTCAAGAGCCACACGGCCCAACTCCGAGGCAAACTCCTTAAGCTGTGCTGCCCCGAGGGTCTGGAGTCCAATGAGGAGTTCTCGGATGTGAGCCGGTGCCAACCCAAGGTTTTGGTGGCCCCAAACAAAAACTCAGTTCCGGCCGAAAGCCTCCCCTCAAGCCCCCAGCCAAGCAAGACTTGGCACAAAAAGCCTAAATGGTAACATGTATAACAGTATGGTACACTCTGTACTATTTCAAATTTGTAAAAGGAGAGTTAAAACTGAAAGAAAGAAATCGCTGTCAGTGAATCTCTGTATCAACAATCATATTGTCATCCAAATATGAGTTCCACGTGGCTCTATGTTTCAGTGGATCTGAGATTGTGAATTCATCAAAAAAGAAGAAAAAAACATGCATTGAAAAATTCAATACATTCACAAAATATGCCATGGTGACTGAATACATTTGATTATTTATTTTTTTCACCCCCTCAGCCACTTAAACCCCAGCATCCGTATTGTGGGGAAAGGGAAAGCTTTCACTGAATCGAGGCGTCGCGTTGTGAGCTTTCAATTGGCTATTTTCAGTGAAAGCTTTCCCCACAATAACAGAAAACAGAAAAGACACTAGTATAGAGTCCTGAGGGACTACTACGCTCAACCATATGGGCTTTAAGTGGTTAAGGAGTTCTGTGTGGACTGCTCGGGCCTGGCACGAGCAGAGTGTCGATGAGGGGGCATTTGAAAAAAAATAAAAGGGGCGACGTGATGCAAAATATTCAAAGTAAGACAAACAAACAAAAAAATATATATGTATCCCATCTCAAAATATTAAAAAAAAATATATATATTCAAAGATTTGAACAAATGTTCACTATTTTACCAAAAAATAGCAGATCTAAAAGCTCATAGCGCGGCACTCTGTGAGCTTGTATAGCTTCTATTTTTGAATGGCCAAAGAGATTTTTTTTTACACATATACGTTCCCGGTCTTCTTAGCCTACATGCGTAGGCTACCTCGCCCTAATGGCATAGTCCATACATTGCAATTATTCCTTACCCAGTCACAGAAAACCCATCATTAAAAGAGGGATTCAGTGCTCACACTGTCACAGCTGGTATGTGTTCTTCACGTCTGCTGTACAATTACAATACCGCTGGACTGGTTCTCAACCCCTTTTAATTTCAAGGACCCCCAATAACTCAGAGTTACAGACCTCTAAGGGACCAATTGGAGCCACCTCAAGTAACCCAGAGGGTCCCGGACCTCACTTTGAGTCTCACTTTGAGAACCACTACAATAATATGAATGCAATACTGTATGTACAGTATGATTGAATTTTTGATTATCAAACATTTTAATTATATAGATTTTTTTTTTAAATATAGGAATCGTTAAAGGGACAGTTCACCTTCTATCAATTACTCACCCCATGGAGAGTTGAATTGATGGATATTTTATTGTTCTTGTCGCATTCCTAAACCAATAATTTGATGACCGGCGGACCGGTAGGCAGCGGTTCCGGTAGGAGACACAAAATAAACTCTTTGTGTCTCCTACCGGAACCGCTGCCGGTGATCAAATTATTGGCTTAGGAATGCGACAAAAACAAAAACAAATCCATGAAAAAAAAAAATTGGGGGTGAACTACCCCTTTAAGAGGGAATCGTTACAATTCTAAAGGATCACAACCCTATCCGTGAGTAGGCTACTATCAGGGTAAGGTTCTGGCAGAAAGTCAGAAACTTCAATGTCCCATTTCATGTTTTCAAATGTATAAAAATCTTTTGAAAATAGCAGATCTACAAGCTCACAATACGCTGCGAGCTTGTAGATCGGCTATTTTCAAATGGCCGGAATATAGGCCTGAAGTGGTTAATGTATGTTTTGTAATAATAATCCAAATCTACACAGTAGTTACTAGTAACTAAAGTTTTCAAATAAATGTAGTGGAGTAAAAGTACAATATTTGGATCCGAGATGTAGTGGAGTAGAAGTAAAAGAATTGGAAATTGGAAATACTCAAGTAAAGTACAAATACCTCAAAATTGGACTTAAGGACACTACATGAGTAAATTTACTTAGTTAATCAGGGGTTCTCAAACTTCTTTGGCCCAGATACCCCTTGGAGGGGAGAGACATTTTCCCAGGTACAGTACCCCCTCATCCTTGCAACACCGATACTTGACTTACTTGACTTAAACCCTTTTGCTCTTTGGGGAGCATAGGTCATTTATGAATTTCCTCCAGCTAGTTCGGTGTTGGGCGATCTTCTCTGCTTCCCTCCAAGATGTTCCTTTTTCCCTGAGTTCCGCCTCGACAGACCTTTTCCAGCTGTTTCTGGGTCTTCCTGGTTTTCTTTTCCCCCGAGGATTCCATGTTAAGGCCTGCCTGGTTATGTTGGAGGATGGTTTCCTCAGGGTGTGCCCAATCCAGCCCCACCCTGCAACACCGATAAGCATGTTTTATAACCACCACATGTGTACATTTAGATGCCATTGGAACTATTTGTATTAAAAAACGTTTCAATCAAAATCATTCAGACCCATTTCATAGTCATAAACAGAAACCACTACTAGGCCTACTGAATCATGTGCCAATAGTAATTTTATTCAAATTGCTTTTGTGCAAAACCTGACAGCACACTTTTCAAGTAACTGATGTTACTGATCTTAATGGTTCAGACTTCAGAAAATGAAAACTTCTATAGTCCTAATAAAAGTCTAAAGGTGACTTTTAGTAGTGCTTCAATTTTAAAATAAACTTATTGTTAGGGATGTTCGATATTGACATTTTTGCCAATATCAGATATTCCGATATTGTCCAACTCTTAATTCCCGATTCTGATATCAACCAATACTTATTTATGTGGTATCTTTTCACCAAATGTTAACTAATTGTCAGGTAACAACATCACATATCTAATCAAATACAATAGCTATAATATCAATATATTGTTGTTAGATTTTCAATTAAATGAGTCCCGGGGCTCACTGGTGGTCATTTGAATGAGGCCCACTAATCTTAGATTAGATGTTGGCCTATTTGACAGTGCAGAAGCATAATTGCCATTGATGCCTATAACATTAACGAGCGTCAATGAGTGTCAGCTGGACACAAGACACACACCCTGCCCTCTGCAGTGCTCTAATTTGAAAGTGACTGGAGTCTGTTTCATTTCTCTGCAAAAGCCCTTGAATATGATTACTGTGATTATGGTAAGGTCACATTTCATACCCCCCCCCCCCCCACACACACACACACACACACACACACACACACACACACACACACACACCATGCAGTAAGAACTCCTGTAACTTTCACTACCCCCCCCCCCCCCCCCCCCCCCCCCCCCCCCCCCCCCACACACACACACACACACACACACACACACACACACACACACACTTTGAGAACCATGGCTTTATACCACTGGAAGTAATAGCCTACTCTGATTGATTCTGTAATGTTCTCCAGCCTCAGGAGAGCCTATCATCAACACAACTTCATAGAATGTTTACATTTCCCAGCGTAACTGACAGCTCGTGTTCATTGTGTGAAGTGACTTTAGTGTGGAAAATGTTAAATGAGTGTGAATGTTAATGTGTACCTCTCTTCAACCTGTCAATTACTCAACACAAACAAAAACAAAGGCACTGGTTGGTACTCCGGGTTTACTGGGATGGGGTTCCCCATCTGCATTCCCTGCAGTGCCCTGCTCGTTGTGTAGCAATTACAGTCCCATGTTTTATTTGTTCTGCTCACTATGGCGCATTTACAGTAACATTATTATTTCTAGTGTGTTCCAGCATGCACTGTATGCTGTAAGCCTGCAGAGGGAGCTGTCTGACCAGGAGCTCCTCGCCACTGCTGTGGAGTCTGTCTCTCATGGTGAGTACACACACACGCGCACGCAGTGGTGTAAAGTAACTAAGTACATTTCATCTTGAGGATTTTTTACTTTACTGGAATATTTTCCAATTTTCAGTACTTTTACTTCTACTCCACTACATCTCAGAGGCAAATATTGTACTTTTACTCCACTACAATTATTTGAAAACTTTAGTTACTTTGTAGATTTTGATTATAATTACAAAACATACATTAACCACTTCAGCCCTATATACATTTCGGCCATTTGAAAAGGTCTACAAGCTCACAATGCGTCACCATGCGACACATTGTGTGCTTGTAGATCTGCTATTTTCAAAAGATTTGTATACATTTGAGAACTTGACACTGGACATTCTGCATAATGAGTACTTTTACTTTTGGTACTTTAAGCCCCCCCCCCCCCCCCCACACACACACACACACACACACACACACACCAACTCGGTCTCCTACAGTCCTGTCGTGGTCAAACCCTTGTTTTAACACCATAGCAAACACGTTCAAGTTAAAGGCCTTGGGTATTAACAGTGCCTCTCCATCCAGCCAACTTGTGAAGTCCCCCAAGGGAGTATTTTGGGTCCTCTCTTGTTCTTGATTTATGTCAATGATATGAAATCAGCCTGTAACTGTGATCTTTTCCTTTATGCTGAATGCCTATGATACAGCTCTACTAGTCTCGCATCAAGGACATAGAAAAATCTCCCAGTCAGGAGCAGAGATCACACTTAGACTGACAGGTTATCCGGAGAAAGTGTGGCAAAAAAGTCATCTCATCATTCAGAGTGCAATTCCTTGGTAGAATGTCCACATTTCTGAACAGAAATGCGTTGGAGATTTTGTCGGAGGCTCTGGTTCAATGCCATTTTGACTATGCCTGTTCTTCTTGGTACACCAGCACCCCCAAGATAAAAACAGACAGACTGCCCAGAAGAAAATATTTAGATTAATTCTCAAGCTTGATCCCAGAACTCACCTCCTCCCAGCACATTTTGACAGCCTGAAATGTGTTTTATCCATTTGATGTTTTTTTGACAAGGTATTGTATTTTACATTATGTTTATTATCAATAAAGAGGTCAATGTCAATTCTGAACTCAGAGCTGCTAGACACTGCTAAAGTAAAAAAGAATGGATCACTGAAAAAATGACTTTTTATTGACGTGAGATGCTACTTAAAAAGAACCATGTCAATCCACCAGGTAGACCTATTATTAATGGCAACGAGGCCATTTATGAACCGTCGTACAGTATTATTAATTCATTTAACTTTTTGTTTCCACTTTACCTGCCTTTCTTCAAGACACTACAGAAAAAGAAGCCAAAAGAACCACCATGGGGGGAGCCTGAACAGCCTGAACAGGCCCAAGAACAGCCTTTGGGAAGACAGATACGGTACTGCACATCTACAGCCAAGGCAATATTCACAGGATATGAACAAGAGCTTCTCCATTTACACAAGAGCACTTGTTCTGAAGTACAATAACTAGACCGATTTCAAAACAGTGGTTCTCAAACATGTTCATGTCCAGGACCCCCACATTAATAGGCATTTGGCCCGCATTTTATTTGGTAAGGACCCCATAGAGCACCGAAGTCTGACATCACTGTCGCTAGAGGCCGCTACCCCCCTGGGTCATGGAGTTGCATGGCCAAAATCTTAGATTGCGTCATAAGAACTGTGTTCCAAAAATAAACAAATCAGCCGGGTGATTTCACTCGTGTGGATATGAAGCATCAGCTGACGGTGAAAAGGTGCTAATTTATCCATTTCTTTTTTTCAACACCAAATCTCTTAGCCAAAAATCCGATCTTCAAGCTCACAACGCGTTGCGCTGCGATGCGTTGTGAGCTTGTAGATCGGCTATTTTGGGCGAACGTTCCCCCTATGCTGTGGTTCAGTGGTTAATGCTATTCATGATGATGTAATGATGTTTTTTTTTGTGAAGGTGCACTAATGTTTTCATATTGGATATTGCTGGATAATATGGATAATATTAATATATTCATGTTGAGCTGTCCTCACTTCTACAAAAAAAAGGAGCGTAAGAATTTCTCCGTCCTACAACTTCTCCGCACGTCCCAAATAATCGCCCGCCTCTCATTGAAAATGAATTACTAAGGCGCGTCAATCGTTCCCCGTCTGAAACGGCCTTAAGGCTGGGTGACGCGAGGTTAATTCAGGATACACACCGTCAGCCGTCCCCTCTCTCCAGCTACAAGCCCAGTGTTACAGACAAAATGGTGACCTACAGAATACTGCGTCTGCAGAGGGCACTGTGCTCACTGTCTGTGGAAAATAAACTAGTTGTTATGAATATTAAATAAACAAATAAAGTGAGACAGCCTTTTAACTCATCTGCAACTTGTTCATCTTTCTCCTGTCATGACTTTACCTAATCACTTTAGTTCAGGGGTCATCACCGACACCATGCCAGCTTGTGATGGACATTTTCATCAACCTTTATTTTTTTGGCACATACAAAGTTAAATAGTATTACCAGAAACACATAGCAGGAGTCACCAACATGTCTGTACACGGACAGACTTGCATGTCTGTGACAAATTGTGACTTAACTTTGATCAGAGTTGAGCAAACTTGTAGGTTGGAGGAGGGGTGATGGTGAGGGCAGACCCCTGTAGGTTGAGAGGTTCCATGGATTATTGCTGCAGTGTTTTTAGCGGCGCTAGCCGCGGATCCTGCTCTATACCTGACTTTGTCCGTGTTCACCGTCAACGTTCTGATTGGTCAGACCCGTCAACATTCTGATTGGTCAGACCCGTCAACATTCTGATTGGTCAGACCCGTTAACGTTCTGATTGGTCAGACCCGTCAACAAAGTGATTGGTCAGACCCGTCAACAAAGTGATTGGTCAAGCTTCACGTGACACATGGCTATAAACACATTATAAACACATATCGATGACATAATGTATCAAAGGCGCCGCTACCTTCACACAGGGTGTGATTTTTTTTATATATACAGTATAGTTTTGCCAAGGCTGCGTTCACACGGGCAGATAAAAAGATGCATGCACCATGCTACCATTCATTTTCAATGCAAACCAGCGACGTAAAGATAGAAAGACATCCGACGTTTGTAGCTGTAGCTCTAGCGACAAAGATACAAAGCTACAAATTCAAGTTGAGCAGGGTTCAACTTCCAGATACAAAGATACAAAACTACGACTGTAGCTCCGATGTCCGCACGTTTGATGACGTCAACGACCGCGTTGAGCAACACAGATACAAAGCAACACAGCGACAAAGATGCTGTGTATTTTTGTATCTTTGTAGCTTCTAATCTGCTCGTGTGGACGCACCGCAGTGTGGTGCAATGTACACACATGCAGTGATGTAATGATTACACCACTGCATGTGTGTACATTGCACCACCGAGATCAGTTGTCAAACATTGTCATGTCTGTCAACTTAAGGACACCCAAATTGATACGTATTTGGCCGTGGACCCCCATTAGAAAAAAGCATTGTACCAGGGACCCCCATGAGAGAAGATTTCTGTAGTTAGATTAGATTTAGTGAAGAATTGTAGTGTCTATACTGTAGGTGTATAGAGTTAAACCTATAAAGTGTATATATTAATTCTTATACATTCTCTCTTCTAGCCAGTGAAATAATAGGGAAATTTCGATCCACATCAACAGTTACACAAAACTTACCACACTATGATTGATGTGATTTTGGCAAATTCTTTGGAGGCGCTACCCACACGTTTAGCTGTGTTGCTCATTCCACGAATGCCCGATCATTACAAGCTGTACCTCGTTGTAAAGGTGACTAATCAACGATAAAAATGACATAAAACACAATGCCAATAGGTATTATTAAAGGGGAGATATAATTGCCCGAAGTTAAGTTTCCAAACTTTTTTTGAGCAGTTTAGTTGTCAGTTGTGGCAGAGGGGAAAGTCCTCCTCTTTCTCCTCACTTCCTTCTCACTTCACTTCTCTTCTTCTTAGAAGGTTGACTGAGTCTTTGTTAAAGTATAACCTTCAGCGAGGCGGCAGATTACTGACAACACAGAGAGGTAGGCTACTGTAACTTAACATTTTACGTGAATATGTACACTGGATTATTCTACAATTCTAAACCAAAGTAAATCTAAACCTGTTTGTGAATCAGGTGTTAAAGACATGAAAACATGCAGCTTAAGTTCCTTACTGTATGTACACAGAGATGCTTTTTTTATTTTGGGGGGTGATACATTCACCCAAAAATATGTATTTTTAGAACACTACGTTTGTGGCGTGTATACATCCACATATTATGTGAATATTATACACCGATAAAGCGATATAATTGTTTTTGTGAGACATCACACTTTCGGGGTGTAAGTATCTTTAAGGTCCCTACACACCACGAATGAGACTAATAAAATCAAATGAAAATGTGTCAGTGAATATTTAGCATCAAACTCATGGGGTGAATCCTACAGGTTGATGCTTTTATTTGCAAGGAAAAATAGACCTAGTTTTGAAAACATAAACAAAACAATTAGGGCACTTTATTGACAAGTAAAGTGCGTGTTCTGTGTGGATGTACTCATGACACAAACAAGAATTGTAATTAATCGCACAAAATAAATACTCGTGGAATGTAAGGACATTAAACTGAAAACTGAACTCTTTTCTGTATGAAATATTAATTCATGTTTAATTCACCAGTGAAAGAAATACAAATAACTATGGTGTAAAAAATACAAACTTGAATTTAGTGTATTCTACACCAGTCAGGTTGTTTACTGTAAAGTCCTGTTTATTTGCTGTATGATGTATTTTCCTCACATAGACACAGAATTATATCTAAATAATTACAGCATTATTAACAGAATTGTTTTTAAATTCAATGTTCCTCCATTCATTCTTCACACACATTTTCTATAACAAACTGCACATTTAAATATTAGGCTTGGGCAGAATATGTGACTTTTACACGGGCCAGTTTTGAATTGCAGCCACCTGAAGGTACTCCTTTGGGGCAGTTTTGAAGGAGAGTAGGGTTTTACATTCCTTCACTACTTTTGGTAGGGCATTCCACATTTTTGTTGCATAGCCGGCAGGGGCCTGCTGGGCCCCTAATTCAGCCTGGGAATCTCAGATGGAGGGGAATTCTTTTTTTGCCTCCGGCCGCACGCCGAGGTCCCAGATACTAACCGATGAGCGGTATATTTCTATTTATAATAAACATATTAAAAATATTAAATATTTTAAAATATATATATTTTTTATCATTCATCATCATTTATCAAATTAGTTTTTATCATTATTGGCAGCAGAGCCGAGTCATCCGCGAACAGGAACAGGTTGCAGTCACAAGCTGATGTGTTTTTTTTTGCCTCCGGCCGCTCGCCGAGGTCCCAGATACTAACCGATGAGCGGTATATTTTTATTTAATAATAAACATATTAATATATATATGTATATTTTGAGTTTTGGGTAATATAGCTTATAATTTAGTTGCAGGTTAAAAAATGTGCAGGTAATGTGCAGAATATACAATCAACTAATCAATAGCAGCAGTGCTCAATCAAATGTGCAAGAAGAGTCAAGAATATACATAGAATAGGAAATAAAAAAGAAGCAGTAGTAGAGGAGAGGACTATTATGAATGGGTGAAGTATGAACATGAATACATTAAAATATTAGTCTGCATGCAATCAGAACTAGTTAGCTAAAGTATAGAAAACAATGGTTGGCTATTAATGATCCGAGACTTTTATAGGCTAGATCTATAGGCTATATAAGGATGGCATAACAGAAAATTCAGTGAAGGCTGTAATGTGCGTACTGTGTGTATGCAAATGCGTTGTTTTTTGTAACAGCAAAGTCATTCAGTACTTTTAATAACAGCTATGTATGACCCTGTGAACATTTTGGGAGTTCAGTAAACAATAACACTTTTACTGAAACAATAATATTGTGATGCCTACATTGCCTACATATTGTTATAAATGTCCTTTAAGCCCATGTGGGGTTCTTGGGCACCAGGAAGAATGCATATCACTTTAACCCTGGTGTCCTGGTTTAGGGGATGTCATTATTCACAGAAATGTTCATTCATTGCTTTAATAGAAGATCTACAAGGACAAAACAATTGCACTTTGTGACTTGTGAGCTTTGTTATTTTTGCATGACATAATCTTATGTAAGTATAAAATAGGATAGGGTAGTATTTGATTATTATTGCCATACTTTAGCAGTGGTGTAAAGTAACTAAGTACATTTACTCAAGTACTGTACTTAAGTACAGTTTTGAGGTGTTTTTACTTTATTGGAGTATCAACAATTTTCAGTACTTTCACTTCTACTCCACTACATCTCAGAGGCAAATATTGTACTTTTACTCCACTTTGAAAACTTGAGTTACTAGTTACTTTGTAGATTTTGATTATTAAAAAACATACACTAACCACTTCAGCCCTATATATATTTTGGCCATTTGAAAATAGCCGATCTACAAGCTCACAATGCGTTGTGATGCGACACACTGTGAGCTTGTATTTTCAAAAAAGATATTTTTTAAAACTTTTGAAATGGGACATTCTGCATAATGAGCACTTTTACTTTTGGTACTTTATGTAAATCTTTTATGCCAATACTTTTGTACTTTTACTCAAGTACATTTTTTTATTCTGGACTTTTACTTGTAACGGAGATGGAGTATTTCTAAATTGCAGTATTGATACTTTTACTGAAGTACACACTTTGAGTACTTTTTCCACCACTGTACTTTAGATAACTAGACATAGTTGCAACACACCAACATGCAGATTGCAGTGTAACGTTCTTCAGATAGCTAAGCAACCATTCTGAACTCTTTTGTGATAGAACACATGTTTTACTTTGATTGGCAGCCTACATTCACAACGTGATGTGATCATGTGTCGCTAGTTTGTGCTTACAAATGTGGTATGTGTAATTGTGTAGTAATGCATGAGCTAATGAGTGTGTATTTGCGTGTGTATTTCTATTTAAGTCCAAGCACACACTGGTGCCAGAAAGTGTCCTTGTGTGGGGAAAATAATCAGATTCAGAATCAGCTTTATTGTCACATCACAGATTTACAAAAGTAAAAAAAAAAGGGTGAAATTTGTTTCCGTGCATAGTTCCCATCGTTTTGTTATTTCCATAGAAAAAAAAGAAAGGGAAGAAGAAGAGGGGGGGGGGGGCAAGGGGGAAAGGAGATCAATCAAAGAAAAACAAAACAATGATACAGTATTTACTCATAGTACCTGAGATAAGATATAAAGGTGCGTGAGCATAGCAGCAGATATACTTAGCGCACAAACAAACACAAAAGTCAGTGTGTCAGCGTGTGTCGACTGCATAATCCACATAAGTAGGTTTTTCACTAACACTGGAAGCCACACAGCTCCACACAAACCTGAAAGAAGGACTGAAAACCAGGTTAACATATTAACCTGAGGCCGATGTCTTCTAATTTTTTTCTGAAAAAACTTGATATAAAAATTATATATTTGGCCATGGACCCCCATCTCCAAATATTTTGTTCCAGGGACCCCCAGAAGCAAAGATTTGAGTTAAATTGTTTGATTTAAAACGTGTGCTATATATGTTCAAATATTTGCACACATTTTCACAATTTGAAAAAAAAAATAGCAGATCTACAAGCTCATAGCGCGGCATGAAGTGACACGCTATGAGCTTGTATGCTATTTTTGAATAGCCAAAGTATAAGGTTAAAGTGGTTAAAATGATTGTGACACACAGATGATTTCCCGGTTTTAATGGGATAACACAACAGTTAATTCACGTGACAATCGATAGTATTTTACAGTGTTTATTTTAAGTTTGAATAAACCATTTTATGTACGTATATGGTCACACAGTTTACTAATCCTGAACCTGTTCCTTTCAGGTGCAGAGCTGTCATGCATCTACAGTAAGGTACAGTAGATACATGTAAACTATAAGTCTCTGTAGGCAAAAACAGTCCTAAAGATAAGTTATATTTAGTCTTAATCTTAAAGGACAACTTTGTTTTTTTACAACCAAGGTTTATGTTTTAGATTGTAATTAAAGTAAATAAAAGATGAGTGTTACACTTTTTTAATTTACAGCTTTCTATAGTTTTAGCAATTTTCGCGATCTTTTTTACAGTGGGCGGGGGCATTCTGTCCGGTGGTTAAATATGTCTTTTTTTACACAATAACCCGGCGTTTTCTTTATTATTATTTACAGTAGCTCTTCTAGCCCCCAATAACTCACATCTGGCCATCAAAGACCACAGGACCTTTTTTATTGTGTAAAAAAGGCATATTTAGCCACTGGACAGAATGCCCCCGCCCACTGTAAAAAATATCGCTAAAATTGATAAAACTATAGAAAGCAGTAAATGAATAAAAAAATAACACTCATCTTTTATTTACTTTAATTACAAGCTAAAATATAAACCTTGGTTGTAAAAAAAACAAAGTTGTCCTTTAATGCTAAAATCCTGCTGTTGGGATGGAAAATGATCAATGACACTGGTTTAATTATGTTACATTGTAATCAGAGGCCTTATTGCACTCATGTGATAGTGTTGTTCTAGTTAGATAACAGAATGAGGGAAGTTGTGCTTCTAGCAGTGAGTTCAGTGAGTATTTAGAGGAAGTTACAACAGGGTGCAGTCACAAGGCTGTGCGCTTGTTGACTACTGACTGACTGGAAGCCCCACAGCTCGAAACCTGAAATAATGATTCAAACCAGTTTAACACAACATTAATGTGACGGTGAATAAACCTGGTGCATAGCTGTCATGTGTCTACAACAGGCAGATATGTGCAAGCTATCAAAAGAGGCCTAAAGATAAGATTTCGATTTTGTCTGCGTTTCTCAATGCTAAAATTATGCCATACTGTTGGGATGGATAATTACCATTGACACTTGGTTGTATTGTAATCAGAGGCCTTGTTGTGCTGCACTCATTTGATAGTGATGTAGTTTAGTGAAGATAATATAATGAGGGAAGTTATGCTGCTATAGCTGTTAGTTCAGTGTGCATTTAGAGGAAGTTGCAACAGGATGCAGTCACAACGGTGTACTTGTTAGAATAATGTGGTTAAAACCACTCTGAGCAGCAGCAGACATGTTGCACAGCAATGCTGGTGTGAAACTTTGTACACAGACACTTTGTATCAGCTTGTTTGGTTTCCAGGCTTTCTAACCTTATACACTAAAGAGAAAGAGACATATTCAAACTATGTTCACACTTTTGATTTATCTAATTAGTCAATAAATATATCAGCATCCGGCCATAAATTCCACAACACTTTATTGTGTTTCCACAACACTTTATTTGATGAAGATTCATATTCAGAGTGACTCTGACTTTGAAGACACATATGCAAACACATGTTCTCTGACACACACACACACACACACACACACACACACACACACACACACACACACACACACACACACACACACACACACACACACACACACACGTTAATTACTGTAGGTAAAGGTTTTCATATTCAGCATTAGGATTGCACAATGTTGGAAATAATCAAAGAACTTTCCATGAGAATCAAAGTGAATATGGGAATTAACAGGAATAAAACTTAATATAGGGTTATCAGACAGCTGCATGGGAGCCCAAGGCATAGGGTTATCAGACAGCTGCATGGGAGCCCAAGGCATCCACTGAGATGCAGCCAGTCTGTCTAATATGTAGTAAACATTGTTGTATGAATCCCATCTATTGATATTATGACAATTGTGAGTGCAGAGAACTAGAGGGACATGGGATTTTATGTAACTTACTTCAACTATGTTTATTTAGCTTAACGTTGGAGCTTATACTGTAGGTTATAGGCTCCAACTTTAAGCTTTAGGCTATTGTTTGCTAGTTAACGGAAATATATATGATGTCATGTTATGTCTTATGTCATATAAACTATATTCACAGAGCTAGTGATAATAATCAGAACTTACCTAAATAGCCTGTAGTCCTTTGTCTCAGACAGAATATGGGCTCAGTAGCATTGCATTAGTGTGCAAGATGCTGACAATCATCTACAAATCAGATGGAAGAATGCACTGGTCAATTCTACTGAATTCACCATGTAAAACCTTCTATAGTAAACTACTACAGAGTTGACTGGGGCCTGTCTTACCCCCTCCAAATCTCTTTGCCAAAATTAGCTGATCTATAATAAGCTCACAACACGCCACAATGTGACATGTTGTGAGCTTGTAGATCAGCTATTTTGGGTGAATGTTGCCCCCAGAATGGGGATGCTCGGGATCAAGTGGTTAAATGGGATGTAGGCTGAATGTAGTGTATTCTACATCGAAGCCAGGTTGTTCCCTGTAAAGTACTGTTTATTTGTTGTATAACAATTATTTTTTTTTTAATACTGTTAACAAAAACAAAATCTATGATTTATTTTTCACATAATCTCACATAGACACAGAAATATATTATTATTATTAAATTCAATGTTCCTCCATTCATTACGGTTACGATATTTTTCTACACACACATTTTCTATAACAAACTGCACATTTAAATATTAGGCTTGGGCAGAATCTGTCATACCTTCATACCCTCCTGACGTTTCACTGGGATTATGATATATGACAGTATATGTACATAAAACAAACAAAAACAAAGGGTTACAGCCGCTCACAGCTAGTGCCAGGGTGTGTGCGAGGCAGCTAGGGCTGCTGATGATTTTAGACTTTGATACTATTAAACAACATGTTGAAACAGGTCTTTTAATCATATAGCCTAATCATCTCATAATCTAAAATTAGCAGATCTACAAGCTCATAAGGTGTCACATCGTGTCACATTGTGAGCTTATAGATCGGCTATTTTCAAATAGCCGATGCTATAACTAATTTTGATGGAGAACCCCCTGGAACCTCCCCAAGGACCCCTGTGGGTCCCCGGACCCCACTTTGAGAACCACTGCTGTAGCCTACAGAAGCATCCAAATGAAAACAAATGGACTCCATTTGTAAATTCTGAGAGTCAAATTAAGACTACGGATCCATTTGGTTCCATTTGTAGCCTAGACTATCAGCATTACATCAATACTGTTGATTAGACTGTACAGCCCATGTAAAATACAGCGCTGCAATGCATGCTGCCTATATTAGTGTTCCTTTTTGACAGTAGTTATTTATGTCATTTTTTTCCTGTTCGCTTTAACTTCATGTGAAGTTGGTGTTTTTGATTTATTGAATACTTTATTTAGAAGTTTGCATAAAAAAAGCACATGAAATTACAGTTCAAATACAAGGTCAACTAAATTGGATTTAAAAAAACAAAAACAAGAAAGCCACTGCCATGGCTTGCTTCAATTGGGGTCCTTTGTACTCAATTCTTGTGACATTAAATGACAGACAGATATACACTACTATGCAGAACATCATAAACAGTTTAGAAATGAAAAATAAGAAAAACTAAAAAAAATATGTACAGTAAAAGGTTCAAGGGGGGAGGGGTGGGGTCTGGGTTATGACTTTTACAGGGGCCAGTTTCAAATTGCAGCCACCTGAAGGTACTCCTTTAGGGCAGTTTTGAAGGAGAGTAGGGTTTTACATTCCTTCACTACTTTCATTTTTGTTGCATAGCCGGCAGGTACCTGCTGGGCCCCTAATTCAGCCTGGGTATCTCAGATGGAGGGGAATTCTTGTTTTGCCTCCGGCAGTGCGCCGAGGTCCCATATACTAAAAGATGAGTGGTATATTTTTATTTATAATAAACATATTAAAAATATTAAATATAAAAAGAAATATTTATACTTTTTTTAATTCATTTTATTTTTTTAAATAATTATTCTCTTATCCGCAAACAGGAACAGGTTGCAGTCACAAGCTGATTTTTTTTTTTGCCTCCGGCCGGCTCGCCAAGGTCCCAGATACTAACCGATGAGCGGTATATTTTTATTTATAATAAACGTATTAAAAATATTAAATATATATATATATTTTTCTTAAATGCAAATATAACCACTTTTATTATGTAATAAAAATATACAATAATGATACAATACTGGAGGTGATGGAAAGAAGAGTTTGGGTATAGCTTATAATTTAGTAGCAGGTTAAAAAATGTGCAGGTAATGTGCAAAGCAAAGCAAAGTTTGTTGTTTACCCAGGGTGTCGGACTAAGTACGAAATTTGTTTCCAGCCGGACCCTGCATGGAAGCCTTGCTCAAGGGCTATTCAGCGGTGATTCATGATTGATGTGATGAATTGGGGAATCGAATTAGGGACCTTCCGGTATCAAGGCCGCCCCTCTAACCACTAGGCCACCGCTGCCACAAATATGCAGAATATACTATCAGCTAATCAATAGCAGCAGTGCTCAATCAAATGTGCAAGAAGAGTCAAGAATATACATAGAATAGGAAATAAAAAAAGAAGCAGTAGTAGATGACTATTATGAATGGGTGAAGTATGAACATGAATACATTAAAATATTAGTCTGCATGCAATCAGAACTAGTTAGCTAAAGTATAGAAAACAATGGTTGGCTATTAATGATCTGAGACTTTTATAGGCTAGTTCTATAGGCTATATGAGGATGGCATAACAGAAAATTCAGTGAAGGCTGTAATGTGCGTACTGTGTGTATGCAAAACTTGACCCTGTGAACATTTTGAGAGTTCAGTAAACAATAAACACTTTTACTGAAACAATAATATTGTGATGCCTACATATTGTTATAAATGTCCTTTAAGCCCATGTGGGGTTCTTGGGCACCAGGAAGAATGCATATCACTTTAACCCTGGTGTCCTGGTTTAGGGGATGTCATTATTCACAGAAATGTTCATTCATTGCTTTAATAGAAGATCTACAAGGACACAACAATTGCACTTTGTGAGCTTTGTTATTTTTGCATGACATAATCTTATGTAAGTATAAAATAGGATAGGATAGTATTCGATTATTATTGTTGCCATACTTTAGCAGTGGTGTAAAGTAACTAAGTACATTTACTCCACTACATCTCAAAAGGCAAATATTGTACTTTTACTCCACTATAATTATTTGAAAACTTGAGTTAATAATTACTTTGTAGATTTTTTTTATTACAAAACATACACTAACCACTTCAGCCCTATATATATTTTGGCCATTTGAAAATAGCCGATCTACAAGCTCACAATGTGTTGTGATGCGACGCATTGTGAGCTTATAGATCTGCTATTTTCAAAAAACATATTTTTTTAAACTTGTGAAATGGGACATTCTGCATAATTAGCACTTTTACTTTTGGTACTTTATGTAAATCTTTTATGCCAATACTTTTGTACTTTTACTCAAGTACATTTTTAATTCTGGACTTTTACTTCTACATTGCAGTTTTGATACTTTTACTGAAGTACTGTACACAATTTGAGTACTTTTTCCACCACTGTACTTTAGATAACTAGACATAGTTGCAACACACCAACATGCAGATTGCAGTGTAACGTTCTTCAGATAGCTAAGCAACCATTTTGAACTCTTTTGTGATAGAACACATGTTTTACTTTGATTGGCAGCCTACATTCACAACGTGATGCGATCATGTGTCGCTAGTTTGTGCTTAAAAATGTGGTATGTGTAATTGTGTAGTAATGTATGAGCTGATGAGTGTGTATTTGCGTGTGTATTTGCATTTAAGTCCAAGCACACACTGGTGCCAGAAAGTGTCCTTGTGTGGGGAAAATAATCAGAATCAGCTTTATTGTCACATCACAGATTTACAAAAGTAAAAAAAGTGGGTGAAATTCGTTTCCGTGCATAGTTCCCATTGTTTTGTTATTTCCATAGAAAAAAAAGAAAGGGAAGAAGAAGAAGGGGGGGGGGGGAGATCAATCAAAGAATGCGTGAGCATAGCAGCAGATATACTTAGCGTGCATGCGTTAAGGTGCTAAAAACACACAAACAAATAAAAAGTCAGTGCGTTGTACATAGGATTAAGGTGCACAATGCCAGTGGGTGTCGACTGCATAATCCACATAGTAGTAGGTTTTTCACTAAGACTGGAAGCCACACAGTGCCACACAAACCTGAAGGAAGGACTGAAAACCAGTTTTCAGAAAAAAATGTTGCTATATCAGTGGTGCTCAAAACGTTTTCATGTCAAGGCCCCACAAAATTATATGTATTTGTCCACGGACCTGGCCAAATACATCTCCAAATATTTTGTTCCAGGGACCCTCAGAAGCAAAGATTTGCGTTAAATTGTTTGCTTTAAAATGTATATATATATATTATGTTCAAAGATTTGCATACATTTTCACTTTTTTTAAAAATAGCAAATCTACAAGCTCATAGCAGCGCGCCATGAAGTGACGCGCTATGAGCTTGTATATCTGCTATTTTTGAATAGCCAAAATATAAAATATGGTTAAAATGATTGTGACACGGCCTAGACCGTGGCGTCGCGGTCTAGGCACCCTGGTTGCAAATCCTTAATAGCAGTGTGCCGCGGGTTCGCGTCCCGTTCCCGTCGGCCTTTCTTGCATGTCTTCCCCCATCTCTCTTCCCATTCTTCCTGTCAGACTACTTTCCCTGTCCCTCTCCAATAAAAAAAATACCAAAAACAAATCTTTAAAAAAAAATAAAAATGATTGTGACACAGATGCTTTCCCGGTTTTAATGGGTTAACATAACAGCTAATTCATGTGACAATCGATAGTATTTTACAGTGTTTATTTTAAGTGTGAATAAACCATATTATGTACGTATATGGCCACCGTTTACTAATCCTGAACCTGTTCCTTTCAGGTGCAGAGCTGTCATGCATCTACAGTAAGGTACAGTATATACATGTAAACTATAAGTCTCTGTAGGCGAAAACAGTCCTAAAGATAAGTTATATTTAGTCTTAATCTTAATGCTAAAATCCTGCTGTTGGGGTGGAAAATGATCAATGACACTGGTTTAATTATGTTACATTGTAATCAGAGGCCTTATTGCACTCATTTGATAGTGTTATTCTAGTTAGATAACAGAATGAGGGAAGTTGTGCTTCTAGCAGTTAGTTCAGTGAGTATTTAGAGGAAGTTACAACAGGGTGCAGTCACACGGCTGTGCGCTTGTTTACTGCTGACTGACTGGAAGCCCCACAGCTCGAAACCTGAAAGAATGACTGAAAACCAGTTTAACACAGCATTAATGTGACGGTGAATAAACCATATATGTAGCCATAGTTTAATGATCCTGAACATGTTCCTGGATAGCTGTCCTGTGTCTACAACAGGCAGATATGTGAAAACTATCAAGAGGCCTAAAGATAAGATTTAGATAGGGATTTGTCTGCGTTTCTCAATGCTAAAATGAGGCTATACTGTTGGGATGGATAATTACCATCGACACTTGTGGTTTATGTAACGTAATCAGAGGCCTTGTTGTGCTGCACTCATTTGATAGTGATGTATAGTTTAGTGAAGATAATATAATGAGGGAAGTTATGCTGCTATAGCTGTGAGTTCAGTGTGTATTTAGAGGAAGTTGTAACAGGATGCAGTCACAAGGCTGTGTGCTTGTTAGAACAATGTGGTTAAAACCACTCTGAACAGCAGCAGACATGTTGTACATTAATGCTGATGTGAAACTTTGTACACAGACACTTTGTATCAGCTTTTTGGTTTCCAGGCTATCTAACCTTATACACTAAAGAGAAAGAGACATATTCAAACTATATTCACGTTTTTGATTTTGACTGGGGCCTGTCTTACCGCTCCAAATCTCTTTGCCAAAATTAGCTGATCTATACAACACGCCACAATGTGACATGTTGTGAGCTTGTAGATCAGCTATTTTGGGTGAATGTTCCCCCCAGGATAGGGATGCTCGGGATCAAGTGGTTAAATGGGATGTAGGCTGAATGTAGTGTATTCTAGATCAAAGTCAGGTTGATCCTTGTAAAGTACTGTTTATTTGCTGTATGACATCTTTATTTTTTGTAATGTTAACAAAAAACAAAATCTATGATTTATTCTTCACATAATCTCACATAGACACAGAATTATATTATTATTATTATTATTAAATTCAATGTTCCTCCATTCATTACGGTTAAAATATTTTTCTTCACACACATTTTCTATAACAAACTGCACATTTAAATATTAGGCTTGGACAGAATCTGTTTTCATACCTTCATACCCTCCTGACATTTCACTGGGATTTATGATATAAGACAATATGTGTACATAACAAACAAAAACAAAGGGTTACAGCCGCTCACAGCTAGTGCCAGGGTGTGTGGGCTGGCTGCAGCAGATCTGGCTGAAGCTCACAACGTGTCACATCGTGACACGTTGTGAGCTTGTAGATCGGCTATTTTCGAATTGCCGATGCTATAACAAATTTTACTGGGGAACCCCCTGGAACCCCCCCCAAGGACCCCTGGGGGTCCCCGGACCCCACTTTGAGAACCACTGCTGTAGCCTACAGAAGTTTCCAAATGAAAACAAATGGACTCCATTTGTAAACTCTGAGAGTCAAATTAACACTACGGGTCCATTTGGTTCCATTTGTCGATGTAAAATACAGCGCTGCAATGCATGCTACCTATATTAGTGTTCCTTTTTGACAGTAGGCTATTTATGTTTTGTTTTTTCCAGTTCACTTTAACGTCATGTGAAGTTAGGTTGACTCACATTTTTACATAAAGGACTACTTCACCCATTTTCAACCTCTATATCTTCATATAATTACAGTAAATGTATAGTCCTCACTAAATTATTTTTTTTCAAAGATTTGCACAAAGTGACGTGCTATGAAATTGCATGTCTGCTATTTTTGAATAGCCAAAGTATAACATATGGTTACAGTGGTTAAAATGATTGTGACACAGATGGTTTCCCGGTTTTAATGGGTTAACACAACAGTTAATTCACATGACAATCGATAGTATTATACAGTGTTTATTTTAAGTGTGAATAAACCATATTATGTACGTATATGGTCACAGTTTACTAATCCTGAACCTGTTCCTATCAGGTGCAGAGCTGTCATGTATCTACAGTAAGGTACAGTATATACATGCAAACTATAAGTCTCTGTAGGCGAAAACAGTCCTAAAGATAAGTTAGATTTAGTCTTAATCTTAATGCTAAAATCTTGCTGTTGGTATGGAAAATGATCAATGACACTGGTTTAATAATGTTACATTGTAAAGTTGTGCTTCTAGCTGTGAGTTCAGTGAGTATTTAGAGGAAGCTACAACAGGGCACGGAAATATGATCACATCTCCCCGATTCTTGCCTCCCTACACTGGCTCCCTGTTCGTTACAGGATTCAGTTTAATACTTTAATGTTTGTCTTTAAGTCTTTAAATGGGCTGGCACCATTGTACATATCGGAGCTTCTACCTCCCAATAACGCTACAAGGGTCTTGAGGTCTACTAACCAGTCACTCCTTAACGTCCCAGCAACAAATTTGAAAACTCGGAGAGATCATTTTCCTTCATAGCGCCCACACTGTGGAACGAGCTTCCACCCCATGTTAGAGCGTCTCAAACCCTGTGTTTAAATCACGTTTGAAAACGCACTTGTTCTCCTTGGCGTTTGAAAATTCAGATTGAGAAGCTGCTGTTTTCCTCCAGGCATTGTGTCAAATGTTGTCCTGTTTTACTGTGTGTTGTTTTTTTGCTCTTGTTTATTTTAGTATTTTGTTATTGAGTGTACAGCACTTTGGTTTCAACACTGTTGTTTTTAAATGTGCTCTATAAATAAAGTGGATTGGATTGGGTGCAGTCACAAGGCTGTGTGCTTGTTGACTATACTGACTGTCGAAGCCACACAGCTCCACACAAACCAGAAAGAATCATTGAAAACCAGTTAAAACAGTTAATGTTGACGGTGAATAAACCATATAGCCATAGTTTAATGATCCTGAACATGCTCCTGTCAGGTGCATAGCTGTCATAAGACTACAACAAGCAGATCTGTGCAAACTATCAAAAGAGGCCTAAAGATGAGATAGATTTTGTCTGTGTTTCTCAATGCTAAAATTATGCCATACTGTTGGGATGGATAATTACCATTGACACTTGGTTGTATTGTAATCAGAGGCCTTGTTGTGCTGCACTCATTTGATAGTGATGTAGTTTAGTGAAGATAATATAATGAGGGAAGTTATGCTGCTATAGCTGTGAGTTCAGTGTGTATTTAGAGGAAGTTGCAAGAGGATGCAGTCACAAGGCTGTGTGCTTGTTAGAATAATGTGGTTAAAATCACTCTGAACAGCAGCAGACATGTTGTACATTAATGCTGATGTGAAACTTTGTACACAGACACTTTGTATCAGCTTGTTTGGTTTCCAGGCTTTCTAGCCTTATACACTAAAGAGAAAGAAGAGACATATTCAAACTATATTTACACTTATGATTTATCTAATTAGTTAATAAATATATCAGTATCCGGTCATAAATTCCACAACACTTTATTGTGTGTCAAATCAACATCTATTAATAGGCTGATACATTTGATGAAGATTCATATTCAGAGTGACTCTGACTTTGAAGACACATATGCAAACACATGTTCTCTGTCACACACACACACACACACACACACACACACACACACACACACACACACACACACACACACACACACACACACACACACACACACACACACACACACACACACACACACACACACACACAGACCCCTTTACTTTGTCTCATAGAACAGTAGTATGGGCTCAGTAGCATTGCATTAGTGTGCACGATGCTGACAATCATCTACAAATGCGATGGAAGAATGCACTGGTCAATTCTACTGAATTCACCATGTAAAACCTTCTATAGTAAACTACTACAGAGTTGACTGGGGCCTGTCTTACCCCTCCAAATCTCTTTGCCAAAATTATCTGATCTATAATAAGCTCACAACACGCCACAATGTGAATGTTATGAGCTTATAGATCAGCTATTTTGGGTGAATGTTCCCCCCAGAAGAGGGATGATAGGGATCGAGTGGTTAAATGGGATGTAGGCTGAATGTAGTGTATTCTACATCAAAGTCAGGTTGATCCTTGTAAAGTACTGTTTATTTTCTGTATAACATCTTTATTTTTTGTAATACTGTTAACAAAAAACAAAATCTATGATTTATTCTTCACATAATCTCACATAGACACAGAATTATATTATTATTATTAAATTCAATGTTCCTCCATTCATTACGGTTAAAATATTTTTCTTCACACACATTTTCTATAACAAACTGCACATTTAAATATTAGGCTTGGACAGAATCTGTTTTCATACCTTCATACCCTCCTGACATTTCACTGGGATTTATGATATAAGACAATAGTGTACATAACAAATAAAAAATAACACCCTGTCTGAAGGAAGCGGTGCCTTTGGGTCCACTTACCAAATTTGTACTTGGTAGCATGCTGCAAACTGGAATAATGGCTGTTTAAAGCCCAGCCAATGGGCAGACAGAGGGGGCGGGGCTTAAGTAATTACAGTTTGTCCCTATTGGTGGTTTTAGTCCATGTACAAAATTTGTACTCCGTAGCATGCTGCGAACTTGAGTTATGGCTGTTTAAAGGCCAGCCAATGGGAAGACAGAGGGGGCGGGGCTTGAGCAATTCATGCTCATCCCGTATTGGTGGTCTAAGTCCACATACCAAATTTGGACTTGGTGGCATGCTGCAAACTGGAGTTATAGCTGTTTAAAATCCCGTGCTCATCCCGTGCTCATACGGGCGGACGTCCCTGGGGGTCCCTGGACCCCTCTTTGATAACCGGTGGCACGTGTGGCAAATTAGAGGAGAGATGGCATAGGCAATCTCCAAGTCCGTGTGTGTGTGTGTGTGTGTGCGTGTGTTTGTATGTGTTGCTTCTTTGCCGTGCTCATCCCGGGCTCATACACACAGACACACAGACAGACACACAGACACACAGACACCGAGTCAAAGCCACGTGTAGAGCGGTTGGCACCGCTAAAAACAATGGGTTACAGCCGCTCACAGCTAGTGCCAGGGTGTGTGGGCTGGCTGCAACAGATCTACAAGCTCACAACGCGTCACATCGTCCACGTTGTGAGCTTGTAGATTGGCTATTTAGAAATTGCCGATGTAGCCGATGCTATAACAAATTTTACTGGGGAACACCCTGGAACCCCCCCAAGGACCCCCCGGACCCCACTTTGAGAACCACTGCTGTAGCCTACAGAAGCATCCAAATGAAAACAAATGGACTCCATTTGTAAACTTTGAGAGTCAAATTAACACTACGGGTCCATTTGGTTCCATTTGTAGCGTACACTATCTAATCAGCATTAAATGAACTAGACCATACCCGGTCGACGCATCCGCGGGGGGATATGCGCACATGATCTGGCAACCCGGGAGGCGACATTGTTTGACACATAAACGCTAATAAGAAGCTGAGATTTGATGAAATTGAAAAACGGGCTTCACAGTTAAGTTCAGATGGTGTGTGTGTGTGTGTGTGTGTGTGTGTGTGTGTGTGTGTGTGTGTGTGTGTGTGTGTGTGTGTGTGTGTGTGTGTGTGTGTGTGTGTGTGTGTGTGTGTGTGTGTGTGTGTGTGTGTGTGTGTGTGTGTGTGTATTCAAAGATTTGCTGTGCTATGAAGTTGCTTGTCTGCTATTTTTGAATAGCCAAAGTATAAAATATGGTTAAAGTGGTTAAAATAGTTGTGACACAGATGCTTTCCCGGTTTTAATGGGTTAACACAACAGTTAATTCACGTGACAATCGATAGTAGTATACAGTGTTTATTTTAAGTGTGAATAAACCATATTATGTACGTATATGGTCACAGTTTACTAATCCTGAACCTGTTCCTTTCAGGTGCAGAGCTGTCATGCATCTACAGTAGGTACATGTAAACTATAAGTCTCTGTAGGCGAAAACAGTCCTAAAGATAAATTAGATTTAGTCTTAATCTTAATGCTAAAATCCTGCTGTTGGGATGGAAAATGATCAATGACACTTGTGGTATTATGTTACATTGTAATCAGAGGCCTCATTGCACTCATTTGATAGTGTTATTCTAGTTGGATAACAGAATGAGGGAAGTTGTGCTTCTACCTGTGAGTTCAGTGAGTATTTAGAGGAAGTTACAACAGGGCACGGAAATATGATCACATATCCCCGATTCTTGCCTCCCTACACTGGCTCCCTGTTCGTTACAGGATTCAGACTTTAATGTTTGTCTTTAAGTCTTTAAATGGGCTGGCACCATTGTACATATCGGAGCTTCTACCTCCCAATAATGCTACAAGGGTCTTGAGGTCTATTGACCAGTCACTCCTTAACGTCCCAGCAACAAAGTTGAAAACTCAGGGAAATAGATCATTTTCCTTCATAGCGCCCACACTGTGGAACGAGCTTCCACCCCATGTTAGAGCGTCTCAAACCCTGTGTTTAAATCACGTTTGAAAACGCACTTGTTCTCCTTGGCGTTTGAAAATTCAGATTGAGAAGCTGCTGTTTTCCTCCAGGCATTGTGTCAAATGTTGTCCTGTTTTACTGTGTGTTGTTTTTTTGCTCTTGTTTATTTTAGTATTTTGTTATTGAGTGTACAGCACTTTGGTTTCAACACTGTTGTTTTTAAATGTGCTCTATAAATAAAGTGGATTGGATTGGGTGCAGTCTCAAGGCTGTGTGCTTGTTGACTACTGACTGACTGGAAGCCACAGCTCACAAACCTGAAAGAATGATTGAAAACCAGTTTAACACAACAGTTAATGTGACGGTGAATAAACCATATATGTAGCCATAGTTTAAGGATCCTGAACATGTTCCTGTGTGGTGCATAGCTGTCATAAGACTACAACAGGCAGATCTGTGCAAACTATCAAAAGAGGCCTAAAGATGAGATAGTTAGTAGGCAACATTGGAGGAAGAGAGAGAGAGTGAGTGAGGACGTATGGGTGTATGTCCGTGCAAAGACTGCTCTCAATAGCCCTGGGACGGTGGATAGATCTTCCTCTTACAGTAAAAAAGTAACCGACCACACATCTAACAAGTATCACGGCCGCATGTAAGAAACTCAAAGTGGGTAGCATGTTGAGGCACCGCTGTTAAAAATGCTATGCAAATAACAGCAGGAGATTTGACTATGGACTATGGTTATGAAGTTGATCAGCCACAACGTGTAGCTAGCTGCTGTACTGTGCTCAGGTTTTGACACAACAACGCCAGTGAAAATTGAAGAGGTATTTCCATACCAAACAAATGACACTGATAAACCAGTGGAGTTTTTCAACATAAAGAAGAGGAATGTGGCAGGATAATAAAAGAGGTGTGCATTTTTCTCTCTGACACACGGTGCAAGGTCTGAGTGTAATATTACTCCTCTTTTCAAAACTCCCGTTCAAGAAAAAGTACATTAAAGCCATAAACCCAGGGGCGTAGTGGTTTGTAACGGTATACCTTTTTGACCAATTGGGAGGGGGGTCGTCTGTCTACCGGGAAACTGGTACTACCTCCTCTTAGGGGCTCCAGAAAGATGAGTTTTTAGGGCTGTTTTAAATGAGCCCAGCGAACTGCATTTTTTGAGGGATGGGGTTAGACTATTCCATACCTTGGTGGCCGTGCTGTAGAAGGAGAATTTGCCCATGTTTGTTTTATGGGTGGGTGGTACCAGATGGTTGTTTAATACATGTACACATGCATACATGTGCGTGCCCGCGAGACTGCGTGCCCGCTACATCAAATAAAATCAAGCGGTGAATCTGTGAATGCCTGGGTGATTTGCATGCATACTACTGTACCTATACCCTAACATGCAGTTTTATTGTTGGTATTAAAGACCAACTCCACCCAAAATCATGTGTTTTGAGTTTTTAATGTTTTTTAAAATATTGGATTTTTGGGCTTTTATGCTTTTCCGGATCGGGACTCGAATTCACGACGCGCTGTGAGGCACTCTGTTTTTCTCTAAAGCATTTATATGGATTTTTACCTCCAAAACTGGCCTTAAGACCGCCCTCTCTGTGAAAGCACGTGTGCCACTTGACATAAACTTCAGGTACGGCGTCCTTAGCGTCATCTGGGACACGCTTATTAAATCCTCTTCAAAGGCTTGAATAAACAGAGCGTATACATGGCTGAACTCAGCCTCTGATTGGACAACAGACCCACATTACAGCAAGAGTATGAGGCAGACCATAGATATAGAAACGTACATACGTTGGCTGCTGCAGTTCATTGGAGCGACATGGCGTTATAGATCAGGTATATTTGGTTACATGTATACCCTAACCTCAGTAAAATTATGCCCAAGACCTAAAACTTATACCTACAGTAAGACCTAAAAACTATGCTAAACCTAACCCTAAACCTACCCAAACCCAAAGGTAACTGGGGAACATACAGTATGTTTCCATGTTTACAATTGCAATTGCTTGCTTCCCATCGCCTTGCTTCCCATTGCCCGAGAGGCATGACTAACATTCAATCGGAATCGCCATGGATGGAGCCAATACACAGCTCTTTTGAGAGATAGCAATGCCCCTCGCCAAACCCACATGACCTTGTACAAGTGACGTGATTGGTTTAAAAAAAACATAACCTGGATCTACGTGGCAGCATTCAACATCTAATTGAATTTGTTGAATGATCTGCAATAGCAGGTTCTCTTTTTCCCCCTTTTTTTTTGAGAGGCTACAATGTGCAGTTTTGCTGTTTGGTTGATTTTTGACTCCTTCTGTAAGGATAATTATTGTTTTAATATATGGAATACGCAGGAAAAAACAGTTAAAAAGACAGGAGAGGCTGTTGATTATTATTATATTATAGCCTATATTACTGTGTGCTGTGCAGTTATTTGGCTGATTGGTGACTCCTAATTATTGTTCCTATAAATTGGAGTTCTAAATGGAGCTGGCTAAACACATAGTATTGTACAGTAATGTATAGTGTGTAATATAACGTATTGCTCTCGATACCAAGTAATAAATAATATATTCTTACTTGTTAAAGGCGTAATAAGTTAACTAGTAATGTGTTACTCTTCCTGAGTAGCTTGCTCAACACTGCTTGCGACATGTTGTGATCTTGTAGATTGGCTATTTTCAACAGAGAGATTGAGTGTATGGGGGGAAAGGAGGGGGCCAGGTAGAGAGCTGGAGGACCAGGTGGGTATTTTGGCAATTATTCAACCTCCATATTTCTTAAAGATAATAATAATTGGGAATAAAATGCCTTAAAGACATTCTAAGCACATTACAACCACTTAATGCTAAAGTTTGTGGTTCATATCCACAAACTCCTATTACGGAATACTGCTGCTTCTGCCCTATACTGTACATGCAGAGAATAATGTAAGCTGACACTGCATTTTCATTGCAGTTTGACAAGGTTGACGTCAGATGTTTTTCACAGTTTTATTTGAGGAAGTTACACCCTCAGATGAACTCAGACACTCTGGATAGTTGAAGGTGGATCAGCTTATAGCAGCATTTTTTCTTTGTACGTCTCCTCTGCAGATGAAGGTAAAATGTCTCTGACTTTATCTGGATATGAATTAACCTGGATCCTTGCAGGAAATATTCCAAACGTTTGATGAGTAATTGATGTGGCTTTAAATAATATGACTGTAGAAATACCTATAAGATAACTGTTCTTTTAAAATATAGATTTAATATTTACAGTCAAGATTAACACGTTATATGAGAAAATCCTCAAGGCCAAAACAGTGGCAATATTTTTCCACTTCAGTCTTGCATTATGCTCTATGTGTCTGTGCTAGAGGATGACACGGGAGTGGATTTTCACCCCCTTCCCATCCCGCTCATATTTATATTATAATATAATATAACGTATAATTTGATAATGCTGTGAGGACTATCCTGATAATGACTAAATTATCAAGAAACCAGAGGGTTCATTATGCATTGGTTCTCACAGCTGGTTCTCCCAGGGAATTCACAGGTAAATGATTAATAATTGGGAACCTTTGCACCTTTTTTGAATAACATCTAAATGTAAACACACTCCACAAGGCTAGAGGTGACGAGAGATGATTGCTACAGTTAACTCAAGACAATTAAGTGAATCATTGTGCAACTTTCCACAGCACTCTTCACAGACAGTGTAGACAGTTTGAGTTCACACCTGGAGTCCAGCAAATTAATCCGTCCCTCTCTGCTGTACTCAGGGATTGTGTTAGAAAGGATGAAACTGCGCTCGCTTTCCATAGATGATTATTCAAAAGGCAATGCGATTTTGTCTTTTGTTGCAGCATTGCTGGGCTGGCCCACATTGGATATTGTATTCACATTTACATAGCCTACTACACATTGGTCTGTTTTCTGTTGTCACATTTCACCAATAATACTGTGGAGAAAATACATCTTTATGTGCTCCAAAACTCACATTCGCCTTAATACTGCTTTAACCAGTCACTTGCTTTACCAGTTAGTAATACTGTTTTTAAACCTTATTTTGTTTTATCTTTTACAGTTTTACTGCATGCATAACGTTTTATACCAAATATTACTCAATCAAAAATACTTGTAAACAAAATATCACCAAACCTACAATAAACACTTATACAATATTACACCAAACCCAATGCTAAACAGTAGTGTTAAGGCACATATGTCAGGGAGCTTACACAGAAAATAAACACAACAACAATGTTTCTGTATCACCAAACAAACTAAGAAAGGCTTGTGAGTCCTTTGAAATAAGTTATGATACTTTTGCACACATTACTAACCTGTTTTGTACAGGAGAAATATAGACAGGAGACATTATGTTCTTCAAAGCAGGCTGCATCTGTCTAAAGAACTGAAGCCTCATAGGCCCATGCTCACCCATAGGCGGTATTACCCCTGGTGGCGTGACTAAGTAACTACTATTACTATAGTTTGAACACAAAACACATCTGAATTTGGCCTCCCACAATGCAAATACACAAAATAAAATACATAACATATCACAATTGTGCACATACACATTGTAGGTGTCACACACTCCCCAACAAAAAATAAAATGGCTCCTGACAACCATTCAACCAACAATCTACAACCATTCATCTAATACTTCACATGACCCAAAAGAACACAACTTTACGTGCATTGTATTAACCCTATAAGAAAAGGTTGGCATGTTCTGGAATACTGCACAGGGTTAAGGGGATGGCCAATATGGTGATGGGATGGAATAAGGCGTTGGGAGTCGGCACTGGTTAATGTGTCAGAGGGTATACTTGCATTCTCCAATCTGGTGATGGGGGTCCCTGAACTGAAGGCTGGCCTAGAGTACTGTAAGTCAAACGTGTTGCTGGCCTACTATCTCTAATGGACCTTCTGGGTGTGTGTTCATTAGTGTCAGGGGTTAGACAAGGTCTCTCTTGTATCCCTTCTGGAACAGTCTCCTCCGCTTCACTTTCACTCGCTGTGGAAGGTGTGCATGTGGCTGACCCTTGGCTCTCCATTTCCTTCATGTTCCTCCTCTTCAATGTCACTGTTAGGCTCATTGTCCAGAGACCCCAATACAAGATTTGTGTTGTTACATTTTTTCTAAAAGATTCACAATTTTCCAAAAAGTGTCAAAATGTTTTGAAAATAGCAGATCTACAGTACAAGCTTATAACGCGTCACATCGTGACACATTGTGAGCTTGTAGATGGGCTATTTTCAAATAGCCGATGCTGTAACTAATTTAGCTGGGGAACCCCCTGGATCCAGCTGGGTGTAGCCCATGTAAAATACAGCGCTGCAATGCATGTTGCCTGATAGGTCTGGAATCTAATCAATATCTAATCAATAGTTATGGAGAATTTAGTTATTGCATCCTTTATGATTTTCTTTCATATGGCCTATGAAACCTTTCAAAAGTCATATGCATGTCAGTTTGACCCAGAATGCTTCTCTGTTCAAGGGAGTTTTTAATAAGAATGTCAAACAACAAAATCAAATGTCACAATAGTATTAGGCAGCCTGCAGGTCTCTCTGTGTTTGATGAGTTTACTGCTGTAGCTGTTGTAACTTGTTTCTGCCTGACATCTGTTCTCGGTATGTAAAACAATGTAGATAGGAGGAATTGTTTTCAGTGTAGAAGTCGAAGCAACCTTGGTTACCATGGTAGCACCTGACTAAGCCATATTCTGAAGGAAGGTGACAAGAACTTCCAACCAGCTGAGGAGATAAACTTGGAGCCACTAATGTATAAACAATAATGTCAGCTAAGCTTTGTGAAACCACGACATGTTGTGTAAATTGTGTAGTGATGCATGACCTGATGAGTGTGTACTTGCATGTAAGTCCAAGCACTCACTGGTGCCAGAAAGTGTCCTTGTGTAGGGAAAAGTGTGGAAGTACCAAAGTTAAAGTATTCACATTTGTCAAAACCTTTTCAAAAATAGCATATCTACAAGCTCAGAACTCATCGCACTGTAGATTGGCTATTTTCCAAATGGCCAAAGTTTAAAACAGGATTTAAATGTTTAATGGATGTTTTTGAATAAAAGTACAATATTTGCCTCTGAGATGTAGGCGTGTTGAGTAGACTGTCCACAGCCCCCGGTACCATAATATGGTACCATTTTTGTCTACTCTGTCTGTGTCTCAGAGGAGGGCTGTGGACAGTTCAGAAACCCGCCTACCAGTGATATCATTGATGGGGAATCCAAGCAATAGGAAACTGCAGGCTTTCTAATTCTGAAAGGTTAGAATGCTATAATAGAAACCATTGTTCTCACATTAATACAAATAAACATTTTGAAATATTGTTTTTATTGACCAAAACTTGTCACTGGTAGGTGGGGTTTCGGTACTGTCCACAGCCCAGCCCTCCTCTGAGACATCATATAATGAGCATTAGGACCAATTATATGAAGATGGGTTGAAATAGGTGAAGTGGTCCTTTAACCCTCTAAGACCCAGATATATTTGTACTTGCAAAAAAAAAAATTAAACCTTTCAGATGGTCTTGTAGGAGTATTTTGAAGAGGAAAATATAATGTTTTTAAAAAAAAAATGTTTTGGTAAGCTTTTATGCAAATGTTGACATTTAGCAACGTTGGGTTCATCAGGTAGCAAAATTTCCTATAGGCCATTTTTATGGATAACATGGCAAATGTGTAATTACTTCACTAAAACAACTTAATGATTCATTTATATGGTTTATTATTTGGCCTCAGATCAATTATGAATAATATTTGGCCTCAGAACAGTATACATTATGAATAATAACACCAGTAAGCCATATTCTTAAATCAATTTTATTAAAAGAACAAAATGAAAATCAGTACAATATATGTAGTAAAGAAACCTAAAAGCCTAAACCATTGTCAGTGATCACACAATACTGCCTGGCCAACTCACTGATTTGCATTGATAAAAGGATGCAAACTGTTTCCAGAGTTTGTCCTTCTTGTCCTTCTCTGGCACGGTCAAGTTGTCAACCAGATGTAACGAGGTCAACAAAGACTGAAATCGGTTGCGTGGCATCACATCAGCTACAGACGCGTTTCGTGTGTCTGCTTCCCAGTACATCCGGCATCCATTCATTTGAGAAAGGCCCATTCTCAAATACATCCCAAACATTTGCTCAATTTCTTTTGGACTTGTGTTGACTGATGTTCCTTTTGTTTGAAGGCTGTAAATGTTTGTGTTCGTTGTGAGAGAGTCAATCATGTCTTTGGACACAAACTGGCGGAAGTACTGCAGTGGTGTTTGGATAGAACTCACATCTTCAGAGGTCAGAGGTGGGCCAGAAAAGTCTGTATTAGGGCTGATGAAGTCCTTCTTCAGCCACTGATATCTTGAATCACGGCGATGAGTGGGTTTGGTCAGTTGGGGCAGCTGAATGTCTGCTGGGCGGTCAGTGGGTTCACTGGGTGGTTCGGATGGTTCGTTTTCTTTGGACCCCAAGCCACAGTCCTCTTCATCTGACTCTTCATCAGTCTCATTGATGTCTATGTCAACATCACTCTCTCCGTTGAACACGGCATCCAGAACATCCCTTGCTAAGAAGCGAGGCTCTTTCCGTCTTTGTGGCATTCTGAAATGAAATAAAGACATACCATTAGTACATTAGTAATGCTAAGTTCTTACACATCACTGCTCACTGCAGGACAACATTTCACAAGTCATACAATACTGTCTGGCAACCTATTGTTTGATGTTGATCGCCACTAAGTGGTCATCATCATTACAAGCCCCTAAGTACCCACCACCCCTCGAATGAATAATGAACAACCCCCACAACACCCCAAGAATTACCACATTGGTCCCACTGTCCTTGTAGTATTGAAAGAAAATTAAACTTACTGAGAATTAACAAGGGAATAATATTGGTTGAATATGTATTGTTTAGGGGGAAAGAGAAACTTTGGGTGGACATTTTCTGAGGCTTACAGCTCAATTATCATATATATATATATATATATATATATATATATATATATATATATATATATATATATATATATATATATATATATATATATATATATATATATATATATATATATATATATATATATAAATATTATATAGTAATGTAAATACACATATAACTGTTTAAATCTATTGTGAAAACTATATATAAGGCTGAACAGTAGCAGGTGAACCCTTGTATTTTTTGCAACCCCAAGGGCCCAACGTTGACCAAAAGCAACAAGTATGAATCATGCTCTAATTTCAATTTGGGACATATATTTCACAATAATAACATATATACATGTTCTAGACATTGTAATGTTCACCCAAAAAATGATTACAGGCATATTACTTACGTTTTTGTGAGGAATATCTTCCAGAGAAAAAAGAGATCTGTTCCAGCAGAGATTTTTCAAGTTGTGATGATTCCTGCCTCTGTGGGGGGTATTTATATGCAAATATCCTGGCCAATGGCATTGTAAGACTAAACAATAGGACCCAATGAGGATTTAGAGGTGAAAAAATAACAGAAAAACAAATTATTTAAACTCCTTTCTTTATAAAATATAATTGTTGCTCTGAAGCATCTCTGGGTCTTAGAGGGTTAAGTGTATACTTAAAAAGATACATTTATTAAAACGACTAGCATGTGGACAAATGAAGCTGTAGCTGCGTATCCATAAATCCATAAATATTGTGCCTCTTCTGAAAAACGTTCTGGAGCAGGTGGAAGTGGAACATCAAGTTGACAACGTCGATGACGGTGACACAACACAGCGCTCCTGGTGGAATTTAGACGTTTTCCAAAACAATTCAAAGATTTTTCATAAATGTTCAACAAGCCTATCATTAATAGTGAAATAGCAGATCTACAAGCTCACAACGCCTCACATCCTGATTTGTGAGTGAGCTTTTAGATCTGTTATTTTCACTCAATTTGAAATGGGGCTTATGTGGTTAATTAATAATGTACCCCTACTTCCTAGAAATGTAGTGAAGTCAAAACTACAATATTTGCCTTTGTGTAAATGTAACGGCCTGAAAGTCATCATGCACGCACACGCACACAGTCCTTTAGATGTTGCCTCCATACACATGCACAGACAGTATGTATGTAGGCTATCCCTTAAATAACCTATGTGAGACCCAGTCCCATTTAGTAACAACCACTAGATGGGGGTCTCAATAAAGTGTTTGATGACTGTTTGAGCGATCCTGAAATATGAAGTGTCTCACTCTACCATTTGATGATGGTTTGAACAATCATGAAATATAAATGAAGTGATGAGAGGGTCTCACTCTACCATTTGATGATGGTTTGAACAATCATGAAATATAAATATGAAGTGATGAGAGGGTCTCACTCTACCATTTAATTACGTTTTGGACAAGCTTGAAATATAAATATGAAGTGCTTCAGAATACGGACCGAATCACACAACCTCCTTGCTCCCCCACAATCCATATTTCAACTCTACTTAAAAAATAACTCTGTTTTATCTGTCACCATCTGTATCTTTCTTATTCAATGTAGTCGATGTGCACCATCTAGTGGAAGTATTGGAAAACAACACCACCTGATCTCTGACAATAAACACCATCCCAATGGAGACAGTGAGTGACTGTTTGTAGCCTATGTTTTCATAATCAGGAGCTTTTTATCCTGTCAGATTTATTTACCTTTTATATTATGACTAAGAGATCAATGAAGTAAATGTAAATGTGAATCAATGGATGACAGGGTGAAGACATGGAAGGAGCTGTGTTGTCCTCAGTGGAGATCCTGAACACAATGGAGCAACTTCAACTTCCTGAAAAGTCAGATGAGGACTGTCCAGGTAACAATGACATTTGAAAATAGACAGATAGATAGGTAGAAGGAAAGAAAATGATGAATTAGGCTATACTATGTTTAAAGAATGTTAATTTCTAGTGACATTATTACGACACATTATCAGAAAGACTTCATATCAATGTGTTTATCTCCTGTTCAAAGTCTGTTTTAAAGCCTTCTCTGCTTTTACAATAATGTGTGTTAGTCAAGCTGTACTTATTGCATTTACTCTATCTCTCTGAGAGTTTGTAACATTGAATGGGATCATTTTTACACTCAGAGTTGTATTAACAGTTAAAGGTAGGGTAAGTGATTTTCTTTGGTTAAAATAAGTGTTAAATATCTCTATATTCTGATAGTACTCATTGCTATAGAGTGTTTGTTCAGTAACAGGAGTCTCCTTGTCTCTCCACCTCTTTATAAAACAGAAAATGCATTTTCGTTTCAGTTTCATTCCAATTGTATCCAATCAGGATAGAGAACTCAATCAGGATATAGATTAACACTGGAATGACTGGGGTTTCATTATCCTACACACAGCCTGCTAAACGATCAATTTGATCTAGAAATCAAGCTCTACGATTGGTTACTGTCTCACCTCTTTGCACCAGACTGACTGACACCTTCTCACCACCCAGTGGGGGGTTCCATTGTCTTTTAAATAGCCATTCAACTCCACTCTGCTCAGTCAGTTATCTCACTCACTCACATGTTGTTGCAGGCAGAAACATTATAAAATAATAATTTAGTAGTCATGGTAACTGCAGATTCTACAAAATGTTTATAAAAAAGCGTATAAAACAGTGCAATCTGTAGCGTCACATTAAACTCTTGAGGGAAACATGGAGCCTATATGAACGCTGAAGCCACGGTCTAATTACGTGACTATCTCCATTGTCCAAAACACATGGATATCTCTTGACAAACCAATATTATATTATATAATATTCACATAATTGTCTGAGCGTAAAGCTCTCATTCTATCAGCTGTCCACGCTGACAGAAACGTCTCCTCTCTGTCCCTCTCTGTTCCTCTCCTCTCAGCGTAACAAGTGAACACATCGCTATGTTCCACAAATATGCTCATTCCTGCTCTACTCCTGCGCTAAATATCTGATCTACAAACATAAAACAGTCGCTGCCTGACGAGCCATCTGCTTGTAGCTCAGATCTGTTGGCACAGCATTTTAAAACAGCACGATCTACTACGCTGCAGTGAATGGGTTGCCAAATTTTGAGAGAGAAATAAGCAGGCAGGTCTATGAAAATGTTATGCATACGTTGTGCCCTGAGAAAACAGTGAGACATGAAGCAGTAGGCTAGTGTGTATTTCTGTCTGTCTCCTATATGTCATCATGACTTGTGTATGCGGGGATCTAATTTTTACTTCCGTGTACTGTTTTTCAGTTTTTTTTGTCTTATTAAATAAAGTACATTAATCGTTTTTTTATTCGTTATTTTCAGTGCTTGTTTATAAAGTGATGTGATTGGTTTTATTATTGACTGCTTTATATATTTTATTTATATCTGCAAACTAACTAGTAACTAAAGTTACTATAGCCGACCTTGTTTATAAAGTGACTTTACAATGACTGAATTCGAAAAAGAGTATAGTAACTAAAGTTTTCAAATAATTGTAGTGGAGTAAAAGTACAAGATTTGCCTCTGAGGTGTAGAGGAGTAGAACATTATTGCCATTATAATGTAATTATATGGGTAATAATAATAATAAGGGTAATAATAATAATAATAGAAAGACGTGAAAAACAAGCCCAAAATCGCTTATAATAAGCAGACATGGCAACATAGACTCGCAGCGCATCAGTTCTCTGGTGCGCTGCGGGCCGCTCTGTGGGGGGTCTCGAGGTGTAAAGTGCTCTACCCTGGGGGAGAGAGGGGGAGAGCGATCAATTTAGCCGAAATAAAACGGCTGGGATGGGATACATGGTATGTATTTCATATTTATAATGAGTAAAAAAAAATAAAAAAAAAACGGAGATGGTTTGAAACATATATTTAGGAAAAGTCATGAAAGGGGAACTTTCTCAGAGCTTCCTGAGAGAAGTTAAGCCACTTTCAATTCTCAAAATCGGTCCAATTGATTGCTTAGTCACGCAAGTGTTAAACAAGTGAAATTGGAAGTGATGACACTAAGAAATGAGCAGGCAAAACTGGAACACTATACAAATGAAGCTTAAAAATTGGTACTTTCTCCTGATTGGCTGAGATTTTGACACCTACCGGAACATGTATTTTCTGTTTATTAAAGAGCTGGAGAGACAGGGAGACTCCTGTTACTGAACAAACACTCTATATCAATGATTACTATCAGAATATACTGTAGTGTTTTAACCTTCTAACAAAATACTTTTTGTTTTAACCAAAAGATATCACTTACCCTACCTTTAACACTGATGATTGCATTATGCAGGTCCTTAAGTTGTACCTGCAGCTCCTCCAGCTCATGCAACTATGGCACTAGGCCATTATGAGCACTTTAATTAAACCTATATACTGTATACATTGAAAATAGCTGATCTACAAGCCATTCTACAAGCAAATTGAAAATAGCGGATCTACAAGCTCACAACGCTTCGCGGTGTGACGTGTTGTGAGCTTGTAGATCTGCTATTTTTTTTTAAAAAGTGGAATATTTGGAAGATTTTTTAAGCATTCTAACACAAATCTGGTACGGGGCTCCAGCTGGCACAAAAGATTTTCAGATTGGGGTTATAGGGACAAATTAGCCTACATATTAATTTGGGGGTCCATGACATGAAAATATTTGAAAACCACCGGTTAGAATAATACAAAAATTGTGAAGCAAGCCCAAATAAGCAACTATGCTTTAGAAACAAGCCCAAAAAACAGCAACCCGCAACTACCAATATTTACAAGTAGCCCAGGCGTTTCGGGCAATATTTTGATGGAATCGTGCACTTTACGATAAAAGCATGAAATTTGGCACACAGTTAGAGCATGCCATAAGGAACATTTTTGGCTATAGGGCCATCGCAGATTTTTCCTGTGGTAACCATGGCAGCCATTTTCCAAAATGGCCACCACCTGCTGTTATTTTACCAATAACTCAGGTTCTAGACCACCTAGGATCTTGATTCTGGTGACTAATCCTACATTTTCAAGGATGAGGAATACAGTGGTACTATTTAGATTTATCCTGTGGTAACCATGGCAGCCATTTTCCAAAATGGCCGCCACCTGCTGTCATTTTACCAATAACTCAGGTGCTAGACCACCTAGGATCTTGATTATGGTGACTAATCCTACATTTTCAAAGATGAGGAATACAGTGGTACTATTTACAACATGCTACTACCTAACTACATATATCTGGCATTCAGTTAATTAAATAATAGTAAACCCATCAAAATATGTAATGGTGTAGTACAGTACATGTTTTCAAACTGACACATGAGAGTCAAGAATGTTTCTTTTATTAGTAGTAGTATTGCATAATTATTTTCAATGGACTATAAGACACAACAAAGGCAGAGTACTCATGAGTCATAGCATGGCATATAGACCAATTATTTGTTTACCAACATTGAGACTGGACGCACAGGTGATTGTTTCACGCAATAAATTCTCAACCTGTTGTTTTGGGGTGCGCTGATTTCAGCACACCCCAACCCCCTCTTGTGTGTTGGCTAGTGAGGCGCGTCCTAGCGAGACTTGATAGAATGGGTTTCATTGCGCGTGCTGGTTCCGCGCAGACTGGTTCTTATCAGTGTGACGTCGTCTGTTAATGGGTCTATTCAATAAAGCCAGATAATCTACACAATGTTAGTTGCACAGTCCACCACAGTAGCAAAGGGCAGTACACTGAAGTGCTGCCTTAACACATCTGCATTGTTCACTGCATCCCTTTTTGCAACCACAGCGGAGGAGTTCTCGACAGGCCAGGCTCGCTTCTGTGTGGTCCAGTGCACTTCCCATCCTCCTGTCAAAATTAGAACAGCTTTATTGTCAGATCACAGGTTTACAAGTGTAAAGAAGTAGATTCAATTATTTGTATTCACCTGTCTCCTTCCTCTTCCACCCCCATTCACCTGGGGATGGGAGTTCAGGGGCTGCAACCATCACCTGTCCCCAGCAGTGTCCAGCTTGGTAGGCTGCCCTCTTTGTATGTTGAATCAGTGCAGCTCGTGTTGGGGGGAGTCCATCAATTGTTCTACCCTTCTGGGTGAATAGCTGCTTCCGTGCCTGATTCACTGATGCCTGGCCGCTTGTGTGGTCATAGAGCAATACCACAAAACGCTCCAGAGGCTCCATCCAGTCATCTATTTTGTCTGGGGTAGCAGCTAAGGAACTTTTCCCAGTTCCAAAAGCAACCCACAGCTCAGTCAAGTGGAGGTGTTGGGCTGACGTTACTGCCAGGACCAGCACATCCGTGTCTACTGTGCGTATTGTCACCTTGCTATACCCTTCCTTCATAGCATCTTCTAGGTGTAATATGACGCGAGTATCAGCCTCCTCATGTACTGTAGTTAGTTAGGTAGTTACTAGCATGTTATGAATAGTACCAGTGTATTCCTCATCCTTGAAAATGTAGGATTAGTCACCAGAATCTAGATCCTAGGTGGTCTAGCACCTGAGTTATTGGTAAAATGACAGCAGGTGGCGGCCATTTTGAAAAATGGCTGCCATGGTTACCACAGGACAATTCTAAATAGTACCAGTGTATTCCTCATACTTGAAAATGTAGGATTAGTCACCAGAATCAAGATCCTAGGTGGTCTAGCACCTGAGTTATTGGTAAAATAACAGCAGACGGAGGCCATTTTGGAAAATGGCTGCCATGGTTACCACAGGACAAATCTGCGATGGCCCTATAGCCAAAAATGTTCCTTATGGCATGCTCTAACTGTGTGCCAAATTTCATGCTTTTATCGTAAAGTGCACGATTCCATCAAAATATGGCCCGAAACGCCTGGACTAAAGCAACTTCACAGAACAATAAGCCCAAAATCGCTTATAATAAGCAGATATGGCAACACTGTTCAGCACGTAGAAGTTGAAGTTGGATATTTCATTTCCTGTTGCCTTTTATGGTGCGAAAAGGGGAGTGGAACAATGCAAATTACCTTATCAGGAACGCGATTGAGATTTTACGACCAGCTGGCAGCCGTCCGGATTCATCATGACATACAACTGGGATCTGTTTCAGAATTGCGAATTTGTGGATTGCACGTCAGTTTTAACTTAAAGAAAATACACCCTCCTTTAGGAACTTTATTTACACCTTATTTACGACCAGCTTAGTGAATTGAGGCCAATAGTTCTACTGCATGAATGTCATGCTCCCTCACAGAGCCCACTTCCCTCACATTATCCTCTTCCCCTTATGTAGGATCTGAATTTCCACCAGAAGGCTCGGCTGACAATCCTACCATCTCTGTTCACATTGGTGGTTCTGTCAACAGCTCCACAGACAAAGGTACATAAAATATTTGTTACCAGGATAATTTGGTATTTATAGCCTACTGATAAGCCATGAAAGTTATTCTCCCTAGATAATGACAAGAGTCCCATTTCATAATGACATACTGCTACGGTATGTGAAGCATTTCTCAACCATTCTTTTTTCCCCCTTCTTCTTGCAAATAGCAACTTTTGTGACGCAGAACAGGGCACAGTTGATTCAAAAGGTTAACACAGTCATGCCTATAGTAGATAGTCTAGGAACAATGGTCCATCATGAGTTCCGTGCCAAGATTCAAGCCCAGGAGACAAGCATGGACCAAATGAGGCTACTGTATAGTTTGATGCCAGATGAAGGGGGTGTAAACATCAAAGCAGCATTTTACGATGCCCTCAAACAACACGAACGCCACCTGTTGGAGAGCATGGGTAAGATCAGATTTAGCAATACATTACTTATTTATTTTTGTGTCAGCTCCACAGGCGGAATATTGTCTACCAGGCTAATGTGTTATTTTCTATTGTAAAGATATGAATGTCATAATGTCATAATGACAAGAGTCCCATTTCATGAATGTCATGTCCACTCACTGAGTCCACTTCATTATCCTCTTCTCCTTTTGCAGGATCTGAACGTCCATCTGAAGCCTCAGCTAACAAGCCTGCTGAGAGCAGTAAGAAAGTCTTTATTTACAGCTTCATCATCACAATATCACCAAATGATGGCAACACATGATACATTTGAAAAACTCTACAATAAACTCTGGGAAGATTGTAGATTGTCACTTGTTATTGCTTAGGGATATTTATCCTGTAGTCGTCTTGATGACTGGGGGCGAGGGTGAAGGCAATCTAAATTTGGATCAATTCTGTTATTACTAGCACTAGCCTTTGTTCAGTGGCCCTTTTAACCAATTGAACCCTCTTCTGAGATGAACATTTGGCGAAAATAACTGATCTACAAGCTCACAACGCGTTGCAGCATCACCACATGATGCGTTGTGAGCTTGTATCTCACAACAAGATGAGATACTTGTTGAGCTTGTATCTGTTATTCTGCTTGTATCTATTTTCAGCGAAGATATTTAGTTTAGCCCTTGGTAATCCGGTCAACTAAATACAAGGCCCTTATGAATATGGTCAACTAAGTGGAGTTTAATGGTTAACCTGAGAATCACCAACCCTTCTCATTTGTGTTCCACAATTACCACAACATGCCCTTTCTGATGTCCTTTGCTCTTTGGTCCTTTAGAAACTCTTGCTGCTCAACAACGATTCAAGTCTAATCTGAGGGAGAAGTTTCGGGTTTTGTCCACAAAACAAGGGAAAAAAACACTTCTGAATGACATTTTCTCAGAGATCTACATCACAGAGGGTGGGAGTGGCGAGGTCAATAAAGAACATGAGGTCAGACAGATTGAACCAGCATCCATGCAACCAGCAATACCAGAAAAGATAATCAGCTTTGAGGACCTGTTTAAAACATTACCTGGAGAAGATGACCCAATAAGAACGGTGATGACGAAGGGAGTGGCTGGCATCGGTAAAACAGTCTTAGCACATAAGTACGCTCTGGACTGGACAGAAGACAAAGCCAACCAGAATGTCCTCTCCATGTTTCCATTCACTTTCCGAGAGCTGAATAGGAAGAAGGACACAGTTTTCAGCATGTTGGAGCTCCTTCATCATTACTTTCCTGTAACTAAGGAAGCAGAAATCTGCAGCTCTGACGGGTCCGGAGTTGTGTTCATCTTGGATGGATTAGATGAAAGTCGGCTTCCTTTAGACTTCGAGAACAACGAGATTTTGACCGATGTCGCAACGCAAGCCTCCTTGGACGTGCTGCTGACAAACCTTATCAAGGGAGACCTGCTACCCTCTGCTCACATCTGGGTAACCACTCGACCTGCAGCAGCCGATCAGATACCTATTGATTATGTTGACAGGATGACAGAGGTGAGAGGCTTCACTGATGCTCAGAAGGAAGAGTATTTCATGAAGAGATTCAGTGATAAGAATGTGGCCAAAACAATCTTCTCACAAATCAAGAAATCACAAAGCCTCCACATCTTGTGTCACATCCCAGTCTTCTGTTCCATCATTGCTGCCGTTCTGGAGAATGTGTTAAGAAAAGGAGAACAGGACGAGAAAGGAGCAACACCAGAGTCCCTGACTCAGATGTTCATCCACTTCACGGTGAATCTGTCCAAGGATAATGATAAAAAGTATACCGACAGCACTAAGACCCGTTCTGATCCGAATCCACGGAATAGTGATGTGATCCTGTCTCTGGGAAAACTGGCTTTTGACCAGCTTGAAAATGGCAACCTGATCTTCACTGAAGAAGACCTGAAGAGGTATGGCATTGATATCAGAGATGCCGCTGTGTGCTCAGGAGTTTTCACACAGATCTTGAAAGAGGAGCATGGGTTGTACGAGGACCAGACGTTCTGCTTTGTCCATCTGAGTGTTCAAGAGTTTCTGGCTGCTCTTTATGCCTTTGTGTCATTCATCAACAATGGTGACAACGTACTGTCAACCTCCAAGTTGTCAAAGCTACTTAGAGGCAAGGAACATCACTTCTACCAGACTGCTATAGACAAGGCCTTAGATAGTCCCAAAGGACACCTGGACTTGTTCCTCCGTTTTCTGCTGGGCCTCTCATTGGAGACCAATCAAACTCTCTTACGACGACTGCTTGATGTGAAGACAGGAAATGGGTCTAAGGCCAATAAGAAGACAATTGAGTACATCAAGGAGAAGATCAGGAAGAATCCCTCTCAAGAGAGAAGCATCAATCTGTTCCACTGTCTGAATGAGCTGAACGACCACTCTCTAGTGGAGGAGATCCAAGAGTCCCTGAGTTCAGGAAGTCTCTCCACAGACAAGCTCTCTCCTGCTCAGTGGTCAGCTCTGGTCTTCATCTTGCTGTCATCAGGACAAGAACTGGACGTGTTTGACCTGAAGAAATACTCTGCTTCAGAGGAGTGTCTTCTGAGGCTGTTGCCAGTGGTCAAAGCCTCCAACAGAGCCCAGTAGGTGCACTGATAATAACTGGTTAGATTCAAGATTATGTTATTTATTTTAATAGAAAATATAATACAATAATCATTTATTTTTTCTTCAGGCTGAGTGGCTGTAACCTTTCAGACAGATGTTGTAAGGAGTTATCGTCAGTTCTCAGCTCCAGCTTTAGTTTGAGAGAAATTGACCTCAGCAACAATGATCTACAGGATAGAGGATTGGACTTCCTCTCTGCTGGACTGGCGAGTAAGCACTGTATACTGGAGACTCTCAGGTCAGTATGCCGGTCCATGTTCCAGAAGTGAACATTTAAATCCTTGTTTAAATACATGGGGAGTTTACCCTCACAACTGTTTCAACTCAACCTTGTCAGTGTAGTAGGAGAGTTGCAAATCACCAGCATACTGATTTACTGGGGTCAAGTAGAACAGCAATTTGCATCAAAGGTCACCTGCCTGCTTGGATCAGCTCTACTGGCACAGAGTTGCTTGTCTATTGCTATTCTATGTCTATTGCTAGTTAAGATAGCAAATAGATGTCTAAAAAAGTTGCACAAACCCAATTTATAGAGTTTAGGGTTGTCTGAATGAATGAATGAATACAAAGAAACATTGTTGTTGGGATACTGATTTCATAGACATTCTGCTACATCACGTTGTTCTGTTTACAGGCTATCAATTGTATTTAATTGACTAGCTTGCCGACAAGTTTTAAGGCTCCATTCACTCCATTTGCAAGCAAAACAATGATAGTACCTTGAGGCAGTGAATAGCAAAGCCACACACTAAAGATTTCCCAGTTTTTATTTGACGTGACATTTGAGAAGTATCTGTTCTTCTCTTCCCCTTTCCACTACATTCTTGTGTACCTTCTTAACTTACTGGCAGCACAAGGAATTTGTTGCTGATGTACAGCTACACTTATACTTGAACGTGCACGCACGCACGCACGCATAGTGTACAAGTGTATACAATAACTTCACGTCATGTGTTATTTCATAATTTGTTTAAATAGTATATGCATACATGTACAGTATGTGTAAACTGCACTGTATATGTATATATGAGTAGCTATGTGTATGCATGTATATGTAAATACTTATGTTTGTGTGTACAGTCATACAGTAGGTGTGTGTGTGTGTGTGTGTGTGTGTGTGTGTGTGTGTGTGTGTGTGTGTGTGTGTGTGTGTGTGTGTGTGTGTGTGTGTGTGTGTGTAGGTTGTCAGGCTGTCTGGTCACGGAGGAAGGCTGTTCTTCTCTGGCCTCAGCTCTGATCTCCAACCCCTCCCATTTGAAAGTGTTGGACCTTAGCAACAATCATCTAGGAGACAGTGAAGTGCAGCAGCTGTCTTCTAGACAGAAGGATCAAAACTGCAGCCTTGAAACTCTCAGGTATGCAGACACTTGATGTCACTCAGGGCCCTATTACGCACGTCTTAAATCCACGTCTTATGTGATAACGCCACCATCTTATGCGCAAGTCCTATCATGCAAGGTGCAATGCGGTATCTGCTATTATGCACCTTGACTTAAAAAGACTCTGCATACCGCTAGTGTGCAAAAAGAAATGTTAGGTTTTATGGACACCAGCAGTTTAACTAAGCAGTACTCAGTCAATTCTAAACCGACTCTTAAACTTTTAAATTCTCTATTAACTGTGAAGTGTCTTTTTTCATTAGGTATATGGATCATGATTGTATTGTCTCTCCATCAAACAATATCAAGCAAAAAGGAAGCGTTGGCCGTGACGGGCGCGCAGATATATATAATATTGTTTTCAGTGGTGAAATGCACACCCATGCACGCGCGCTGCGCGCGCGTGCATGGGTCCCGTGCGCGCGCGCTTTGCGCGCGCGCGATTTTTTTGCGGTTTCGGGTCGAAAAATGTGCGGGTTTGGGTGGGTTTTGGTACTTTTTTTCCTTTACTTTATTTCGGTTTTAGGTTTAGGGTTAGGGTTAGGTTAGGGTTACTTTATTTAATTCTCGTTCTCATAAATAAATCCTGTCCCTGGGCCCACCCATGGCTGCACCCCTGATACACATGATGAAAACAGAGCTATATTGTCCAACTTGACCATAGCTACTGTCAGTGGTGAGCTGTGGATTTTTGAACTATGGGTACTCTATTTTATGACGTCACGTGCGCGCGCAAGCATGTGCACATAGCCACTCAGCTCAGTGCTTGTTGAAATACTGTATTCAACATGTGATTATTAATGTATTTATATTTCTTATTATTTTGTTGCATTGTTAATTTGTTGTTTTTATTTTTGTTTCAATTAATTAATTATTTTATTTTCCTTTTAGTTTTATATAAATGCCCTTTACATAGATTCACCCACACATAAGTGCTTAAAATAATCAGTCAACTTGTCTTTACTTGAATTACTTTTTTTTAAGACTTACATTGCTTTCAAAACAGTGTTTTTTAAAACAAGTTAAACATTTTTTTTTTTTAAATACCCTTTTGCTACTCACCAAAACAAAGACGGTTTTATGGAGTTGAAAGCCTACTTTACTAAATGGGAACACTGTGAGCCCCCACCTCACGTCTTAATAGAATAGGCTTTCAACTCCATTAAACCGTCTTTGTTTTGGTGAGTACCAAAAGCGTTTTTTTAAATTTTACTACAGACGAGAGGCTGCGCTACCGCGGTACGAGGGGAAAGAATCTAAAGTACCATAGCGTTAAGGAGAACTCCTTCTAACGCTTTGGACCAGAGCTAGATAAGGATACATTTGTGAGTGTCTGGTAGGCTACCAGCTCTTGTTATGCAAAGCAGCCAGGTTGAGGCCATTGTTTAAGGTGTTAAAAACGGCTCGCCCCTGAAGGTGCGTTGTTGTGTTAATGATTGACTTCTCGCGGGCGGCTGACGTGTGTGCTCGCGAGTCCAGCCCCCAGTCTCAGAACTAAGGGTACGCCGTACCCCCCCGTACCCCCTACAGCTCAACCCTGGCTACTGTACAATATGTACATTTTCAAAAAGCCAAAGTTTAAATGGGGCTGAAGCGGTTTATGTATGTTTTGTCATAATAATTAAAATCCACAAAGTAACTAGTAGTATTAAACTAAAGTTTTCAAATAATTGAGGTGGAGTAAAAGTATAATATTTGCCTATGAGATGTATTGGAATAGAAATAAAAATATTGCAAATTGGAAATACTCCAGTCAAGTAAAATTACCTTAAAATTATACTGAAGTACAGTATTTGAGTACATGTACTTAGTTACTTTCCACCACTATCAGCATTAGATAAGATGAATTACTCACCTTCTGAAAAGATGAAAGAAAACACACTTTTGTTCCATAGCCCCACATTGTCTTGGTTTCAGAGATCATGGTTGTAAATATGTCGAACTTTTGCCACAAAGTATTTATATTCCATAATGTCCCATGACCCACGTCCGTGTTTACATTTTTTGACGATGCACGTTAGTGTGGAGCTGTGTTCCGTGAGCAGAAAGCTGTCAAGTGGCCTCCAGAAAATAAATCTGGTTTCCTTTCAAAACGATGTGCATTTCAGAATAAGAGTTTTTTTTAAACTCTATCCTTGTTTTGTTACAATTCAACACACGTTTTATTTTGAAATCATACTACTGGAAGTAGAAGTACCCAGGTAGCCTAGTTGAAACTACTTAACTTCACGCGAAAGCAACAGTTTATGCGGAACGGGGGGAGAAAAAAAAAAGAAGTCAGGGGAAATCACGGATCTGTGAGAGTGTCCCGTCGTACGCACACATTAATGAATGGTTGTGACGCCCTGTATGTTAATCTGACGTTAGTAGATTATGTTTTATTCTTGAACATGGCCATGGGTCTCCTGGCAGGTTATTTAATATGGGATTTTCACAGCTGCCTTTGACTTTTTCTTAACGGAACGGCGTTCCGGGACCGAATCTTTTACCGGAACGCCGTTCCGGACCGTTCCGGCCCACTTTCACCCCTGATTGTTTTGTCAAGAGATATCAATGTGTTTTGGACATTGGAAACAGTCACTTGATTAGACAGAGGCTACAGTGGTTATGACGGTCATTTTCAAAGAGAAATTACAGGTCTGACTTTGTCTCTCCCTCACCCCCAGTTTTGACCATGGTGGAGTGTGTTGGCTGAAACGAGTTTTGAAGAAGTGTCCACCAAGTAAGTGTATATACTTTTTTTTCATTAAATCAAAACACATCCAGCTATCACATCCAGTGTGATATCCAGTCAGAAATGTAAATGAATAGTATGATAGTAGGAATTGTAGGGTAGGGTTGTAGGACCTAGGATAAGATATACTAAAGTATTTATTTATACATTATATTTGTTTGTAAACTGTTGCTGTATTCTATCTTGTTCTCCCATCAAATGTCAATCATTCATTGAACAGATTCGATACACTTGATTACTGAAAAATCCCTTGTCATTCAACACCAAATGTTGATATCTAAGGATTAAACATTATGAGCCAATGAGCATGCGTCCCATTATGCCAATGAGCATAATGGGACGTTGTTGCTTGGCAAACATTTTTTATCTGCAAGCTTTTTTTTATCTTTTTTGCGTGCATGTGTGCAGTGGTGGCTTATCCAACGGGCTTGAGGTGCTGAAGCACAGGGCACCAACCTTTGGGGGGGGCACCAAACGGCGTGAAGGAAAAAAAAATGCAGAAATGTAGAGCGTGCTCTTTTTTCCGCGTTAAATACTTTAGTATATCTTATCCTCGGTCCTACACACATGCGCGCCCGTGCGCGCTTGAAGATTTGTGTTTTTTGGGCGGATTTTGTTACTTTTTTTCTGTTCTCTTTATTTCGTTTTAAGGTTAGGCGGAGCACGGGTGAAGTGTGAGGTTTTAGGGTGAGGCGGAGCACGCAAAGTGCATCTAATTCTAATAAAATAAAGGTCCATGTAATCTGACGGCCCGGGCCCCCAGGGGTAACAGATCAACCTATGCAGCTCACTTAATAAATACTTTGAGATAGTGGATACATTTATATCTGTGGTATTTTAATTTCCCCACCTCATTCATCCCCGACCAAGGACAGGAGGACACTCACAGCATGTGTCCCCTTGAGATTAATCATCTCTGAAAAACGTTCTGGTTTGGTATCCAGGCAGCGTATGGCGGCTCGCCATGCCCAAGATGATTATGGGTGGATATGAGTAGTGAAGAGAGTCTGTGTCTATGGTTATGGTGGTTATAAGTGGCTGTTTTGTATGATGTAATCCTGCTTGTCCTGTTAAAATGTATAAGCAATTGGTTAATGAATTTCTCAGTGTAATGAGCAACTGAGCACTTAGATAAAATCGCTCAATCTGCACTAATTTGTTTTAGTTGAATGTGTGCTTACCGCTTACAGTACATATACTGGGGAACTGTACACAGGTAGGGGCAGACAATAACATGATTATGGCTTGCCCCTGTGAGCTGTGTGTGTGCTGGTAAACGCAATCTTGTGTCACTGTAGAATAGATTAGTGTGCTTTTTGACTGTTGATCGATCTCTTGGTGTGAAGTTATATCGTCATGTGTACACTTCCAATAGTAAAGATAGTTTATTGGAATTTGGGAATTGCATTGCAGTGATATGACTCTTTAATTGCCTATATTGTTAAAATATTCACATTTAAACATACGATAATCACACACTACAAACTATGGCTATGAACAAACCATGTTACATTACAAACTATGGCTATGAACAAACCATATTATGTTCAGCGAGACATTTTGGAAATATTACTTTAAAAGTGGTGATGGCACTATGTCAAGTTAAATACAGATACTTCAAAAAATTACTTGAGTATAGTACTCGAGTAAATTTACACCACTGCTCAAGAGTTACAAATGGGCAGTATTCTGATGTTGTTGTTTTTTTTACCTTAGTTAGTAAAAATAACAATATAAAACAAAATATATACACAATTTTACTTGAGTAAAAGTGTGGTGGCATCAACATATATTTTTTTTTTAGAGTTGTAGCAAAGTGAAAGTACAGAGAATATAGAGAAATAAAAAAGCCATTGGTACACTTAAAAAGGACAACTTCACCCATTTTCAACCTATCTTAATTGGTCCTCACTAATGCTCATGATACCATGTCACCATGTTTTTCTACTCTGCCTGTGTCTCACAGGAAGGCTGTGGACAGTTCAGAAACCTGCCTGCCAGGGACATCAATTTCAATGTTTGTTTTTTTTATTACATTTTGTATTAACAAGAGAACAATTGCTTCCATTATAGCATGCTAACTTTCCAGGAATAGAAAGCCTGCGGTTTCTATTAGCTTGGATTCCCCATGATGTCAATGGTAGGCGTGTTTCTGAACTTTCCACAGCCCTCCTCTGAGACAAAGACAGACTAGACAAAAATGATACCATATTATGAGCATTAGTGAGGACCAATTATATGAAGTTGAAAATGGTTGAAGTTCTCATTAAAACCGGGAAAGCATCTGTGTCATTTTAGCGGAGTCATTTTAGCTATATGTATATAGCACATGGATTCTAAAAGTGGGCTCCAGGGACCCCCAGGGGGTCCTTGGGGGGGTACCAAGGGGTCCCCAGCAAAATAAGTGAATATTTTAACCAATCATTTTAACCACTTTAACCATATTTTATACTTTGGCTATTCAAAAATAGCAGATATACAAGCTCATAGCGCGGCACCGAGTGCCGCGCTATGTAGATCTGCTATTTTTTAAATTTGTTCAAATCTTTGAATATATATACATATTTTTAAAGCAAACATTTCAAACTCAATTCTTTGCTTCTGGGGGTCCCTTGAACATTTTTTTTTTTAGATGAGGGTCCGTGGCCAAATTCATATCATTTTGGGGCAAAATTAAAACTTGTAACTGCTATGCTCTATAGCAGTGGTTCCCAAACTGCAAATTATTTCGGGTGGTCCACAGATGATTAGCTTAATGTGCAACATTGTTTTCTCACTCAACAGTAACAGTACTCGCAGTGCGAGGCGTTGTGAGCTTGTAGTTTGGCTATTTTCACAATATTTATCTGTGGAACCGAGTCAAACTAAATGTCATTTCTACAATTCCAAGTGCTTGTCGGGGTGGGGGGTCCCTGCAGTTCAAATATGATTATTCTTTGGGGTTGCGGCCTGAAAAGTTTGGGAACCCTTGATCTATAGGCCTTGAGTGGTGAATGTATGTTTTGTAATGTACTTTGTAATAATCAAAATCTACAAAGTAACTAGTAACTAAAGTTTTCAAATAATTGTAATGCAGTAAATTACAATATTTGCTTCTGAGATGTAGTGGAGTAGAAGTAAACATATTGATAATTGGAAATACTCAAGTAAAAAAACAGTACAAAGTTAGGTAGGGTTAGTGCTTTACTTTGGTTAAAATAAGTGTTACATAGCTCTATATTCTGATAGTACGCATTTCTATAAAGTGTTTGTTCAGTAACAGGAGTCTCCATGTCTCTCTAGCTCTTGTTAAACAGAAAAATAATTTTCAGGTCAGGAAACAAAATCAGGATAGAAAACCCAGACAGGATACAGATTAAACAAGTGAAATTGGTAGTGATGACACAAAGAAATGAGAAGACATAATTGGAACTGTAACACTATAAAAGTTGATGAATGGGTAGTCCTGATTGGCTGAAATATTGTCACCTACATAAAAAAAGAATTTCTGTTCATCAAAGAGCTGTAGAATCAGGGAGACCCCTGTAACTGAACAAACACTTTATAGCAATCATTAATGATATTCTGATATTATATATCAGAATATACAAATATGGCTCAATAGTTAATTCCTACTGTATTTGTATAAGTTTGGGTCCACTCTTAGAAATGTAGTGGAGTCAAAAGTACAACATTTGTCTTACAAAAAAATTAAAGTACTCTCAAAATGTGTTCTTTAGTACAGTACTCAATTAAGTACTTACAAGTACTTAGTTACTGTCCACCACATTCTATTTGTGCCTTCTCAGATCTATAAATGGGTTAGTACCATTTTTTATTTCCATCTGTACCCTCTCAGAGTTATACATGGGTCAGTACCATTTGGTTCCATCTGTACCCTCTCAGAGTTATACATGGGCAGTTAGCGGAGTGAAAGTACTGCAATTATATACAAGAAAAAGGTCAAACTTAAAAAATCAATAGCCAATCTACAAGCTCACAACTCATCGCATCCAGCTTGTAGATCTGCTATTTACGAATAGCCATAAGTGTAAAATAAGGTAGTGCTGATTGATTGATTGAATACTTTATTAGTAGTTTGCGAATAAAAGCACAAGAAAGTAAAGTTTGATACAAGGTCTGCTAAGAGGATTTTAAACCCAAGAAAGCCTATGGCTTGTTTCCATTGGGGTCCTTTGTACTCAATTCATTGAGACATTTAATGACATATGCAAAACATCAAATAAACAGTTTGAGGGGGGGGGGGGAGGCTAGGCTTTGACTTTTACAGGGGCCAGTTTCGAATTGCAGCCACCTGTAAGTGCTTTTGAAGGAGAGTAGGGTTTTACACTGCTTCACGACTTTTAGTAGGGCATTCCACATTTTTGTGGCATAGCAGGAGAACGAATTTAACCCCTTGTTAGAGACAAATCTGGGTTGGACGTGATTAGTGGAGCTTCCTCTGGTGTTTTTTATTTTGACAGGTACATGGGTGTCTTTGTGGTGTAGTGTGTCTTGTAGACCAGGCCCAAGTTGCTGTACTCTGTCCTCTAACAGTTATTTATTACTTATTACTCGTTACTTGTTTAAAAAGTAATATTATTACGTTACATATTATTCCCTGCCAAAAGTTACTCGTTCATAGGCCTCAGTCTTACTTTTGTATTTTCAACATTATTTTTTCCCCTTTTCTGCAGCCTACATTGTAAAATCCTCATTGTTGATTTAACTCCAAAAAGTGTACTACACATGACATGATGGGTCTATTAGGTTCCATTTGTACACTCATTTGAATTAAATTAACCATTAGACTTTTACTGTGTTTGAACTGCATACGGGTTCCATTTGTACCCTCTCAAGGTCCTTACACACTGGGAGAGACGCAAAAAAACGAAACAAAAATGTGACATGATTATTTCTCATCTAACTATGGTGTTGATGTGTCATTCATACAGGTTGATGAAAAAATATATGTTTATCGCTGTGTTATATTCATGTTCTGTGTGGATGAACTCATGACATAAACATCAGTCAGTGAATGTGAATTAATCACACAAAATCCACACACAGAGATTCAGAGTGATAAATGGGTTAGGGTCCATTTGGTTCCATTTGTACCTACTCAGAGTTATAAATGGGTTAGGGTCCATTTGGTTCCATTTGTACCTACTCAGAGTTATAAATGGGTTAGGGTCCATTTGGTTCCATTTGCACCCTCTTAGGGTCTATTCAGTTCAATTTTTACCCTCTGACAGTTACAAACGGGTTAGGGTCCATTCGGTTCAATGTGTATTCTCTCAGAGTTACAAATGTGTTAGGATCGATTTGCTTCCATTTGTACCCTCTGAGAGTAGTAATTAAGCTCGAGTCCATTTGGTTCCATTTTGTATCCTCTTCAGAGTTATACATTAGTTAGGGTCCATAAATGGATATATGGACCCTAACTCATTTATAATCCTCAGAGGGTAGAAATGGAACCAAATGGATCCTAACCCATGTGTAACTGTGAGCATTGTACTATACAGCTGTGTTTCTCCCTCAAGACTACTTTATATCGTCGTACGACGGCACTATGTGTTGTGAGCTTGTAGATCAGATGTTCAGCAAGTTACCTCAGTGTGTGTGTGTGTGTGTGTGTGTGTGTGTGTGTGTGTGTGTGTGTGTGTGTGTGTGTGTGTGTGTGTGTGTGTGTGTGTGTGTGTGTGTGTGTGTGTGTGTGTGTGTGTGTGTGTGTGTGTGTGTGTGTGTGTCAGAGAGAGGAGGTTCAGTAGCATCCTGGGGTCCAGGAGGAACACTGACACTCCTTCTCACACACACACACACACACACACACACACACACACACACACACACACACACACACACACACACACACACACACACACACACACACACACACACACACACACACACACACACACACACACACACACACACACACACACACAGTCCATTAGGTCTCATTTGTGCCACTATGATAGAACACTGAACAGGAGCACGCACGCACACGCGTGTGCACGCACACACACAATCACAGTGAGGTAACTTGCTGAAAATCTGATCTACAAGCTCAGTTAGGGTCCATTTGTACCCTCTCAGAGTAAAACATGGGTTAGCATGATTTGGTTCCATTAATATACTTAGTATAAACACTGAGAATTATACAGTGTAACATTTACTGTATATCCAATATGGAAAATGATGACAATTTACAGAAGGCTTTTCTAATGCTTACAGGATAAATAAATAAAAAATAGCAGACCTACAAGCTCACAACGCGTCGCATCGCGACGCGTTGTGAGCTTGTAGATCGGCTATTTTTGAATAGCTTAAATATAAAATAGGGCATAATGTTTGTGAATGATCTTCTTTTCATTTATTATTAATAATAATATTTATAAATCATCATTAAGTTGTATTTGTTTGTAAACTGGTGTTGTATTGTATCTTGTTCTCTCATCAGATGTGTGTGAACTCACACTGGATCCAAACACAGCACACAGACGACTCTCTCTGTCTGAGAACTACAGGAAGGTGACATATGTGGAAGAGCGTCAGAAGTATCCTGATCACCCAGACAGATTTACAGACTGGGAACAGGTGATGTGTAGAGAGAGTCTGATTGGACGATGTTACTGGGAGGTAGAGTGGAGTGGAGAGGTTTACATAGCAGTGACATACAGAAGAATCAAAAGAAAGGGTGATGGTGATGACAGTTGTTTTGGAGCTAATGGCAAGTCCTGGTGTCTGTTCTGTGACGGTGATGCTAACAGGTATACTGTGTGGCACAATGACAAGGCCACTGCCGTCCCTGTCCGTCCCTCTGGCTCCAACAGAGTAGGAGTGTATGTGGACTGGCGTGCTGGCACCCTGTCCTTCTACAGGGTGTCCTCAGACACACTGACTCACATACACACCGTCCAGACCAAATTCACTGAATCCCTCTATGCTGGGTTCCGCTGCTATAAGACTGGCTCCTCAGCGTCTCTGTGTCAGAGAGAGGAGGAGGAGGAGCAGGAAGAGGAGGAGGAGGGTTAGGTGTGACTCCACTGTGTGTGTGTGTGTGTGTGTGTGTGTGTGTGTGTGTGTGTGTGTGTGTGTGTGTGTGTGTGTGTGTGTGTGTGTGTGTGTGTGTGTGTGTGTGTGTGTGTGTGTGTGTGTGTGTGTGTCAGAGAGAGGAGGTTCAGTAGCATCCTGGGTCCTGGAGGAACACTGACACTCCTTCTCACACACACACACACACACACACACACACACACACACACACACACACACACACACACACACACACACACACACACACACACCAGATCTGATCTACAAGCTCACAACACATAGTGCCATCGTACGACGATATAAAGTAGTCCTGAGGGAGAAACACAGCTGTATAGTACAATGCTCACAGTTACACATGGGTTAGGATCCATTTGGTTCCATTTGTACCCTCTGAGGATTATACTGTAAATGAGTTAGGGTCCATATATCCATTTATGTCCAATATGGTTGATATGTTGTTCAGAGCCACAACTAAATTATGTTTTCTGTTTGTTTCATATGTTCACATAAGAATCAAGCATGCATAGAGTCAATAAGACATTTATCTTGCCATGTTGTTGTTTTTTATACTCATTGGACGTATTTTTCCTTGAAGTGTCAAGACAGTAGAAAATGTCAGTATTGATTAAATATTGTCTTGCTGTAATCACTCACTATGTAAGGTTGAGTTGGACAAGAATGTCATGATAACAGCTAATGATGTACAATGTTATGAAGTATTATGACAATAAACTTCAACTTATTTCATTATCTTTGAAAAACTGTTCATCTGTTCAATATTCATATTTTTGAATACGTAGCAAATAATGAATATCCTTTGTCTAGTATTAATCACATCATGATTGTGCAAGCGTTTGTGCTGATTATGTCTGTTGATCCTGGGGGGGTGGGGGGTGCGGTGGAAGTTAGTTAATATATAGTCACAATCATTTTAACCACTTTAACCCTTTTATACTTATTGGCAAAACAGTTACTTTTCAAGAAATGGAAAAAATAACCTGTGATCCAGTGGATCTAATGTAGTTAATATTTAGTCACAAGCTCTTGTTAAAAAAGAACAGACACTCTTAACCAGTGGTTCTCAAATGTGTGTGTATGTCAAGGACCCCCAGGCCCAGATTGATATATATTTGGCCGCGGACCCCAATCTGAAAATGTTTTGTGCCAGGGACCCCCAGAAGAGAAGATTTATGTAAAATAAGAATATATATATATTCAACATTTTCCAAACATTTTCGATATTTTTCAAAGATTTTCAACATTTTTTTCCATACAAGCTCACAGCGCGGCACAATCATTTTAACCACTTTAACCATATTTTATACTTTGGCTATTCAAAAATAGCAGATCTGCAAGCTCATAGCTATGAGCTTGCAGATCTGCAATTTATTTTTTAAATCTTTGTTCATCTTTGTTAAACACTTCAACTCAAATCTTTGCTTCTGGAGGTCCATGGCACAAAACCTTTTCAGATGGGGGTCCGTGGCCATATACATTCAAGTTTAAAGCACTTTATAGAGATAGCATTCATTGCTATAGAGCAGGGGTCTTCAACGTTTTCAGGCCAAGGACCCCCTAGCTGAGAGAGAGATGAAGCAGGGACCCCCACTATATTGTATAAAATTTTGTTTCAGATTTAAAACATTTTGTTTGCTTGATCTGCTCTTTTTTCCCTCTACACCAAACACCTCTTTGCCAAAAAAAAATAGCCGATCTACAAGCTCACAACGCCTCGCAGCGCGAGGCGTTGTGAGCTTGTAGATCGGCTATTTTTTGGCTAAAGTTCTCCTCAGAAAAGGGATGCTAGGGTTCAAGTGGTTAAGGTTAAAAAAAATCACATCACACAAAGATTTGGCGGACCCCCTGTAGTAACTCTGAGGACCCCCTGTGATATTATCATTGTGTACACAATGATAATATCATTATGTACACAATGATAATATCATTGTGTACCTGGTGCTTCAATTGTACAGAATGTTGTTTAGATGGCATATTGTTTTTTTTTTTTTTCACTAGGCCATGGAGGCCATGGAACCCCATATTATGGGGTTCCATGGCCTAGTGAAAAATGAAATGAAAACGAAAATTGAAATCACTTGGCATAGGGCAGTGGTTCTCAAATTGGGGTTCGGGGACCCCAGGATAGGGGTCCTTGACATAAAATGTTTGAAACCCCCTGGCCTCTTAATTGAGAGGGGCTGCCACTGCAGAAAATCATTGCTCTCAGGTGATATAACCTTGTATGTCCAAAACAGTTACTTTTCAAGAAATGGAAAAAATAACCTGTGAACCATGGATCTTATGTAGTTATTATCACAAGCTCTTGTTAATACTTTTCATTGGTTAAATATGTATTTTTTTTTTTTTTTTTAACACAGACACTCTTAACCAGTGGTTGTAAAATGTTTGTGCAGGTCAAGGACCCCCACATTGGATGATCAGTGCTATTTTTTAATCTGCGGGTCAGATCCATGTCTGGATGATCACACTAGCCTTAAACGGTTCAGCGAACATGTGCTCGTTATTGCGTTATGATACCACTAGAGGGCAATATAACATTGCATAAATAATTACTCAATCAAAGCACAACAGCACACCTTGGGTCGTATTTTTTAGGCATTTCTTTTTTTTTGTGTTATTTTGTATGCTATGTTAATTAATTTAACACATAGGACCACAATGGAAACAAGTCCTATAGGACTTTTTTTGTGTTATCATGTTAGCCTTAATGTCTGATTGTACCTCGTGCTGTTTACATTTCTGACTAATAAAGAATTAAATTAATCAATACAACTCATATTCCGCTGTGAGAGCAGGACAGGTATTGTCATTATTTAGGTCAATATAAAAGTGTATTCATTCAGGGCAGTGGTGTAAAGTAACTATAAGTACATTTACTCAAATAAATGCTGTACTTGACTCCAATACATCCCAGAGGAAAAAATACTCCACTACAATTATTTGACAATTTTAGTCACTAGTTACTCTGTAGATTTTGATTATCATTACAAAACATACTTACTATATACATTTCGGCCATTTGAAAATAGTCAATCTACAAGCTCATGCGTTGCAAAATCATTGACTCATTGTGAGCTTGTAGATCTGCTATTTTCAAAAGATTTGTATACATATTATAGACCAATTATTTGTTTACTAACATTGAGACTGGACGCACAGGTGATTGTTTCACGCAATCAATTCCCAACCTGTTGTTTCGGGGTACGCTGGTTTCAGCACACCCCAACCCCCCTCTTGTGTGTGGGCTAGTGAGGCGCGTCGTAGCGACACCTGACAGAATGGGTTTCATTGCGCGCATACTGGTTGCACGCATACTGGTTCTTATCAGTGTGACGTCGTCTGTTAAGGGGTCTATACATTCGAAAACTTGTGAAATGGAACATTCTGCACAATGAGTACTTTTACTTTTGGTAGCCTACTTTAAGTGCATTTTGATACCAATTTTGTTCAAGTAATTTTTGCAATTCATAACAGTAGCCTATAACATACAGAATGGGGCTTAAGGCAATGACAAAATTGGAGTTATTTCTTGAATGAATTGAACAGAAAATAAATTCCCATTAAACAAAGTATCTTGAAACTTCATGTCTTTCTATTTTGTATTATTTTCTCATGACTGTCCAACAATACCTTCTGCAGGTAGGTAGGCTACTGTTCTAATTATAGTGTCTGCCTGTGCAGGAATCCATCACCATCACAACAACAAGACAGTCAGGTATGTCACCTTTCTGGTCACACCCTCTCAGAACACCTAGAGGCCTTCAAGCCTCGCAGCAGAATGGAACAGGAGAGAGGCTGTGCTGGGGAGGGGAGCTATGATAGTGATGATGATGATCAGTGGTGTAAAGTAAATAGTACATTTACTCAAGTACTGTATGTAGGTATTATTTACTTTACTGGAGAATCTCCAGTTTTTTTAATTTTCCAGAATTTTCTGTACTTTTACTACTCCACTACATCTCAGAGGAAAATATTGTTCTTTTACTCCACTACAATTATTTGAAAACTTTAGTTAGTTACTTTGTAGATGTACTAGATTATTAGGCTATTACAAAACATACAGTATAAACCTCTTCATCCCTATACATTTCGGCCCTTTTCAAAGGATTTTTATCCTTTTTATACATATGAAAACTTGCGAAATTGGACATTCTGCATAATGAGTACTTCCTACTTTTGGTACTTTAAGTGCATTTTTATACCAATACTTTTGTACTTTTACTCATGTAATTTTTGAATTCCGGACTTTTACTTGTAAACAGAGTATTTCTACCTTGCAGTATTGATAGTTTTACTTAAGTAAGAAACGTGAGTACTTTTTCCACAACTGATGGTGATGATGAAGCGTCGGTTTTCCACACCACACACTGCCAGCCAGCCTCTCTCTCCAGCTGGCTGTTCTGCAGCGACAGGCCCTACCCCAGTGTTGCAGCCAAAATGGTGACCTATAGAATACTGCATCTGTAGAAGTCACTGTTTTTGCTGTGGGAAAATCAGTTGCCGTTTATTATAGTTATTTTCCCAGTTGAATGAATATTTAAACAAATAAACAAACAAACAATAAACAAACAAACAAACACACAAATAAATAATTAAATAAGTGTGTGTAGCAGAGTGGATCATGGATCTGAAATGGTTGTCATGATTTTTTTTAATATATATATATATATATATATATATATATATATATATATATATATATATATATATATAAAAATCATGACAACCATTTCAGGTCCAGGCTTCTCCCTACACTGCGGTGGTTTTGCGACTCCTGGAGTCACAGTATTCGATAGAGCAACATATGTTGGCGTAACACTGGAGCAGTGAACCTATCAGCGGAGAGTGTCATCCGGGATTGCTATGCAATAAAAGTTTACACCCCCCCCTCCCCCTGCTCCTCATCCTCTTCTACAGCGTTGCCATGTCCGCTTATTACCAAGTAAATATTGTTTAGTTGCGGTTTGCTTTTTTTTGGGGGCTTTTTTTTTTAAGTGTAGTTGATTATCTGGGCTTGCTTCCCAAATGTTGTTTAAACCAGTGTTTCTCAAACATTTTCAAGTCAAGGACCCCCAAATTAATGTATTTGTCTGCGGACCCCCATTTGAAAATATGTTATGCCAGGGATATAAGATTACAAGATTGTTTTGTTAAAATGTTTCAAAAATATTTTTTTTATTTTTATTTTCTAAACAATTTTTGAGGGCCGCGTAGGTATAGTTGTGTTTATGTTTTCAGAGACCCTGGTTTGCTTTCTCTCTCTCGCAAAACCTGGCAACACTGCTCCTCCGTCCAGTGAGTGTGTGTGTGTGCGTATGTTGTGACATTGTGGATTATGGCGATGCCGTTGAGGCGTTGATCATCAAACCCCCCGATGATGATGATGATGATGATGATGATGATGATGCTTGGAGGACATGCTATAACAAACGCAGGCCGTTATTAACGGCCGATGATGATATTGATGGGTGACAATGGCGGATTAAAATAGTTGACGAACGGGATCGCTTTCCAGTTTCCACACATCATCCAAACGCCGAAAGGATAACAAAATAAAACCTCCAAAAAAACGCCGGAAGGATCGGGATAATAAGGGATGCTGATGATCGAACTATGTTTTGTCAGCAACAGGCATCAATAACAACGGCAATGGTGTTAAATATACAGCAATACCACGGAATGTAATCATTATGGACCGGCGGATCGGACACACACACAGATTGGACACATTGTAGCGGTGGAAACGGCTACACTGTCTCCACACACACTCACACACACAGCATTTTTTTTTTTATTGCTTTTTTTCCATTACGTGAATATGATGGTATTTCCATTGAGCTTGACAGTATCTGCTCTCTTTTCTGTGCGACCATCGTGATTCTCTGTGGTTTTGACACGCAAACCAAGGCATCTTCAGACAGTACATAGGGTTTATTTTATTTTTATTGTATGATTTAACATGGGAACTCAGGTCACCGGGAGAAAACGCATCCCCAACCGAGAGAAGCTGACCGCCGAGGATGATGCTCTCAACCAGATTGCTCGAGAGGTACGTTTTATGAATTAATATTACTTATTATTATTATTATTATTATTATTATTATTATTATTATTTATTATTGTATATTTTGTATTTATTTATTTAATAAATGTATTTATTGAGTTCTATTTTTATTATTATTTGTTATATTATTATGTATATACATATACATATACATATACATATTATTATTATTATTATTATGATTCATTGAAGGAATCAGCTCAGCTGTGTGTGTAGGATAAACCCACACTGCGCAAAATCCACAGGGCTGCATTCAGTTACAGCAGAGTGTTTCTCAACCTTAATTTATTTTTAAAATGTATTTAATATGTATTTTTGTTATTTTAAGGACCCCCAGTTTGATATGCATTAGGCCAGGGACCCCCCTTTGCTAAGGTTTTTTATCCCTGGGCACCCACTCTGTATTGTCCTGTTAGTTTAACTCAGAGAGGATACAGGTGGAACCAAATGGACCCATAAGGGTCCATTTGGTTCCACCTGTACCCTCTCAGAGTTACAGACCCCAGGAGGGTCCATTTGGTCTTTCAATCTCTTAGCTGGGGACCCACGCTGGAACCCCCTCAAGGACCCCTGGGGGGTCCACACAGATCCCACATTGAAGGTTGTGACGTTAAAATCCTACACGGGTCCATTTGGTTCCATCTGTACCCTCTCAGAGTTGCAGACCCCAGAAGGGTCCATTTGGTCTATCAATCTCTTAGCTGGGGAGTGGGGACCCTCTGTAACCCCCTCAACGACCTCTGTGGGGTCCCCGGACCCGCACAAGGACCACTACAAGTTCAATAAGTCTTTTATGCTTCCTTGAAAATGGCACAACCTTTGCTGTGAAGGTTGTGGCATTAAAGTCCACATCAGTGACATGTCCACAGTGTAGTGGACTGTGGACCCCCTCCTCGACCCCGCCTACTGTTTATAAAGAGTGCAAACACAGCGGTCATTAGGCTAATGTATTCGTCCAGGACACACGCATCATATGCGTCCATCCTAAAAAGCCCCATCAGACAAAAGCTCCATTATTGGTGCGCAGAGAGCGGTGACATTGTTGGTTTGGCCTACATAGTCAAGAATGTGGACGGATAATGTAACCGACACGGACAAATGAATGGGGGAATTGTTAATGGGGCGAGGAAGGACTTGTTTCATAAAGTTAAAAAAAAAGGACAATCTGTGGGAGATCAGAGCATCTTCTGTGGACTCAAAGAAGACAATATTATGTGAAGTAGATCCGAGAGGGCACATTATGTGGCGGTGCTTTCAGTTATCCCGCTGTGCCAGCTTAGTGGAAATAATAAGACTTTAAACTGTTATTTTTCGTGTTATTTACAAGACGGGAAGAGAGTTGTGAATGCTGCTGCTGACATCATTTCCAGAGGGAGAACCTCGCACATGCCACACAGTGTGTGTGACCGTGGCGGCTCTTGCTGTGATCATCAGATGGTCTCTTTAGGCCAGTGGTTCTTAAACGTTTTCATGTCAAGGACCCCCAAAAATGATATGTATTTGTCTGCAGACCCCCCCCCCCCCCCATCTCAAAAATATTTAGTGCCAGGGCTTTTTCAAAGATAGTAGAGCTTGTATATCTGCTATTTTTGAATAGCCAAAGTGTAAAATATGGTTAAAGTGGTTAAAATGATTGTGACGCTGTATTAACTAATTTTGCTGGGGACCCCCTGGTACCCCCCGTCCCATTTTGAGAACCAATGCTTTAGGCATTCTTCAGGCACTGCATTTATTAACAGCCAGTTGTTTCACTGGTGTGACCCTAATAGCGTTATCTCGCCCGCTTTTGTGTTCCACTAATTAAAGGAAATGTTAAAGACAATTGAAATGTACCAAGTCCATTGATACCTTAAGAATACGATTCTATTCTATCTTATTCCATTCTATTCTAATCCGTTGTAGATGCAGACAGCATTTCCAAAGCTTGGGTTTAGAGTGGCAGTTGCCAGTTCCTCAAGGAACCCTATTCTGACGGCAGATGTACAAGCTCACAACAAGTAGCAACGCAACACATTGTGAGATTGTGGTTCGGCTATTTTCTGCGAATAGATTTGGTGGAAATTTAGTGTAAAAAGGAGTGGGCCTAGTAGGCCCCAATTGATGCTTTCAGTCTGGTTCTGTTCTGTTCTGTTCTGTTCTGTTCTGTTCTGTTCTGTTCTGGAGATAGAGATATAGATACAGGTTAGAAGTGCAGTTGCCATTATAGATCATGGACTGTTTTCTATATACATACACGTTTTTGGAGATTTTACGTTGTGTATTTGTTTTGTTGTCTGTTTTTTTTCTTTTTTCTTTGTGAGTGTTGTCTGTTTTTTTGTTTTGTTTTGTTTGAATGTTGTTTATATCTTACTCTCACTGTTTGGAGATACTCTGTTTATTTGCTTAATTACTTCAATAAGTGTCTGTACTACCTATGAGTATGTAAAATAACAAAAATGAATAAACAAAACGTTTAAAAAAAAAAAAAGAAGTGCAGTTGCCAGTTCCTCGAACTGTGCAATTCTGAACAGGGGGACGGTGATCAGTAAAGCTCTCCCCCCACCGTCTATGCAGTATTAGGTGCCCTTGAGCAAGGCACTTATCCCTCAGTTGCTTTAGTGAAGATGCAGACTAAAATAACATTGAACGACTGCTATCGATAACACATTTCAGTATGGAGAAGTTTAATCTATTGAATATTCATTTTTTACCCCCACTCAATTCATCACTAATCAAATATGCCAGTGGCTTATGGCTTTCCCTTTGAATTGCGGTGTATCACTGTCAGTGAATAAACCGGTTAATATTAAAAGGCATAGTATCTAGCTTATTTACCTTTTTTTTTTTTACCTTGTTTTACCCATCATTTCCCTCTGTGGTGGTGTTTACTTGCAAAAACACATTGCCCTCTCACTGCATTTTGGTATTTTCACTGTTTGTTTTGGTAGACGGGATGTTTTTGGGCTACCAAAACAAAACAGTGAAAACACCAAAATACAGCAAGAGGGCAATGTGTTTTTGCAGGTAAATGCCACCACACACAACTCCAGTGGGAATCGGGAAATGATGGGTAAAATGTATTTGTTTTTTATTTATGCAAACGCAGGGCAAAGTTACATACTTATGCCTACGAAGGATGTTTAGGGAAAAGATAATGATATAAAGACATGCATTGCATGTTGCATGTAGATTGATTTGATCCATAGATATCATGACATCACTATGAGCCACGTTGCTGAAAGCCAGTGGTGTAAAGTAACTAAGTACATGTACTCAAATACTGTACTTAAGTACAATTTTGAGTTATTTTTCACTTTACTGGAGTATTTCAAATTTTCGGTAATTTTACTTCTACTCCACTACTCTCTCAGAGGCAAATATTGTACTTTTACAACAATGATTTGACAACTTTAGTTACTTTGTAGATTTTGATTATTATTACAAAACCTCTTCAGCCCTACAGTATATACATTTTGGCCATTTGAAAATAGCCGATCTACAAGCTCACAATGCGTCGCGATGCGACACATTGTGAGCTTGTAGATCGGCTATTTTCAAAAGATTGTTATACATTTCAAAACTTGTGAAATGGGACATTCTGCATAATGAGTTTTACTTTTGGTACTTTAAGTACATTTTGATACCAATACTTTTTTACTTTGTCTTTTACTCAAGTCAATGTTGAATTCCGGACTTTTACTTGTATTGATACTTTTACTTAAGTAAAAAAAAATAGTACTTTTTCCACCACTGCTGAAAGCAACGAATGCCCAGATGAGTTGCTGAGGATTGGTTCCGCCGCACATGTTGTGCTCGTCGGGACATGCTCATGGTCACCTATAAACCAAGGTCTGCTGACCTCTACATCTGGAAGGAATCACCTCTGCAGCCTGAAGGAACGTCTGGCCCCTGTACGGAGAAGTTCTTCTTCTCCTGGGTCCCTCCTCGTCTCTAGTGCAGTGCTTTTCAAATGTTTTCATGTTGGACCCCCCAAAATGATGCTATGAGCTTGTATATCTGCTATTTTTAAATAGGCAATGTATAAAATATGGATAAAGTGGTTAAAATTATTGTGATGCTATATTAGCTAATTTAGCTGGGGAGGACCCCTGGGGGTCCCCAGACCCCACTTTGAGAACCATTTCTCTAGTCTAGTGCGTCCTGTTGAGTTTAGCGCTACATAACTCTGCCCTTCAGGTGGACAGAGTTAATCACAATTATCGGTATTACGATTATTATTTAATGAACCTACATGAGTAAGGTGAAGTTATTGGTTCTATATAGGTTTTGATATATTTAGGTTAATTGCCCAGCCCTAACCACTGTGTACTACAATGGAAGAGAACAATGTGGTCACTGGAAACTATGTGGAATTATAGGCTAGTTCTACACAGTAGATGCAGGTTTCATGGAACTCCTCCAGAGAGTGGTGCTGAGGTTGATTGATGGAAGCCGTCTTAACATGTTGGGGAGAAAATGCAAGGGTTTCAAAATGTGAAAATTGCAAACTCATTTGACCCTCACCTTCAGAGGCCAGATGCAGACACTGCACAGAGATTAAGGTCAGGATGGGTCCAGACATGTTAAAGTCTCCCCTGCACTCAAAAACATGTTTCTCTTTCCTACAGTTAAAGGACAACTTCACTCATTTTCAACCTATCTTCATATAATCGGTCGTCTTTAATACACATTATAAAATGGTACCATTTTTGTCGACTCTCATAGGAAGGCTGTGGACACGACAGTTCAGAAACCCGCCTACCAGTGACATCAGGTTTCTGAAGTGTCCACAGCCCTCCTATGAGACACAGACCGAGTAGAAACAAAGGGTAATATTTCATCATGAGCATTAGTGAGGACCAATTATTATATGAAGATGAAAATGGGTGAAGTCGTCCTTTAACTCGCAAGCATGACTTTGTCCATGCAGATTGTTCATTTATGTGCAGAACTTGACTTGTACAGAGCCTTCCTTTCACATTCTTCCCCTGGAGGTGGCAAGTCTCTCTGTACTTCCTCAGAACCTGAGCCGGCTGTGTGAATCACTCTGACATCACACAGTGTGATGTCACCAATCCCACAAAATCTATCAGGGGGAAATATGCAAATTAGTAATTTGCTGAAACCTGAAATCAACTTGCTTTGAGCAGCAGTGGTGGGTGGGGCATGAGGCCTGTGACATTTACATATTTTAATAATCATAGGTTTAGGAGCAGACTTTTCTCAATGAGGGAGAAAGAGCAGATGAGCTTCCAGCCTCTTCTCAGAATTTGTTCATTTGGGGAAACCATGTTGAGCAATACATCCTTACAATAATTCCCCAAACCTCTGTCTGTCCCCAAAATCGTGTCTGTCCCCAAAATCTCTTCTGCCCGGTTCTCCTCAGTGGCTCGAGCAATTGATCTGTATTTGCACACGGCCATTGACCATTAGCATGTGCACGGAACAGCGAGCGCCGTTTTTCACTTTCCCAAAATGTAAGCTGTTTATTAGTGTTTTTATGTAAAAGAATTCGGGCTATGGGAGCTATCATAGGCATGCTTACAGCCGTCGCCATGGTTACAGCCCCCCAAGCTATGGGAGGAAGGGGTCCTCCTTGGGGCTAAAAAGGTTTGGGACTATTGCTGTACAGCACAGCACATAATAACCCAAAGTCTGTTAATACTTTGACTGCACACATCCCCGGGTATGGACTAGTTAATCATAAACGGAGGATGTTTACATTCTTAAAAAAACATTTCTGAAGGAGAGGGGCCGTTTTAAAGGTAAAGGCAGGAAATGTACAGCAAGATGGGTAAATAACATACATGATTTCACACAAACGTCCATTCTGAGCCTCCCGTTGTGGCCACTTTGTCGCATCTCGATGTATATAGTCGAGACAACGTGTCTCACTCTTGTCGGCATTATTAACCCTGCTTCCTGACTTGTTTGCTCACTGGCACAGAATGCGACTCAGCAGTTTTTTTTCAGGCCTCTCTCGGAGACGCCAGAGGCAGAGCAGCGTTGAGCTGCTGCTGTGTAATTGTCAATTAAACGCATGTCCATGAAGCATTCCCACCGGCATGCTAATTACTAATTAGGAAGCTCCTGGAGATGCAAGTGACATCACTAGGGATGGAGCTCGAAAACCGGGTCCATTATATACCCGGGCATGAATTTATCGAGACCCGGTTTTCGATAAGCTTTAGCCTTGTCGAGCCTGTTATCGAGTGTAGCGGCCCATGACGTCATGTCTAAACTATCAAAACAAGAGGCGATCAAGAAATAAATCTAATCACCCACGCTGGCACAAACATGTTGGTCTAAAAGTGTATTGATAGCTGCAAGTTATGCCAAACAGCGCTGTCCGTCCCTCAGTCTATCGTTGCCGAAAATGGCAGATCTACAAGCTCACAACGTGGTGCGAACAGACGCAGTGTGAGCTTGGAGATCGGCCATGTTTGGTGCGTGACACCGTCGTACGATGAAGTATACATTGCGCTTTTAAAGTGACAGTACACACATTAACCGTTTCTTCAATATTATTTTCCAAAAGTAAAAAGGTCACTTGCCTTCTGTCTGTTAGAAAAGTACTGTATTTGAAGGCCCTAGCAAAATGTAGTGCAAGTGATATATTTTGGTTAAAACAAAGAAAAAATAATAGAAAAAATAACTATGCATTTTTTGTTTATAAAAAGTTGAAGAGACATGGAGATTTTATAGTAATTATTACAGTACTATTCATAATATAAAGCCATTTAACACTTATTGCACATTATATGAATGTTTTTTTTAATGATAGGCAAAAATATTTTTTACTTTTGTCATCTTCATTTAATTTTAGATAGTGGTCAGCCACAAACTCACTGTCACAACTGGCCAATAAAAAAAGATACCGGTTCTGTTCAGAATTTTTCGCCTCACGTCTTTTTTCTTAATAATAGAAAAAGATCGATAGTGGGCTCGATAAAAGCTCGGTTCGATAAGCAGGCTCGATAAGGTGCTCATTATCAATAAAAATTAACGAGCTCCATCCCTAGACATCACCACCACCACCAGATGGTCAAATGGGTTTGTATTGTTGATGAGTAGAGTTGCTAGTTTGAGCAAGGGTTCCCAAACTTTTCAGGCCGTGAACCCCCAAAAATAATCATGTTTGAACTGGGGACCCCCCACCCTGACAAGCACTTGGAATTGTAGGAGTTAAGGCATTACGTTTAGTTTGACTCGGTTCTACAGATACATTATTGTGAAAATAGCCGATCTACAAGCTCAGCTTTTTTTAGATTTGTTTGCCTCTTTCTTAGGTAATATTTGACAATATGGCCAATGTTTGAATTTTTTTGATAGTATAGTTTGTTGTTTACTTTTGACATAGAAATGGTCTTATTAGTTTATTTCTTTCATTTTAGAGGTATTAAAAAGGTCTTAAAAGTCCTTAAATTGACACTTTAGAAATGTGCAGATACCCTGTATACACTTATACTGTATGTTGGTTTGTTTACTGTTGAGTGAGAAAACAATGTTGGTGGTGGTGTCGCTCCGCTTGACACCGCAGTTATGATTGCCGCTCTGTGAATTCGTCTATACCAGGCCACCTATTGTTTCCCCTCTACACCCAAAATACCGAAAATAGCTGATCTACAAGCTCACAGCGCCATGCGTTGTGAGCTTGGAATGTTTACCTATTATGACATGCATAGAATAGGGTGATGGGTTCAAGAGTAAAACAAAAAGAAGGAAATTGTTATTTGTACTTAACATTTTTCCAACTCTTTCGCTTGTGTTCTGCAGGTAGAGTGTAGACCCCTTTGAAAGCGTCCCCAGACAACCGATTGAATCTGTACGACCTTCAGTAATCACAAAAAGCTTGTTTAGCTTCACATTCAAACCCACTTTAAATATTATAAAATAAAATATCGGCTAAAAGAATATCAGGATTATTTTGACAATACCGTTTTCACAGATATTGCATTTATACACTGGTATCGATATAATGAACAGTTAATCCCTATCCAAGTGTCCACAATGACAGTGTTTTCACATCAGTCACCCCCAGCCACCCCGGTGCTACAGTACAGTACATGCTGTCAGACCTCACCCCCCGCATGGTTCCCATTCATGAAATGTATCTCCCCGGCCCACGCAGCAGCCCAGTAAATTCATCTCATTCTTATAGGAACAGACTATTGGATTCTCCATAAAGGACGGATGCATCCATCATCCCTGCGGCGCTGTAGATTATCAGATTATGTTACTGGATTCACTGTGTCTTGGGTGGAGAACCTGTTTTAACCACTTCAGCCCTATATTGTTGACAGGAGTCCCTCGGGGCTGTTTTCTGTTATTGTGGGGATAGCTTTGGCTGAAAATAGCCGATCGAGAAGCTCACAGCGGGTCGCAACGTGAGCTTGTCGATCGGCTATTTTCAGCCAAAGCTTTCCCCACAATACGGATGTTGGGGTTTAAGTGGTTAAAAGCAATCATAATGACAAAAGGTAGGATGTGCACATCCCCACAGTTGTTTAAACATGGTGCTGGGCCCAAAAATAATCAAGTGAAGAAAAAAGGAATGTCCGCACAGCACACGATAAACTGCTCTCCCGTCTTTTTTATTTTAAAGGAATAGTTCACCCCCCCAAAAAAAATCCTTATTTTCTATCAATTGCACGGCCCATGAAGCCTTGAATTCATGGATTATTTTTTAGTTTTTGTCACATTCCCGAGCCAATAATTTGATGACCGGGTGTATTTCCGGTAGGAGACACAAAGAATCTACTTTGTGTCTCCTACCGGATACATTAGCCGGTAGGAGACGGGAATCAAATTACTGGTTTAGGAATGCGACAAAAACAAAATCCATGAATTCAAGACTTCATGGAGTGTGCAATTGATAGAAAATAAGATTCTTTTTTGGGCGAACTACTCCTTTAACCAAAAGTGAACAACGTTTCACACATGCAGGGCTTCATCAAGTCCTTTTCTCTTCACTAAAAGCAGTGACCAACCAGAAGACACTCTGCACCCAGCAAAGACGATTCAGCCTGTGATAGATAGATACACTCCATTCATACAGTACAAATGGTGTGCAGCCAACTGAATTATTAATTCAAATCATTTTACTGCTTGCAGAGTCACCGTAGACCAGTATAATGTTTCTAAATCCATGGCTACATGACGGGCAAGTAAACAAAACATGGAACATTCCTACACAGTTTGGTTGTTAGGGGATAGGAGACGAATATACTTGAACGAGAAGTTTAGAGAACACAGCCCGTATTAGGCCATTAATAAACTCTGAAAATGCTTAGCTTGAGAGATGCTTATTCTAAGCGTGCGCTGCATTCTTGCACGTTTGTCCGACTAGTACCAAAGTCATAATGTTCTGTCTATTAGCCCATTAAGACCTGGAACTGTGTCATTTTTAGATTTGAGCTAAAAAGCATTATTTTACACTTTGGGCTATTCAAAAATAGCAGATATACAAGCTCATAGCGCGGCACCGAGTGCCGCACTATGAACTTGTAGATCTGCTATTTTTTTTAAATCATGAAAATGTGTGCAAATCTTTGAATACTTTTTTTTTTTTTAATTTTTTTAACTAAAATCTTTGCTTCTGGGGGTCCCTGGAACAAAATATTTTGATGGGGGTCCGCGGCCAAATACATATCATTTTGGGGGAAAATAATTGCGCATCACTGATATAGAAACATACGTTTTTGAGAATACTGTTGAGATTTAGGAGACATGTAGAATCGGCTTCAGGTCTCGATGGGTTAGTAGGCGTGGGTGCTTACAGTGTGGGTCTGTGTGTATGCAGTATGCACACGTGTGTTTGTATACAATATAATGTTGTGTGTGTGACGTGTGTGTGTGTGTGTGTGTGTGTGTGTGTGTGTGTGTGATGGCTGGATGTTGTGAGGTTTAGAAGAATTGTTTATGCCAAAAAGGGGTCTTGCATCCTCTCAATGAAGGATTGACCTAATGAACAGCTGTTTACTGGTGTGTGCGTGTGTTATTTGTATACATGTGTGCGCGCGTCTGTTTATATGTGTGCAAGAGGGGGGAAATAGTGTATTTATTGGTGTTTGTATTTATCTATATTGTTTATGGGCGTATGTGTTTGTATATACAGTAGACATACACATGTCGCCTTTGTAAGTGTGCGTGTGTGTATTTGCATACGTGTGTGTGTACGCTTCAGTTTTGGTTACTTTGTTTACAATGCTGGCCAACAAGTCAGCATATTCGAAGTTTCCTGTTTTGCTGTTTTTCGCCGAATTAAACTATTTCGACAGGCCTATGCTAAGGTTCAAGTGGTTAAACTATTGATTAGAATATGATTGTGATGCACTGCCTCGGTTTGCAGTACTCCTGTCCTGTCCCATTTCTGAAATAGTTTTACTACTGGAGAAGCTTGCGAGGATCGTTTGGAATGAAGCAAAGAAAGACTGTTAGTTCTTCTTAACCCATTCAATCCGGGAACGCATCTGTGTCATTTTCAATGTTTATTTTCGATAGTATTATTTCATACTGTGGCTATTCAAAAATAGCAGATATACAACCTCATAGGGCAACAAGCTTGTAGATCTGCTATTTTATTAAAACAACATTTTTAACTCAAATCTTTGCTTCTGGGGGTCCCTGGAGCAAAACTTTTTCATGTCAAGGACCCCTAAAATTATTTGTATTTTTGCCACGGACCCCCCATCTCAAAATATTTTTGAGAGCAAAGATTTGAGTAAGAAATGTTCGCTTTAAAAACAAATAGCCTATATTCAAAGAGTTGCACAGATTTTCACGAAAAAATAGCAGATCTACAAGCTCGTAGCGCGACACTCGGTGCCGCGATACGAGCTTGTATATCTGTTATTTTTGAATTGCCAAAGTATAAAATATGACTATAGAATCTAAAATGACACCGACGCGTTCCCGGTCTTAATGGGTTAAACAGCCTCGCAGTGGATCTGTGTTTTGCCGCAGTCCAAAAAAAAAACCCCATCACCATAGTGATGGTTTTCAAAGGGTACATCTACACACTCAAAACTATTCCAAACAAAAACACTGCATGCACTGATTATGACTGGAATACTGAAGCATTAGTCCTTCTCTGTCTGTCTGCTGTAGGGCCGTCACGATTATGACTATTCTACATGGCGATTATTTGTCTCGCAAATAAGCACGATTTGAACAATTGAATTGTGTTTTTGACGTTGAACACTGGAACGCATTAATAGAAATTATATTTCTGTTTGGCTTGAATAGGCTTCGTAAGCTAAAGGTGCACAGGGCAGATATTACAAATAACTTCATAGCTTTGTGCTTTAAACAAAAAACATGAATTGTGGAAATAGCCGCTCTACGAGCCGCGTTTTGAGCTTGTAGATCAGCTATTTCCACTGTTTTGGAAAATGAGAATATATGAAACATTTTCAACGTGGAAATGATTGAGGATCATGCCAAACATAATTGCGATTATCTCAAATAATTGCGATTATCTGTAATAATTGTTACAGGCCTAGCCTGCTGCAGATTCTGGTATCTCTGTGTGGAAACCCTTTCATAAACCACCTCATTCAAGAGCTACTTGTATATTGTTACATCTTGTGCACAAGTGCGTAAGAGTAAAGCAAGCTCATGATTTGATGAATTGAATACATAGGGCCACAATGGAAACAAGCCCTCAGGGCTTTTCTTCTTACCCTTTTAGCATCATTGTCTAAGCGTACCTCTGTACTTTTTTGCAAACTGTTAATAAAGTATTCAATCAATCAATCAAATCAATAAACGATAACAAATAAATAGAAATAATAATCAAAGAATAGCAGCAATTGTAAGACGGGATAACATAGTTTGTTCTTAGAGCACTTGAGGTGGCTGTTGGTGCTGCTGTGTACAAGGTTCCTGCTCATAAAGTAAATATCCATTTACATGTATCTCTATAGTACTGTATGTGTTTGTGTATATTAAAGCTGCCTGCAATGTGACATGTTTGGGGAAACAGTGGTATACAGTCGTATCTATGTTGTCTGGCAGGCTGGTATGAGACAGTTGACTGCAGTGACAATGTCCCTGTAAGCCTCTTCTTAAGTCCCTGGGTGGGGCGTCACCCATGGAGGAAGTGATGCGTAATGGGGACTACAGCAGCACTAGTTGTCATGCTTAACGGAAAGGATTAGCCTTTTGCTGTGTCTGAATTCTGCCGGGCACATGCACAGACCTGTCAGCGTGCTGCTAACCATGCATTGCTGCTGGGCACATGCACTGACCGGGGCAGCGTGTTAACCATGCATTGCTGCTAGGCACATGCACAGACCAGGCAGTGCTAACTGCTAACCATGCGTTGCTGCTGGGCAGCAATGCGATTGCTACCTAATCGCAATTATTTTGCATAATTTGTGTTAATTGCAATTGTTTGTGTGACAATTAATCGTCAACTTAAAATGTTGTAATTGTACCAGTCCTACTGGGCACATGGGACTGGCAGCATGCTGACCAGGCATTGCTGCATGCATGTTGCATGCTGCATGTGGGACATTGCACTATGCTCCATAGCAATTATGACACACAATACTTCATAGGCTGCTGCACATCTATAGCAGTGGTTCTCAACCTCAAAATAATCATATCTGAACTGAACGGGACCCCCCACCCTGACAAGTGCTTGGAATGTGGAGTTGGGGCATTCAATTGTGTTTGACTCCTTTCCACGGATAAATATTGTGAACATAAGAGATCTACAAGCTCACAAAGCCTTGCGTCACTTGTAGATGAGCTATTTTCCATTTTTTCTTTCTTATAATTTGACAATTTGGCCAATGCTTGACGAGTTTTTGTAGTATAGTTTGTTGATTACTTTTGATGCAGTAATGGTCTTTTTCTTAATTTTTTATTTTTTTAGGTATTAAAAATACCTTTAAAGTCCTTAAATTGTCCCCCCCCCCCCCCCCCACAAACATGAAATAAAAATCATGTGGGGGTCCTGACCCACAGGTTGAGAACCACTGGTCCATAGCACCACGTCCCCACGATCTGTATTCTGTACACCATTACGGGTAACTTTCCACTGCATGGAAAATATGTGACACCAGAGCTATTGAGAGTTACGACACTCCCATAGACTGCTCTATGGGACAGTGTCTCATATGATATTCAATATTCAACCATTTATTGCCAACGCTAGCAACTCAAAGTTGTTTTGGAATTTGTTTAGGTGTGCTCACAGGCAACAACAAGAACAAGAAGAATGCAGAAGTAATGTTCTCCATCGGGTAACAAATAGTTAGATTTTCACATTGACACACACACACGGTCACACACACGGTCACACACACGGTCACTGGGTCAACCCTAGCGTCCCTATCCTTGGCATGTCACAGTAGGTGAACATTCAGCAAAAACGTACACAACACAACACGTTGCATTGTGAGCTTATTCGACAAAGAGAGAAAAACTGCGGGGACCAAGTATAGACCCCTGGGGGACCCCAGTCAACAAAGTATAGCATTTAAGTGGTTTAAAAATTGCTATCAATTCAAGAGCATACACGTAGCGCATAAAGGACTGCACCAGTGCTGATGGAAAGGGTTTGTGCAGGGCAGAAATGTGATAGCCAGGGAGTCGAGTTGTAAAGAGCGCATGGTGGTTATGGGTGGAGAGGACTGTGGCTCTGTTTTTGTTTAGATTTCCAAAAGCAACGCTTGCATCTGTTGTGCCAAGTCGACCGAGGATGGCTCCAATGGGTTTGGGTGCGTTCGGCGGTGGCAGAGACTGCTCACGGCTCTAAAAAAGACAGAGACAGCTGTCTGCTGTGTTGTTCCCTCCAAATAAATGCTATCATGCCGTTGTTATTGCATTTCATACCTAAGGGGGAAAAAAGACGTTGGATCTTTAATGGATCTAGCACGCAAATTGATGAAGTTGTGCTTTAGATCTTTCTGCAATGAGGGGAGAGGTTGTGAAGGATAAAGTCAAGAGAAAATTAAATCATAGCACTGAAGCATCTGATATCATTGGATAGTGTGTTATTATTTGATATCTTGCACAAGACACTGCAGAACGCTGTCAACGCTGTGTTGAAATTGGTTTCGGGTATTTTTACTTTTTCCTTAAAGATAGGGTAACAAAAAAAACATATATATATATATATTGGATAAAAAGTTAATTCTATAATTATTTTTTAAGAGATATTTTGTGGGGAATTTTCTGCCTTTATTGATAGTACACAGTATACAGACAGGAAATGGGGAGAGAGACACGGGAAGTGACACGCAGCAAAGGTCGCCGGGATCGGGACTCGAACCCGCGACACGCTGTCAGACTGCAATGAGCCTATAGGTGCCCGGACCGCTACCACCAGCCGTCCGGGCCTTATCTCTATAATTCTGATAGATTGCTATGCGAGTGTTTATTCAGTAACACAGCTTGGTTGCCAAGTTCATGCAATCAGGAGAGAGTGCCCATTTGTCAGCTTCAATTTTATAGTGTTACAATTCCAATTTTGTTCTGCTCATTTCTTTGTTTCATCACTTCCAATTTCACTAGCTTATTCTATATCCTCTATAACATTGGTTCTCAAAGTGGGGTCCAGGGACCTCCAGGGGTACTTGAGGGGGTTCCAGGGGGTCCCCAGCTAAATGATGGGTAGGAACCAAATGGACCCTTATGGGTCTGTAACTCTGAGAGTGTACAAATGGAACCAAATGGACCCGTTAGGGTCCATTTGGTTCCATTTGTACACTCTCAGAGTTAAATTAACATTGATTTTACAATATAAATTGGGGTCCCAGGGATAGAAATGCCATTAAATGGGGGTCCGTAGCCTAATGCATGTCAAACTGGGGGTTAAAATGGTTGTGAATCACTGCTAGAGCCGTAAAAATCTTCTCTTATGGGGGGTCCCTGGCATATCTTTTGAAATGGGGGTCCGTGGGGCGTGGGCTAATAAGTGTCAATTTGGGGGTCCTTGACATGAAAAAGTTTGAGAACCACTGCTCTATAAGTTCTCTCTTCTGGTTGGCTAACATTGGTGTCCCGACCTGAAAATGTGTTTACTGTTTATTAACCCATTTAGACCGGGAACCCCTATACGTAACTATACCTTTCAATCCAGGAACCCCTTATGGGGTAGTTGTTGCTATGAACAGTATATGGCAATATATATTTTTTGTCATTTTTGAATGAATATTTTAAGTTTTTCAGGAAACTTAGGTCAGGATTTAGAAGGTGTTTTTAGAATCTGCCTCAGGTCTAAATGGGTTAAAGAGGGTTGGAGAGACAGGGAGACCCCTGTTACTGAACACACACTCTATAGCAATGATTACTATCAGAATATAGAGCTATTCAACACTTACTTTGATAAACAACTTCAGTTTAACCACTTAGACCCTTTGCTTAGTATATAAACAATGGAGCTGTGTTACACTGCACTTGGTGTGTTGTTTTTGGATCTACACCAATTTGTCTTTGCCAAAAATAGCAGTTTTACACTGCTATTGTTGGGTTTGGCAATCCGCAGGGGTCCTTGGCGGTTTCCAGGGGGGTCCCCAATTAGTTGTTATAGCATCAAAGTCAGTTAAACCACTTTAACCCTATACATCGGCTATTTGAAAATAGCCGGTCTACATAAGCTCACAAGCCCCTCAAGGAACCACAGGGGTCCTTGAGGGGGTTCCAGAGGGTCCCCAGCTAAATGAGTTAATCTAGCATCAAAATCTGTTCAACCGCTTTAACCCTATTTGTAAACAGCCGATCTACAAGCTCACAATGTGCCAATGCAACGAGTTGTGAGCTTGTAGATTGGCTATTTTCAAATGCAATCTTGAACAAAATGTTATTTAAAAAAAAAAAAAAAATCTTCAAAACATTTTAACAACGCAGACTTTGTATGGGGGTCCCCTGGCACAAAGCATTTTCAGGTGGGGGGTAGGCGGCAAACTACATATTAATTTTGGGGGTCCTTGACATGAAACGGTTTCAGAACCACTGCATTAAGAGACCTGCCGGCCCCTAGAATTCCTCCAGTGGGACACCCATGAGATCCTTCCTCTGGTAGAGCCAAGAAACATCTGGAGGATGGAGCAAGCGTACCCTGTTGTTAATGTGATTGATGATGACTGCCTGCCCTGCACTGCACTGCAAATATGTCGACAAGTCACTTCATTTACTGGAGAACCGGCTCTTGAACTATCAGCCGGAAAGACGTGTGAGATACTATAGATTTCACTTTGTTTCCAATGCAGTGTCACTTGATTTGATAGATTTTTTATTTTTTAAGGAACAAGTTTCAAACATCGCGTTGAAACCACTTAAACCCTATACTTAGTTGACTGGAGTCTCACATGGCTCTGTAAGAGGCCCCCTTCCTGTTTTCAGTTTACAATAAATACTGTATCTGAGCTTGTAGATCGACTATTTCCGCCAAACTTTCGCCCCTAAAATAGGGACTCAAGGGTTTAAGAGGTTACATTCTTAAAGGTTCTTAAGTCAAATGGTTAAAAAAGGTTAAAAAATCTTTAAAAATGCTGACACTGGCTGGGAATGTTTAAAAAACGGACGTTTACTTGTAACAGAGAATTTCTACATTGCAGTATTGATACTTTTAGTAGTAAAAAAATTGAATATTTTTTTCCACCACTGTCCACTAGGCTAGTAAATCGCCCCGGATTTTTTTAAATCTTAACTTACATCGACATGCCCAAAACGGGGACACCAGGGCTAAAGCAGTTAAACCAACAGTCAGGATCTTGACAGTGTGCTAAAGTGATATAGGATTACAAAAAGCACTGCGGTATACGGAGGAACAGTGACTCTGCCAGTGGCCTGTGAAAGCAGTATGATTATGGTCAATGGACTGCTTCCACTCACAACATATTTCTTCCCTATTTATCCTCTTAACAACAGCTTATCTTTGTCTTTGTTTTGTTTTATTCTTTGGGGTTTTGCGTTTTTCTTTTGAGTTGGTTTGAGGTCTTTTTCATATAGTTTAAAAAAATATATTTTATTATTAAACTCTTGGTTCTTTACTTGTGGTTGCATGACTTACTTCTCTTTTTTTGTTTATTTTAAAATATCTTTGGTGTTATTACTGCTCTGGTATTTTTATCATTTTGCTGCTCAATCCAAACGTAACTAAACATATCGTCTCTGTCGGATGGAAACCTCATTATGTCCAAAACTATTACTTTTCCGGATTCAAATTTAAAAATAGAAGTAGCAGATCGACAAGCTTAAAATGCGTTGCTTCGCGCTGCGTGTTAAGCTTGAAGATCTGCTACTTTTGATGCTTTTGTGTGACACTGTGTAATGATCAAGTAGGGCATTAATAAAACAGTTAAAACATGGAGATTCCAGTTTTTTGCCTTGACTTTAGTGAGCCAGAACTGGCTCACAGGCCAATGCAGTGTGCGTGCGTGCTTGCGTGTGTGTGTGTTCCCATTAGACCACGTTCAGAGCCTTCCTTCCAGGAAGTGTCAGGACCTGAGGAGTTGTAACTCACCATGTGGTTGTTTTTATTTTTCGTAGAGAGTGGGGGGGGGGGGGGGGGGGGCTCGTCTCTGGGGTGGTGGAGAGGGGCCTAAGTCAGGGCGTTGTTCAACATATGAACCCCGGGCAGTCACAATACTGTAGGCCAGGGGTTCTCAAACTTTTTTTGTGTCAAGGACGCCCCAAATTAATATGTATTTGGCCGACCTCTGACGCCACTCTGACTCAGACATAACCATAAACAAACCCCATACGCCCATATATAGGCAGGACCATGGCCACGTCACTCGGACTCAGACATAATCATAAACAAACCCGAAACGCCCATATATAGGCATATTATGGAGATCCAGTTGTCCAGAGCCACAGATCCTCTGTGCGCAATGGCATTGGCAAGGACTCGAGGGAGTGCGGTGCCCGCCGCCGGGTTGTCGGTTATGCGGTTGTCCAGAACCGCCAATCCAACCGATATGTCCATTTATGGGCATATAATCCAGTTGTCCAGAACCGCCGATCCAACCAATACCAAGAACTCTAGATGAACCTCTAGTTTAAAAAAAAGAAATAGCAGATATACAACAAAGTGACGCACTGTCGCACTGTGAGCTTGAAGATCTTCTGTTTTAGAATAGCCAACACATAAATGGATAACGTGTTGTACGTGGTTAAACTTTGACATGTGGCTTCTGATAAGCCATTATGCAGAGAATAACGCAGCGAGAGCTACGCAACGTCGGCTTCTTGTGGTTGCACTGTTCCAGCTGCTGTGTGTGAATCATTTCGTGGCGCGTTGAACCCAGGTCTGCATGTTGTACAGGACCTGATCCATGTACAGGACCTGATCCATGAGCCCTGCTCACCCACTGATCTGGATTAAAGCCTGCCTTGGCTTTGACCTCCGTGAGCTCCCGTCGATCTGCATCACCGCCGCTGATTTTGATCTCATGAGGCTAGAGATGTCTCTTTGGAAGTGACTATACATGATGAATGAAATGATACTGAATAGGCTCTGTGCATATTACTGTAGTACCAGGTTTCCAGAAGGTGGCATGCCTGTTTCCTGCTCGGGTTCATTGTATCTTAGCTATCGCAATTATTTGAGATAATCGCAATTTTAAAATGAAAAAGAAAATGTTTCATATATTTTCAAACATTTTCAAAAATAGTGGAAATAGCAGATTTTATAGATCGGCTATTTCCATATTAAGTATGAAGTTATTCAATTATGCCATGTTATTTGTCATATCTGCCCTGTGCACATTTTGTTCATGAACAGAAATGTTAACACATTTTTACAAATGTTCCAATGTCGTTCCAACGACAAGAAACACAATTAAATCGTTAATCGCAATTATTCGAGCGACAAGTAAAATGTCATAATCGTGACAGCCCTAATCATAGCTCTGTCGATTGGGCAGGCAGCAGATTTTAGCCACATGTGACGGTGTCATGTATAATATAAATATATGTGTAGTTATAAGTATACCTTGCAGAGCCTTGTGGGCCGGCCCATAGGTCAAGAGCCTACTGTTTCTTTAGCATGATGAGACGGCTTGATGGACAAGTGCATCCCGGAAGCCATGATGTGTTTCACCCAGATGGGCGTGGTTTTGTGGTTAGGGTTAAGGCTAGCTTTAGGCATAGTTTCTGTGAGGTTAAGGTTAGATTTAGGCATAGTTTTTGTGAGGTTTTACAGTCTTTAGTATGACCTGGCCGGGGATCGAACACCGACCCCCTAACCTCAGAGCGGACACTCTGACCACAATACCACTGATTTGGTGCAGGTATCATATGTTTCCGGCTAAAATCTGCTGCTGAGTCAACAAACAAAGCCATGGGTTAACTGAACGGTAAAAGTACAAATATGTTTTTTTTTTTGGAGGGGTCCCCAGTTCAAATATGAGTATTTTGGGGGCCTGAAAAGCTTGGGAACCCTTGGCCTACCGCCCCGGTGTCGGTTCCCACCAGAAGCATCTGTCCTGTGACTGTCCGTTTGCTCTCAGTTCTCCTGCTGTCTCCATAAAGCAGACATGGGAGGGGGAGTGGACTGCACACTCTTGTTAAAAATGAATTATGCAACCTTTATTGCTAATGGCTATGCCATGTGTTCGTTTTTTTTTTAAACAACAGCAGCCAGTCAGCTCTCAGAATGATGTCTCACTCTCCTAGCTCCCTGTTCGGGGTTATTTTTAGCCTCATGTGGTTGTAATTAGTTGGTAATGTTTTTTTTTGGTTAAATTGTTGCCGTTTGCTCGGCAGTGGAAATAAGTGGATGTCGTTGCTATTGGGTGGAAACCGTGTATGTCCCAAACGGCTACTTTTCAGGACATGGAAAAAAAGTGTTCCAATGGATCCAATGTAGTTATTTAGATGCAAGCTCAATACTTTTCATTGATTACATATTTATAAAACCAAGAGACAAACTTACTTAAAAATAACTTTAAGTTTGTCATAGCCGTCCAAATAGTCCAAAATGTTCATGTATCATCAAAAATAATGAAAATAGCCAATCTGCAAGTTCACGTTGTGAGCTTCTAGATCAGCCATGTTATTTTTGCATGATACTGTCGTACAACAAAATATACAATAGGGTATTAATTTATGAAAAGGAGAAAAAAGGAGGCCTTGACAGTGATGATTCATCTTCTAATTTGGGGTTTTGCTGTAGCCTATATTAGTTTAGCTTGTGGTGGTTATTACCTAAGTGTTCATTCCAGTCGATTTGTAAAGGAGACTTTACGTTCAATATGATAGCACATACAACTAAATATGGCTAAAGTCCTTCCCGCAGCCAGCTCGGGTTCAAATCCGACCTGAGGCTCTTTGCTGCATGTCATCCCTCATCCCTCCTAACTCTACTGCCTCTCTGTCTGTCTATCTGTCTGTCTATCTGTCTATCTGTCTATCTATCTGTCTATCTGTCTATCTGTCTCTCTGTCTCTCTGTCTATCTGTCTCTCTCTCAGTCAGAATGCTGAAAAGTGTTTACAGCAGAGGGTGAGGTGATACGCTGAACACTTTCAACCTGGCGTGCCTATTTTGGGAATGTCATCACAGCTGAATGTTTTCCAAAATTTTCAGAAATAGCCGATCTACATGCAGTGCGTTGTGAGCTATACCGACTCTACTGAGCTTTTGGATCAGCTATTTTTGAAAGGTTTTGAGTGTTTTAAGCAATAGGGATGTGACAATTTAGGGTCACAGGTTCAAATTACGCAGCTGGTTGGTTGTTTTGAACACTGCTCCCCTCCCTCCTACAATTCACCTTCCTCACCAACTAGGTTAAGGTGCCCTTGAGCAAGACTTGAACCCCAATTTTTTTAAATGTTTAAAAAATTGTTGCCTATAATGACGTACGTAAAAGAGGGATCGATTCATTATTTCATTAAATTATTGTGTGTGTGCGCGTGTGCGTGTGACACTGGGAACCCTGCCATGCAACTGTCTTCACTCGATAAACCGATGCAGTCTCCTCCTGTACGTTAAAGGAGTTGTTCACTCAAAACAAATCTTACTTTGTATGAATTACACACCCCATGAAGCCTTGAATTCATGGAGATCTTTTTGGTTTTGTCCCATTCCTGTGCCAATAATTTGATGACAGGCGGAATCTCTCTGGTAGGAGATTCAGCAGGAGACTCAAAGAGAGTCTCCTACTGAGTCTCTTATTGGTTCAGGAATGCGACAAAAACAAAAAAAATGTCCATGAATTCAAGGCTTCATGGGGTGTGTAATTGATAGAAAATAAGTCACGTTTTTGGGTGAACTACTCCTTTAAGGCCCTAGCTGTCTCTCTCTGCATTCTGGCACGCAGACGATCTGAACTGGGATCAGATTGCTCCAGCCGCGGCGGAGCGCATACAATAGCCTCCTCAGAACGAGTGACAGTTGAGCAGGACTGGATTGTCAGGCTTGTTGTGAGGCTGCGGGGTGTTTTGTCGAGGCGTTGTCCGCCCTGGGAGGGAGTGTCACCGGTACAGGGAGTGTCACCAGTACAGGACAGGACACACCAATGCCGGCTCGCCCGCATTCATTCTCCTCTCCTGCATCATAGTGGAAACATCCAGTGTTGCCAGGTTTTGGGAGAGAAATAAGCAACCAGGACTAGGAAACCTAAGCCCAAGAGAAGCGACTGTAGGCCATATGAGCACTTTAAACCTATACTGTGTACATCGGCTATTTGAAAATAGCCGATCCACAAGCTCGTTGTGAGCTTGTAGATCTGCTATTTTCAAAACAAATCTTGAAATAAAATGTAGAATATTTGGAAGATACTTTAAACATTCTAGCAACATAAATCTGGTATGCGGGGCTCCCTGGCACTAAACATTTTGAGATAGGGGTTAGTTAGGGGACAAATACATGACTTGAAATGAAATATTTGAGAACCACAAATCTTAAGCAACTACACTTTAGAAACAAGCCCCCCCCCCCGCAAACGACCAATATTTACAAGCAACTTTACAGAAAAAGAAGCCCAACGTCGCTTATAATAAGCAGACATGGCAACACTGCTCCTCCTCCGGCATCAAGCATGGCTCACAGTGCAAACGTCCCATAGAGGCTGCTGCCCCCTGCTGGCCACTGACTGCAGAGTCAGTGAGTGCATCATGTGAGTCAGGGATTTAGGTGTGGCGAGTCACTCTGCATGCAGTGGTGTAGTACATTTCTACTCCACTCCACCCATCAGTGGTTCTCAACCTGTGGGTCTGATTTGGGGGGGGGGGGGGGTGCCCAGATGACAGTAAAGTGACAATTTAAGGACTTTTAAGACCTAAAAAAGAAAGAAAGACAATAAAAAAAAATAAAAAATACTGCATCAAAAGTAATCAATAAACTATACTATAAATTACAAACATTGGCCAAATTGCCAAATGGCGGCCACCTTGAATATTCAATGACAATTTTCTATTATCCAAAAGACATTTACCAAGTACTATGTATAGTAAATAAGTCTGAAATATCATATTATATCCATCATTCATAAGAAAACAGTTGTTGCTGGCGGCCATTTTGAAAAATGGCTGCCATGGGCGCCATGTTGAAAATTCATGATGGCTCCATATCCAATTCTTTTTGGAATGCCTTTGGCTATAAGTGTACCAAATGTCATGCTTTTATCACAAACTGAACGATTCCTTTGTATTTGGGAGCTAAGCTCTTGGACTATGTCTATAAATTATGTTTTGAAGGATTTTGTTAGTATTGGTTTCAATTAGGAGTTGTTACTTTTTGCTTTCAAAGTAAATTTCCGTTAGAACGAGGAGGGCAGAGGGAGAGAGAGGGGGGGGGGGGTGCTACTAGCTACTATTGTACATGAGATGTATTAAACCTTGTTAATACGTTTGCCAGTTATTTAAGAAAAGTATAAAAACAACCTTAAAGTGTTTTCATTGTTGTATATACTGTAGGCTAAACAGTGCAGTGGATATACAGATAGGACAGACAGAGCCGAGGCCGTCACCGTCATGTGATTGTAACTGTCCAGGATGTACGATGTAGTGACCATAGGTCAGGTCAGTGACAGTGCACAAAATCCTTTAACCACTTAAACCCCAGCATCAGCATTGTGGGGAAAGCTTTCGCTGAAAATAGCTGATCGACAAGATCGCAACTTGTCGCAAGCTTGTCGATCGGCTATGTCAGCTAAAACTTTCCCAACAATAACAGAAAACCAAAAAGAAAAAACACTAGCATAGATCCCTGAGGGACCATAGAGGGTTTAAGTGGTTAACTTTACACAGTGCAAAATAATGAGTTAACAACACTGACAACACTAGTACAGGGTGTATGTTCACAACAAATGTAAACACTCTGAAATGTAAACATTGACTCCGTTTGACGGGATACAATTACATCAATGTATTGTGTGTGTGTGTGTGTGTGTGTGTGTGTGTGTGTGTGTGTGTGTGTGTGTGTGTGTGTGTGTGTGTGTGTGTGTGTGTGTGTGTGTGTGTGTGTGTGTGTGTGTGTGTGTGTGTGTGTGTGTGTGTGTGTGTGTGTGCTCACGCTTGTGTTATGTGCAGACAACAGAAGGAGGAAATGTCTTTGTGTGTAAAGTGATAACTTCCTTCCAGTCTGAGGAAGGAACAGCTGGACACTGAGTTCTTCAGGAACCAGTGATAGAGGGATGACTGAAAGAATGATATGACTACTGTAGATGAATGAATGAACCGTGTGTGTGTCTGTGTGTGTGTGTGTGTGTGTGTGCGTGCGTGTCAGACGTTACTGTTTTCACAGCATATACTGTATAATCAAGTGTCTTGTTCAGACAATGGTGATTAAATCACTAGTGACACAGATAACCGTAACCTCAGAGACTATGACCCCTAATTCACCACTATGAATGGTGAATTATCTGGTGGTTTCTATTGTTACATTAAACTACTGAGAATGAGAGTGCTGAATGTTTGCATCGATACTGTATGTGATCCATGGACCAAATGTTACCCAGAGAGCACTAGAATACCTTTGAAAGCATCTGTCATTTTAGATTTTCACCACTTTAACTTTGTTTGGCTATTCACAAATGGCAGATCTACAAGCTCATAGTGCAGCCCTATGAGCTTTTTGATCTGCTACATTTTTGGCAAATCTTTGAATATATACAGTATATATATATATATATATATATATATATATATATATATATATATATATATATATATATATATATATATATTTAAAGTGAACATTTGTAACTCCAATTTTTGCTTCTGGAGTTCCCTGGAACTAAATATTTTGAGATGGGGGTCCGCGGCCAAATACATATGATTTTATAGCAACAAGTGTTTCAGAAAACTGTTTTTAGAAGACATTTAGATTTAGAAGACATTTGTAGAATCGGCCTCAGGGCTTAATGGGTTAAAAGTCCATTGTGCTATATCCTAGCTATAGCTAGAATCAGCTCAGTGGCCTTGCGGTTAGAGTGTCCGCCCATAGATTGGAAGGTTCGGGGTTCAAGCCCCCGGCCGGGTCGTACCGAAGATAAAAGATTAAAAAAATTAGACCGCATGCCTTCCTGCTTGGCACTCAGCATCAAGGGTTGGATTGGGGGTAAATCCTTGTGACATTCTAGCGTAGTTTGGAAAGTCTCTGACTCTCTGGTATATTTTGTATTTGCTGTTGTGGATTTCTTAAGTTGCATGTGTCTGTGGGTTTGTCGAATGTCACACTGAAAGTCATTGTTTGCTTCCGTCTCTAAATTTCTCTCTCTCTCTCTGTCTCTCGCCCAGGCGGAGGCGAGGCTGGCGGCTAAGCGGGCGGCCCGGGCGGAGGCGCGGGAGATTCGGATGAAGGAGCTGGAGAGACAACAGAAGGAGGTGAGGAGGACTGAGAGGAGGTTCACAACACCTGCACCGTTTACTTTTCACTGTGTTTTAGGTGTTTTCTCCTGCTCCTGCTAATAACATGTTCCAGTGTTTGGCTCGATGGAGACATCTGGCTCGATTAGGGCTGGACAATTATCTGAAAATAATATCAAAACATTTAGAATCAATAAGAAACTTAATCTTGCTCATGAATGTTGACTTAAATTAGTCTGATTAGTCTATACTTTGTTGTACAATGGTGGCGTACAAACATAGCTAAAATAGCTGGTCTACAAGCTTGTGAGCTTGTATATCTTGTATATCTTGCATATCTTGTTGCGAACGCGGAAGGAGGCGCGGCGAACCGCCCAAGTGGAGCCTACTATGTAACTCGGCTCGGCTTGTGTCTCTGTCTGTCTGTCTGTGTGCAGTATGTGTGCAGCCGCGCCCCCATGTGACTCACGCTCTCATTGGCTCGCGCCCCCATGTGACTCAAAACTCCGTGACTGAAATATAGCAGCTGCACTACCTGTGTGCAGCCGCCAGAGTGCGCCAGAGTTCACTACTACAGTGTGGCTGAAATATAGAACTGCGTTCGCTTCCAGCGTTCGCGCGTCTTACTTGTATTGTAAAGTCTTTCTATTTGTAAGTACTCGTTCATTAACCGTAATCAAGGCAACATTCTGTGAAATAACGGTCATATTGATTGGAAGTCGTATCGCCCCCAGCCCTATAGGCTTCAGGTCAGATGTCGATTCCCCAACCTTGAAGAGAGACTCACTGAACAGGGGGGGGGGGGGGTCAAAGTACGCTGTATACCTCTGTATAGGTATTCTCTCTTTACGTCTACCAGAGGAGCTGAGACTGAGAGAGCATGGGCCGTGTTGACAGTGAGTTTAGTCAGCAGCAGGACTGATGGGGCGAACAGGTTTCTGTCTTCCGTTCAGAGTTGAGGACTTGAGTTGCTCGTTTGGCCCTGGCTTAGAGGTTTTAGATATGCATTGTCCTGTCGCGGTGAGTAACCTAACCCATTACAACCGGGAACGCATCTGTGTAACCACTTTAACCATTATTTTATACTTTGGCTTTTAACAAATAGCAGATCTACAAGCTCATAGCGTGGCACCGAATGCCGCGCTATGAGCTTGTAGATCTGCTATTTTTTGTTTAATCTTGAAAATGTGTGCAAATCATTGAATATATTCATTTTTTTTTTTAAAGCAATTTTTTTTTACTCAAATCTTTGCTTCTGGGGGGTCCCTGGAAGAACATTTTTTGAGATGGGGGTCAAATACATAATAATTTTGGGGGTCCTTGAAATGAAAAAAGTTTGATTTCTTTTTTTAACGGTTTGAGTTAAAAATGTTTACTTTAAAAAATATATATTGAAAGATTTGCAAAAATTGAAAGATTTGCAAAAATTGAAAGATTTGCAAAAATTGAAAGATTTGCAAAAATTGAAAGATTTGCAAAAAGATCATACTGTAGAGCGGCAATCGGTGCCGCGCTATGAGCTTGTATATCTGCTATTTTTGAATAGCCAAAGAAATCTAGAAATGATACGGATGCGTTCCCTGTCTAAATGGGTTAACACACCGTGATACAAATGGATCTGCACACAGTCATGTAAACTGTGTGTGGATCATTTGGACGTACTTGTCAAGCTGTCTAGCACAGATGTTTCCCCTATCCAGCCTTCACACTGCTGAAGGCTGGATCGCCGAAACGTCTGTCATCTTTGTCATCTTGAGGCATATGGAACAAAAATAAAATATGGACTTTCGTTAACGAGTGAGATCCTCCAGGTTTTATTGAACAGTTTATTTGGACAGTGCACCAGTGCTAGATCCAATTTTAAAGACGTGTATCTAACGCATAACCACTAAACTACGATTTTTTTAGCAGATCTATATACCAACAATTTGATATTTTAAAGTTAAATTGGGACACCAGTGTTAAAGTTAACACTAGTTAAGAGAGTTTCTCGAAGATGAATCTTTGTTTATTTCGCTCCAGATTGTGCTGTGTATTGTATTGTATGCGGTAAGCTAGGAGCTTATAATTTTGTCCAACCCTAGAATAAGTAAAGTGGTATTATAGGACATCATGGGGTGACATTCTTCTCATTTACAGCAGATGTATCCTTTCCATCTAACACCTAACTTATCATCTCATCAGAATGTGACAGAACATTCTTTATAATCTTCACAGCTGTTCTCTGCTTTTCATTGTGATTTATGACCGCTATTAGATACCAGTATCGGTTGCCGATAATGCCTAAAACGCTGGTATCGGCAAGTATGCCAGTCTATGGGCAACTGCCATTCCAATCCCACATCATTTATCACATGATGATGTGTCATTTACAGGAATCAATTATGCTGTATTTTGAATCCCTCAGCTGATGTTGCACTACTGTTTTATACTCTTACTCTGCCATTTACTGTACATTATTTTACTAAGTTGTAGCTGCACTTTTAACAGAATGTATATGTATTCCTAGATCAGTGGTTCGCAAACTTTTTCATTCCAAGGACCCCCATTAACTCTGAGAGTGTACACATGCACACGTTTGTACACTCTCAGAGTTGCAGACCTGTAAGGGTCTATTTGGAACCCCCTCAAGGAACCCTGAGAGTCCCTGGACCCCACTTTGAGAACCACGGATCGGTAGGGTACTCGGTATCGACCGATATGCAAGCTATGGTTTATCGGACTTTGGTATCGCGAAGGAATTTTTTTTATTGGTACATCTCTGACTGCTATGAACTAACATTGCTAACCCTGAGTTTCTGTCATTTCATTTTCTCTGCTCTTCCTCTTTGGCTTTAGATGTATCAGAGCCAGAAGGTAGGCTTCCTTCCTTCCTTCCTTCCTCCCTTTCGTTCATTCCTCTGTTGTATTTCCTTTCCTTGCCTTATCTCTCTCTCTCGCTCACTCACTTATTTACTAATTAACGTCCTCAATTATGCAAGCTTGTGTGACTTTTTCTTACGTATGTGTCTCGACTCTAAGATTCTCGACTCTAAGATTCACATACGTTGTAACACACACACACACACACACACACACACACACACACACACACACACACACACACACACACACACACACACACACACACACACACACACACACACACACACACACATTCAAAACTTCAGTTTTGATATCAGGCCAATATTATTTAAGAGTAATTTGTTTGTATTATTCTCCCTAATGTACAGGATGGGTGGGGTTTGCCACAAGGACAAATTCAGTAACTCGTAACTTTTCAAAAATTATAGATCTACATGCTCATAGCGCAGCACTCTGTACCACGCCTATGAGCTTGTAGATCCTCTATTTTAGACCAATTAGGCCTATATGAAGACATGTTTTGAAAATGGGTGAGGTGCTCAGGTCACTAGCTAGAAGTATTTAAATGCTAGATCTTTCTCATCTTCCTCTTCACTAACCTTTTTCCTTTCTTCCTGGTGTCCTCCTCCTCTTACTCCTCCTCCTCCTCCTCCTCCTCCTCCAGAGGTATTATGGGATGGACGGCAACAGCAAGTGGGGTCATATTGAACAGTGGATGGTAGGAGGCAACGTGGCCGACAGACTCTGCCGCTAGACGATCATGAAAACCTTGTAGCTTCAAAAATGTCTGTCTATTGGCAATTAATCAAAAAACGGCTTCCTTACTACTTTTTTTATGCTTTCCTTTTCTTTTGCCACATTAAACTTGGCGTCCCTATTTTGGGGCTTGTCATTATTGGCAGAAATGTTCACCAAAGCCAGCTGGCTGTTTTCACGTGACACAAAACGTGCCGTAGTTCAATTTTGAGACTTTACAGTCCTTTTTTTTTGATTGACTTTACCCGATGGGAAATGTGGAATGCAGGAAAACATCAAATGTAATGCATGCTCACTAACATATTACATTTTCTGATTGGATTATGAAATGATATGAACTTGTGATATGAGTCTAAGTAGATCATCATCTGGGATTTTAGACAATAATGTTTATTGAAGAGCTGGAGAGACAGGGAGACCCCTGTTACTGAACAAACACTCTATATAGCAATGAGTACTTTTAGGATATAGTTCTTTAACCTTTTAACCAAAAATATCACTTACCCTACCTTTTAATATACATTTTATTCACTCAAAAAGGGTCTGTGTTGCGGCTTTAGATTCAAGCTAAATAAACAGTTGTCTTTTATTTGTTTGAAGTTACAAGGCTTTCATTGGATGACATTAGGGATGCCTGCTCTCCTGTGCATGATTGTATCCAGCCTACACTGTCAAATCCTCAGCGTTAATTTAACTCAAGCGAGTGTACAAATGCAAGAAAATGGGTCCATTATTTGGTTCCATTTGTATACTCTCTGAGTCAAATTAACGGCATGGATTTGACTGTGTAGTGTACTACTACTAGAGGCTTGTTTATGTGTCGCAGCCCCCCCTCCTGCGTGGGGGTCTGGTCTTACAGTCATGGATTAGACCCCCACCTCAGACTGACTGCAGATCTCCTACTAATCCATGTCTGGTAGAATATCCCCTCATATATCGACTCTGTCGGGTGGAAACCTCAATACAGTAATGCCAAAACTGTTACTTTTCGGGATTCATATTCTAAAATGTCAAAAGTAGATCTACAAGCTCGAAACGTGCTTCATGAAAAAAACACCAAAAGTAAAAATATTAAGATAAGAGGTTTCTGCCCGACAGCAACAATATACTACAGTGCATCCCGGTATTGGTATACTGTATGCATGGATGTAGCATGCATATTTATATCTAGGACATGTTGGTTATTATATGATATAGAATTTATTTCTATACATGTAGTGCCTGTGTGGACTTAGTGCACGCTGGTATGAAGCTGTTTTTGTAACTGTTAGGATAATATATTGTTATTATCATGACATATTGTGATTGATAATGTGTTATTCTTACTGGCATGCATGTGAGTGTTCTCCTGACATGGTCTGGAGAGATCCGTTTGCTCCGCTGTGCAGGGAAAATACTACTTAACTGACATGAAGAGAGAGAGAGAGACGATTTCATAAATCAACATTTTAACATTTCAGCAATCCCTTTGGCTGGCAGGGGGTCTATTATTGTGTGTGTGTGTGTGTGTGTGTGTGTGTGTGTGTGTGTGTGTGTGTGTGTGTGTGTGTGTGTGTGTGTGTGTGTGGTGTTCCACCCATTGTGACACACGGAACGGATTACATGCAAGTCACATGACCTGGAACACACACACACACACACACACACACGTAGTGTTGCCACCCTCAGCAGTCTGCTCTTAATCCCTATAAGTGCATGTATGACAGTAGCTTAAGTGTCCATAATGGTATGTATGTATGTGAGGTTTGACGCGTATGAAACCTGGGGCCAGAACACATTTATTTTCCACTCCGTCCTGGGAAACCAAACCCTACATGCTCCAGTGGAGAAAGCAGTGGTTCCCAAACCTTTTTAGCAGAGAAAATAGCTATACTATTGAAAATAGCCGATTTAGAAGCATATGCGTTGGGGTACTAATTATGCAGAATGTCCCATTTCAGGTTTTCAAATGTGTAAAAAAGCTCACAGTGCGACTCATTGTGAGCTTGTAGATCTGCTATTTTCAAATGGCCGAAAATAAATGTACTTAGTTACTTTCCACCACTGCTGTTCGCTTAGTTGTCGTAGTGGGGGAAAAAAAGAGCCGTTATTTTCCAGTCCGTCTAGGAAAGCAAAGCGTACATGTTCCAGTGGGAGAGAGTTGTGTCTTAAGTTGACTGGAATGTTACATGGAACAGACACCATGAAGGATAGGTTTCCCACTGCGATTCAGACACGTGTCCATGCTGGCAGTGGTGGAAGACGTACTCGGATAGTTTTTTATTTAAGTAAAAGTAGCCATAGCACTAGATAATTTAAAAAAAAAACTCTGTTACAAGTAAAAGGCCTGTATTCAAAAAATGAGTATTGGCATCAAAACATACTTACAGTACCAAAGTAAAAGTACCAAAAAAGCTTTTAGAATTGGATAAATGTTTTCAAAAATGGAAGATATTTTCGAATAGCTGGAGTATAAAACAGGACATACAGTGAGTGGTTAATGTATGTTTTTGGAATAATAATTGAAATCGGCAAAGTAAGAATAAAAAGGTACAGTAGGCTAACTTGCCTTTGAAATGTAGTGGAGTAGAAGTATGAAGAATAGTAGTACAGTATATGCATGTAAAAGTAAAAGGGCAGTGAAATTGTTCTTAAGTGCAGTACTTGAGTAAATGTACTTAGTTACTTTCCACGACTGCATGCTGGTGTGTGTATGTGTGTGTGTGTGTGTGTGTGTGTGTGTGTGGTCCCTGCTCTGTGTCGCTTGTTGTTTTTTCCATCGCACAAGTGTTGAATGCACAGTACAATCCTCTGTGTTAAGGCTGTATAATCCGTGAGATTCGTGTCCTTTTCCTGGATTCAAACCAAGGTCTCCTGCACGGGAGACACAACATTTCTGTACAGGGGATATATTGCGCTTTGAGTTTCAGGCGATACTAATTGTGAACCAGTATGTGTCATACCAGGGTCTAAATGCCTCAATGGATGTGTGCGGAGACCACCTCCAAGCACTGCACATGGACACGTTATAGTATTAAAGCGCCACTATGTGACTTTATTTAAATTAATAAAATCCAATCTGTATGGTAGAGTATGTTAATACTACGGTATAACTTATACAATTGGGGTGGTTGTATTTTATCTCCCTGCTCTTCTATTGAGACATTTAGATTGTGTCTCACCTAGACACCTGGATCTGACATGAAGTTTGACCTGATGGTCAAGATTCAGTTTATCCCCTGAGCAAGCAGGCAGGCTCTATTAGCTCAATGGTGAAAATGTCAGCACTTGCGCGGGAAACCGGGTTAAAATCCGGGGTAAAAGGAGGAAAGTTGCATAGTGCAGCTTTAACATACTGTACAGATGTACAGTTATTGTATTAACATTTGTTTGTGCACTCTCTGCCTTAAACATTTATAACATTTATACATTCTTTTAAGGATCACTGAGAATTGTGCTGTGTATGTTCAGGATCTGCTAGGTAGCATTTTGCTCTGGTGACAGCCGAACTGGATCTACTTTTCCAGCAAAAAAAATGTCAGCACTTGCGCGGGAAACCGGGTTAAAATCCGGGGTAAAAGGAGGAAAGTTGCATAGTGCAGCTTTAACATACTGTTAAAGCTGCATCTACTTTTCTGGATCTACTTTTCCAGCAAAAAAAATCCCTCTTCGAATAAGTTGCACTGCTCGCACGGCCCGGGAGAAGAGATTGACGTTAAACCAATCCCACAATGTTTTTATTTTGAATAGACGACCGCCGCTCTGTCCAGTTTTAGTTCTGTGGGAGATGCACAACAGCACCAGAAGTGATGTACTTGTAAACATCTGCACACATTTGCATTGCAATGGAAAACCCAAAGGCGGACTGTCCAGTGGTGGAAAAAGTACTCAATTTGTTTGCTTAAGTAAAAGTATCAATACTGCAATGTAGAAAGTGAAAGTCCAGAATAAAAGAATTGCTTGAGTAAAAGCACAAAAGTATTGATATCAAAATATACTAAAAGTACAAACGTAAAAGTACTCATTATACAGAATGTCCCATTTCACAAGTTTTCAAATGTACAGTATACAAATCTTTTGAAAGTAGCAGATCTACAAGCTCACAATGTGTCGCTTGTGAGCTTGTAGATCGGCAATTTTCAAAGTTCAAATGGCCGAATGTATATAGGGCTGAAGTGGTTAATGTATGTTTTGTAATAATAATCTAAATCTACAAAGTAACTACAGTATTCAAATAATTGTAGTGGAGTAAAAGTGTAATATTTGCCTCTGAGATGTAGTGGAGTAGAAGTAAATACTGAAAATTGGAAAGAATCCACTAAAGTAAAAATACCTCAAAATTGTAGCCTACTTAAAGTACTGTACTTGAGTAAATGTACTTTACACCACTGGTTCTGTCCCACATTGGCCCGTATAAACCTACCGATATAGACCTACAGTACACAGCATTCAAGGGAAGGCCAGTATGGGTGCGATGGAACTTGTGCGATGGAAAACCTTTGTCTCTCTGTCTCTCTTATGGTAAAAGCCTTGCTGTGCCCCCTCACCCCCACCCCACTCTTATCCTGGACTTTTAACCGTCTAATGCTTATTTTCAATCTTTCTGTCCTTTTCCCCTCCTCCTGGGGCCTTGCAGGAGGACAGCGAGAAGTATTCTCGGCCCTCAAGGAGACACACTTCGGTCTGTATTCTTCCTCTCTTTTCCTCTATCTTCTTTTCTTTCTTTCTTTCTTTCTTTCTTTCTTTCTTTCCCTTTTCTTTGACTTTCACTCTTGTCTCTACTACTACTACTAACCCATCTGTCTTTTATTTTCTCGGTTTTCTTAATGTGTCCACCTTGCCGTAAATCCACCGCCGTTTACGAGGGACATCAGCAGGGTTTAACCCATTAAGACCGGGAACGCATCTGTGTCATTCTAAGATTTCTTCGACTATTCAAAAAATAGCAGATCTACAAGCTCGTAAGTTCCGCGCTACGAGCTTGTAGATTTTGTGCAACTCTTTGAATATATATATATTTGAAATGGAACATTTGTAACTCAAATCTTTGCTTCTGGGGGTCCCTGGAACAAAACATTTTGAGATGGGGGTCCGTGGCCAAATACCATTTTGGGGGTCCTTGACATGAAAAAAGTTTGAGAACCACTGATATTACTGCAACAGAGATTTAGAGGCCATTTGTAGAATCCCCCGGAAGCAAAGATTTGAGTTAAAAATGTTCGCTTTAAAAAATATCATATACATTCAAAGATTTGCACAAATTTTCATGATTTAAAAAAAAAATGCAGATTGCCGCGTGCCGCGCTATGAGCTTGTACATCTGCTATTTTTGAATAGCCCAAAGAAATTTACTAAAATGACAGAGATGCGTTCCCGGATTGAAGGGGTTAATGTGTCTTCTCTCTCAGAGCCACAGACCACAGAACTGACAGTCTGCTCAGTGATGACGTGAAGATGGACTGTCTGAAGTCTCTCTGTTGACAGCCAATGGGGCTTTATGGACTCATAAATCATAAAGAGAAAGTTTTGTTTTTTAACCTTTTGAACCGGCGTTCATCTCGGAGCCTTGAGTACCGATCTGAAATGGAAAACGTACGCAGACAGTTGTTTGCTCGATCAGTAGACTTTTAAATGTAAAGGGATATTTCACTTTCAATTTTTTAAGTCATTTTATCGTTTGCTTAGGCGTTTGGGAGCACCCCGGACGTGAGGGGGCCGTGTTTACAATAGAAAAATGTAATGAAATGAATGAAAAAAGTAATAGAAAAAACATGGCCCCCTCACGTATTGGGAGGGCAGTATGAGTCACCAGAACCAAGGACTGGTGTTTTCGATGAGTCTAACGTGGTAAAAATAGAGTTTGAAGTTACAATGGGTTTATATAGGAAGGGTGCGTGTCTGATAAAATGAATATCAAATATCTGAATACTGAATCGAGCAACTCAAAAACTGTCCGGGGTGTTCACAAAAGCCTGAGTAGACGATAAAATTACCTATTTAAAAAAAAGTGAAATATCTCTGTAAGTTTATGTTTGGAGTCAATCTTTTGCTTCCATCCAGTCAAAAAGATGTCCCTCAGTGGTGGATTGACTCCATGGCCCAAATGTGTAAGAAATAATGAGACAAATCCTGGATTGGAACTTTATGGGGCTGTGTCCTCAAGGTAATTTTTTTTTCTTCCTGAGACCAGCGTAAGTTTTGAATTGTTATCAATGGAAGTGCCGCATATTTACAATATTATACTACAAACGCAGGCAGCGCTTCTATTCTACGTTGACCTGTGTATGTTTCATATCAGTGGTTCTCAAATTGATTTACAGACCTCTAAGGGTCCATTTGGTAGGGTCCCTGGACCCCACTTTGAGAACCACTGTTTTATATGGTCGCTGAGAGCTGGAGATTTTCCGTTTTGGCCGTTTGGATGAGCGTTTTAGAAGAGCAGCTGAAAAATCCAGCACCTGGCCTAGTGACACACTTTAACTAAGTTCACATGTCCATCATCCTCAGTTCGTGTGTCATTGCTGACATCTTAACCCATTGAGACCTGAAGCCGATTCTACATGTCTCCTAAATCTCAACAGTATTCTGAAAAACGTATGTTTCTATATCAGTGGTGCTCAATCTTTTTCATGTCAAGGACCCCCAAAATGATACGTATTTGGCCGCGGACCCCCATCAAAATATTTTGTTCCAGGGACCCCCCAGAAGCAAAGATTTGAGTTAAAAATGCTTGTTTTAAAAATATATATATTCAAAGATTTGCACACATTTTCACGATTTTTCAAAAATAGCAGATCTACAAGCTCGTAGCGCGGCACTCGGTGCCGCGCTACGAGCTTGTAGATCTGCTATTTTTGAACAGCCCAAAGTGTAAAATAATGATTTTTAGCTCAAATCTAAAAATGACACAGTTCCAGGTCTTAATGGGTTAATTTAGTGAGGCATTCCATTCTGCTGGTTATAATTAATTAATAATACAGGAGAGGCTGTGATATATATATCAGGATTATATCACAGCTACGGGTGGGGTTGTGTACTGTATGTACCCACACAGACGTGATGCAATATAATAGATAACAGCCTCGAGAGTGTTATTCCTTGTGGATCACAGCGCTACTAAAGTTTAGCAGCCAGATTCATCCTCAATTCTGACCAAAAACATTAGGTTGCTAACCAAAACCTAGCAATGGTCATAATACGACGGAGAACTCTGCGTTCAAATGTGGAGTTATATAACCGTGATATAATGGCATACACAGTCAAATTCTTAGGACCCGCATTTGGTTCCATTTTTAAACTCTTCAGAGTTATATTAACGCAAAGGATTTTTTTGGCATGTGTACTTTATATTAACATAGCAGTATAGTATATTGGTCCTAATATAAATTATACGTTATACTTATGTGCTACTGTGTAGCAGTAAAACTCCTGTGTCATTGTAAAGCCGTAGAGAAGTTTTAAACATAATACTGTTGTTTTGACCTCTGCTCTCCTCGCTAATCGATGGGCTGTCATCTTGGCACTCCAGGAATTTAAAGTCTTCTGTGTGTGTGTGTGTGTGTGTGTGTGTGTGTGTGTGTGTGTGTGTGTGTGTGCGTGTGTGTGTCTCTCCCCCCAGATCTCTGACGATGAGGAGCGCATGTCAGTTGGAAGCCGAGGAAGTCTCAGGGTCAGTACCACTTCACACGTGCACGCGCGTGCGTGCGCACACACACTCTCTCTCTCACACACACACACACACACACACACACACACACACACACACACACACACACACACACACACACACACACACACACACACACACACACACACACACACACACACACACACACACACACACACCCACACACACAGTCACGTGCCCCATTGACCTGTTAAAATGTGACCTCGAGGTTAACACCAGAGAGATACACTGACTGATGAAGGTGTGTGTGAGTGTGTGTGCACTCGTGTGTGCGTGCGTGCATACTGTATATTCAGGCAGAAAGGCTTCATATCAGGTTTTAAACATACACACCAGGTTTGTGTTCTCTAGTCATCATTACTGTGGGTTTATACTCGATGTTCACGGCTAAGCATCACAACATTAGCTTCTGCTTCATGATAATTCACTATTTTCACACACGCATGCTAAATAGAAGACTAAAGCTAAATAGATGAGCTCTATGTGTGTGTCAGTTTTTAAGAGGACACACCTGTCTCAGCTAACTTCACAACGCCGCTAACCAAACCATTTTGTATATCAGTGAAATGAACACACTCCTTCAGGCTAAATGGAAAAAAATACACATTGTATGAATATTATCAGCTTTTTACATTGACATTAACTTCTGCAAACCTGTCAGTACTGTTTGGGTTTCGTGGTAGAGCACTCGGTAGAGCACTCGGCTTTGGACAACAAGGTTCTGGGTTCGATCCCCGGGCACCGGCAACTCAGTGTATGAGTGGCACGGCTTGGGTGCGGCAAGTCGTGCGGTAAGTACTGGGAGCTGATGGTAGGTGTGGCGCTCCACCTCAGCGATCCATCTCAGGGGTTCTAGCGCATTGACACGGGGACAGACTCGTTCTGGCTGAATAAGCCACTCCAACCTACATATGTACTTACTTACTTACTTGGACATAATGCAAATAAATGAGTGTCTATATCTGTTAAGTTGATTCAGGATGTTCAGGACTTCACAGTATGTTGTAAATGGAGTCAGATTACATTAGATTCCATGCGTTCCAGCGTGACAGCTGATGTAAATCAAATAGAGTAGACCAGTGTTAACGAGAATGACAGTACACGTTAATATTTTAACCCATAATTGAATGACGTCAGGAGACCTGCCTACAAATAGACACAGAAAGTACACTGCTGCTCAGGGGCTGGACACGCATATGTGCTCAATATTTCTGGAGTGAAGAAACCTTACTATTACTACTAACTGCAGTCAGTGGTGGAAAGTAATTAAGTGCATTTACTCAAGTACCGTACTTCAGTAAAATCTTTAGGTATTTTTTACTTTACTGGAGTATTTCCACTTGTCAGTACTTTTACTTCTACTCCACTAAATCTCAAAGGAAAATTTAGTACTTTGACTCCACTACAATTATTTGACAACTTTAGTTCCTAGTTACTTTGTTGATTTAGATTAGTATTACTAAACATACATTTACCACTTCAGCCCTATATACATTTCGGCCATTTGAAAACTTGTGAAATGGGACATTCTGCATAATGAGTACTTTCTACATTTAGTACTTTAAGTACATTTTGATACCGATACTTTTGTACTTTTACTCAAGTCAATTTTGAATTCCGGACTTTTACTTGTAACAGAGTATTTCTACATTGCATTATGATACTTTCACTTAAGTATAGGATTTGAGTACTTTTTCCACCACTGACTACAGTGCACTATTTTATGACTACAGACTACCACTACTACTACCACCACCACTACTACTACTAATGTTTCTACCATGCCTTAGTAGTCTGTGTCCAGGCTTAGTAAAGGCCTGGTCTTTTTTGAGCTTAACGCAGTGTGAAATTGGTTGTTTGTGACGCCACCCTAACTGTCTGGTATTCAACCCGACTCTGTTTGAACAGCATTACTGTCTGCTCATTTCACCTGTCCATATTCTGGATGTCCTCTTCTCACCATATTTGTGTATATTTTAATAAATGTGCTGCTCTCAAACTAGTTAAAAGGCACCACTAACAGTCCAGAGTTTACCTAAAAGGTTTATATCTACAATCAATGTTATATTTGAATTGCAAAGAGGACAACATTCTCATAACCTATAAAGTATACGGACAGATTTTTTTTGTTTTTAGTTTGACTCATCTCAGTCTCCTGTAAAGTGTTATTTTAGCATTAGCGGGGGTTGTATTATCACAGAGTAGATCAAAGGAAGACGCTAAGGCTTGTTGGCTGTTGTTTCAACATTGTTGCGTTAGCAATGTTTGCTGATGCCTCAGGGCACAGAACAGGAAAATCCAGACGTCGGGTGTTTTCGTCAAAGTGTTTTCCTTGGCCTTATCGACCTCTGTCTGCGCCGCCGCTGAATAATGGGAATGCAGACGCGCATGTTTTCATCTCAAAATGTGTTTTTTTTCCCCCGCACGCTAACATAACATACTGCATTTTCTTCCTTTTGCATCTCATATATCTCTCTCTCTCCTTGTCCTCTATACCAGTGGTCCTTGAGGGAGTTCCAGGGGGTCCCCAGCTAAATGAAGGATAGTTAGGAACCAAATGGACCCTTATGGGTCTGTAACGCTGAGAGTATACAAATGGAACCAAATGGACCTCAATGGGTCCATTTGGTCCCATTTGTACACTCTCAGAGTTACCGAGTTATTAACATTGATTTTATAATATAAATTGGGGTCCCAGTCCTCCCAGAGATAGGAATGCCATTAAATGGGGGTCTGTATCCTAATGCATGTTAAACTGGGGGCCCTTGAAATTAAAATGGTTGATAATCACTGCTAGAGCCGTAAAAAATCTTCTCTTATCGGGGTCCCTGGCATATCTTTTCAAATGGGGGTCCGCGGGCTAATAAGTGTCAATGTGGGGGTCCTTGACGCGAAAAAGGTTGTAAACCACTGCTCTGTCTGTCCCTCTGTCCCTCTGTTTCTATCACCCTTCCTCCTTATCGCTTTTATTCCCCTCTTCTCCCTAATTTCTCTCTCTCTTTCTCTCTCTCCCTCCTCTCATGCCTCTGGGTGTGGTGTTGCTCCACAGGGCCTCAACTCTTCAGATCTCCACTGCAGCACCAGCAGTCTTCCATCTCTTAGACATCATAACTCCACTCACAACGGACGGGTCTGTCCCTCTCTTTCTCTCTTTCCTTCACCCTCTCCACCTTCCCTTCCGCTTGCAGAGCTTCCCTTGAGCAAAGGCACTGACATCTGTCAAAGGTTCAGTGGCCAGTGTGACTAATGTGTGAATTTGTTATGTAAATATGACGTCCACACACCCCCGCCCCCCCTTCTGTCTGCAATAAAGGTGTGTTTTTAGAGACAGACTGTCTGGTTCAGATAAAGTGTTAATCCTGCAGATTTTCTGTTTGGTGGTTTGGCGCCGCCATGTGGTCACTGGTGGTCACACATGTTTATGAGTTTGTTGTATTCACCTGTTTCCTAGGCTGTGTGTTTTCCACTTCCTGTCGATTTGATCCAATGAAATCCAATGAAACTGGTCAGATGACCAATGATATCCAGTGAAATCGACAGAAAGTGGAAAACACACAGCCTAGGAAACAGGTGAATATCACCTGTTTCCTAGGCTGTGGCTGTGGCTGGGCAGTTAACTGAAATATATATATATCAAAACCAGTATTTAGAACCAGTATTTAGACTTATAACTGCATAATCGAGAAGCAAGTTTTTTTTTTTAAATATTTTTTTCGTATTATATCAACAAATCGACAAACAATATTTATTTCTTTTTTAATGATCGACTAAATTGATTAGTCTGATCAACCTCTTAACGCTGTGTGATACTTTGTTGTACAATGGTGACGAGTTGTGAGCTTGTAGATCGGCCATTTTTGTTTAAAAACAACAACAAAACAACAAAAAAGAACACTTCAAATCGAGGCAAAGGTTTGTAATAATCATGATATTGTTGTAAAGACATATCGCCGAGCCCTATCATGTAATAATGCAAACAATCTAGGCACTCCTGGTTCAGATGTAAATGGTTTATTATCCTCCAGATGAAATTCAAACTAGTGCTAGTCTGTTTAGTTATATTAGTCACCGGCTCTTCTCTTCCGCATTCGACTATAGCTAACAGAACACAATTACATTTTATGGGTGCGTTATATAAAAATATCATTAAATGCAATATTTCTTTAATAAACTAATCTTAAGGATCAACACTTTAAATGAAGATGAATAATACCAGTCCTCAGGCAAACTTGCTCTCCTAGTTCCTTCGCACCTCTCCTCTCCTCTCCCCTTTCCTCGCAACCTTGACCAAGCAGCACCCTCTGTCCTAAGGCATCCATTAGAATGTGTGATGTTACGTTTTTTTTTTTGTGTCTTTTCGATATCTGAAACACTATTTATCCCAATGACTTTTGCATTTTATTTTCTTCTATTATTTTTTCCGTTCATCATCTTTGCCTTTACTTTATATATGTGTGTGTGTGTGTGTGTGTGTGTGTGTGTGTGTGTGTGGGTGTGTGTGCGTGTGTTTGTAAACTACATCACATCTTATTTATCATTTTTATGTCTTCCTTTCTGTATGTAGCCTTCCATGCTCTATATCGATGGTCTACGTTCTCACAGTCACAGGGTTGGTCTCTCTGTCTCTTCTCTAGGGCTGGGCCCATAATGGAATTATCAGTACCAGTTATTACAAGAGGAAGAATTTAAAAAAAAATGTAATATCAAATGATGTTGAACAAATAAAAAAACAAGATACAATATTTTACAAAAAGTATGTAAATATTAATCTAAAATAAGGGGGTATTTCTATATTCCATGTTTTTTAGAACACCATCAAGAGAGGTAGAGATATCTGCTTTACCAACACATTCACATTTAAAGCAAGTGGCTTTTATACATTTCAAAGAACCCCCGGTTTGGCATGCAGAATAGGCCACGGAACCGCATAACTCTGACCGTGTACAAATGGAACCAAATGGACCCATTTGTACACTCTCAGAGTTATAGACCTTACGGGTCCATTTGGCTCCTAACAATCAATCATTTCATACAAGGTTTCACACACACATGCTAAATAGAAGACTAAAGCTAGTATTCTATACCCCCAAGAACCCCTGGGGGTATCCCGGACCCTACTTTGAGAACCACTGATTTAAAGATATATTTTTTAATATATATAAACATTTAGATTATATGATACAGTACAATTATTGATCAAATTATTAGATTAAATGGATTATGGGCCCATCTCTACTCCCCACCTCCGCTGTGTCTTCCAGTAGTGCAGAGTAGATCAATAGACTGATGAGTAGTTAGAGTAGATATTTAGTTACTTAGAAGTAGCTCATTGGAATGGATGGATGGATTGATGAATGAATATATCCGATAATTGCAATTATTTTGCATAATCATCAGAATTGTCTCCATTCACCCGTATGGATTCATCTGTTGGAATGTATGTCATACATTTTCCAAAATAGCAGAAATAGCAGATCTACAAGCCCATTAACTGAGCTTGTAGATTTGATTTTTTTAATACATTTATTTTATATGGACTATTTTGGCCAAACAGAAATGCGATTTTTCTTCATATGTTCTAATGTGCAATGCCGAAAACACAATCGCGTTAATCGCAATTATCTATAACAGTTAATCGTCAAGTATGAACCCATTAAGACCTAGAACGCATCTGTGTCACTTTAGATTTCTTTGGCTATTCAAAAATAGCAGATATACAAGCTCATAGCGCGGCACCGAGTGCCGCGCTACGAGCTTGTAGATCTGCTATTTTTGAAAAATCTTGGGAAAAAAAAGGTTTTGATTTTTTCCCCAAAAACTGTTAGGATTTAGATTTATTTTTAAATCGCCTCAGGTCTTAATGGGTTAAGTAAGTATTCTATGATCGTGACAGCCCTAATGGATGAATGCATGGCTTGATGGAGGGATAGACAATGTGGATTGATGATAGAATGCATGGGTGGATGCCAGGTGTGGTAGACATGGGAAGGAAGGCTGGGCTGGCTGGGTAGATGGATGGATAGACAGAGGATGATTGATGAATAGCAGGAACAAAGGATAGATAGTTGTGTGTATGGATGGATGGATGGATGGATAGGTGGTTGGCTGGCTGGATATACAGCATAAACAGACTGTCAGAAGTATAGTTTAAGCTGCTAAATATGGAGATAGAGATACATGTTTGCACAGGAGACTTTTAAATGTTGATGCTTAGGGTCAGAAATGCATTCACACACACAATCTTTTCAGACGGGGGTCTGCAGTCCAAATATACATCAATTTGGGGGACCTCGACATGAAAATGTTTGGGAATCACTGGTGTGTGGAGTAGGCTACAAACATACCAGTGTAGTACGTGCACAGAATAGATGTGCTCATGCATGAATGCATGTAATTATGGATGGTGTGATTGCGGTGATGTACATGCTAAAGGCTAATACTTTGTTCATGCATACAGTGCCGCCTTCATGATGCAATACTTTGGCTCATGCATGAATGCATGTCATTTTCGCACTTCGTGCGAGTGCGTGCGCGTCTAGGTGTGTCAAGGTTGTTATAATGTTTGTCATTATTGTTTTTTTGTACTGACCTTTTTGTTTTTTATTTCATTTTAAATATTGACACACATTTTTATATTGTGTGCTGCCTTTTCAATCTAAATTATTTATTCATAATGTTGCCAACATGTTGATGTGAGTTGGGTTTGCGGGGTTGTTTTCCCACTGAAAACGAGCCCTTGGGTCAGGCAGCACCGGGAGAGATGATCAGAGGAGCAGAGTTTGTACCGTCGTTATCAACACCAGGACTGAAGTACGGAAAGAGTTTCCCAGCGAAGGTGCTGCCAGTGAACGAGTAGAGATGTACTCTGGCCTCCACTTCATAAAAGGAGACCAGACCCTCCTCATAATCCACAAACACTCCCACTTTCTGGACCTCCTCCTCTCTGACGGGGAGGAGGACAGCAGGGCCAGCAGCGGCCTTGTACTCATGTCCGTTCCTCAACAACATGGTCCAGTAACCGCTGTCGGGGTTCAGTGTGATTCTTCCCTTCCTGTTGCTGGACTCTCTGGCCACTCCTAAACTCCAGCCAGTCTTCCCTTCAACCTGAACCTCATAGTAAAACCTCCCTGAGCGGAAGCTTTGTTTTCCTAAGACACAGACACATGTAGAGAATCTCTTTGCGTTGTTTGGTAGTGTTAGCTTCTTTACGTCTCCCCGAGCCACTTGTTTTCCATCCTCAGACAGGGTGAGTTTACTGTGTGCCGTATCAGGGTCCAGAGTTACATCCACTGCGTATTGCTGGATCCGCCTCAGCTCGGCGTCAACCTTGTGTCTCACGTACTGCCGAACGACGTCGGAAATGAAAGTGTTGACGGAGAATTCCTGCCTCTTATAGATGGTTCTGTTACATAGTGGGCACTTGCACGCGTCGGTGCCGTCCCAGTGGCGTGTGATACAGGTTTTGCAGTAGTTGTGTCCGCACGGAATGGTGACTGGATCGGTGAACACATCCAGACAGATAGAACACAGGAGTCGCTCTGCGGACAGGAGAACGCTGGCAGACGCCATTTCTGCAGTTAGTAATTATCTGATCTCAATAGGAGGTGAAGACACCTGGCGAGGTATAGCGTGCTTCGTAATCTGGTGGATAGCTCCTCGGTATCTGGCCCAATAATACCTTTTTGCATCCTCATCACTATGACGTCACTATGATGTCAGCCGTGACCCGTGACCAAATACGGAGTTCCATGTCAGTCTTGCCAAAAAATATGGATGTGCCCAAATATGGATGTTTTTTTGGGGGGGGCGTTTATCATTCACAGGTTATAGGTTTAGGTACAAGGAGTTAGGAGTTTTAGATATCTTTGGGAAATCTGGAATTGTGTGTGTGTGTGTGTGTGTGTGTGTGTGTGTGTGTGTGTGTGTGTGTGTGTGTGTGTGTGTGTGTGTGTGTGTGTGTGTGTGTGTGTGTGTGTGTGTGTGTGTGTGTGTGTGTGTGTGTGTGGGGCAGGTGGGTTATGAGTCTGAAACAGTGCATTGCCCCCTTTTTTTTGTCCCTCCTTTTCTGAAATAATTTCAAACTAACTAACTAACAACACTGACTCTCTTCTCTTCCTCTTCCTGTTTCTCTCCCTCTCCGCTTGCCTTCAGCCTTCAGACTACAGTGGGTTTCTGGGCTCCAGCTCGCGGGCTTCCTCCAGGGCCAGTTCGGCCCGTGCCAGCCCTGTGGTGAGCGCCTCTCGTCGGTCACGGCCTCTAAATGCCTCTAGCCCCCATTATGGTTCATGTGTATTTCTTTGACCTGCGGGACAACTTGAATAACTTCATGCGCAGTTCAAAATCCTGGCCGTTAATCTCACTCATGAGAGTGCACAAAAGGTAACCCTTTTGTGCACTCTCGGGAGTTACCCGCGGATCAAATGAACATTGATCCGGATCCTGGATTTTACCTGGTGCTCTAAAAGATGCATCTTCTACACAAGTTGTTTTACACCGCTCTGGTTGCACAGTAAGGTCCCCGGTTCGATTCCCATCTGGAGAGACCTGTTGTGTTGCTGTGTCTTTTCCCCCTCTCCGCCCTTTTGCTAATTTTCCTGTCTCTATACACTTTCCCCTCTAAATAAAAGAATGAATAAATAAAAAACAAACAAACATAAGCCTTAAACACAAACAGTGATGATAGTGGAAATGTGACACGTTTCTGTTAATTAGCGTCATCATTTTATGTCTTGATACCTTCACTAGTTTTGTCATTGATTGAACAAGGTGCTGTATGGGCTGCTATAGAAAAAGCTGTCTCTTATGCCACCTGGTGGCCATGTTGTGCACTTGCAGCTTTTGGTGCATCCTTTAAAATCTCAGGAGCCTAAGTGAGGTTCCAGCCTATTAGAAGTGAGCATCGGGTAGGGATATTGGCACGTACGAGCGTGCGTGTTTCAGTGATGCTATCAGCTCAACTGTAAACTGCAGTGGAACGTGCTAACCAGAGCGTGCTGTAGATAGAAGAGATGATGCTGAAATGAGAATGAGCATGGCCTGAATATGTATTATTAAGTCTAAATTATTGAAGGAATAAACCTTAGATGCTTTAGGATGTTTCACCTGATTTTTCTCCAACCTTCCAGCATCCATATACCACGTGCAAGCATGTGCGTGATTCATTTGTATACGTTTGTCTTTGTTAATGTCTTTTGTTGGTTATGTCTTTGCATCAACGTCATCAGAAGAATGCAGTGAATATTCTTTAGCTTTGGTCGTGACCAACTGGAATGAAATGTGTGTGTGTGTGTGTGTGTGTGTGTGTGTGTGTGTGTGTGTGTGTGTGTGTGTGTGTGTGTGTGTGTGTGTGTGTGTGTGTGTGTGTGTGTGTGTGTGTGTGTGTGTGTGTGTAATGCTCATGACATTTTTGTAATTGTGTGTCTGGATATGAAGTGTCGCATCAATTAGTCAATTAATAAAAACATGTGCATTCATTTTCAGGTGGAAGAGAGGCCTGACAGGGAATTCGTGGACAAAGTAAGTGTTTTATTATCAAGTAATTAACGTTCCACGTTCAAATATTTTTGATAGGTTGCCATAGTTACCCACTGAATATTGGTACTCCATATATGGAGCTATCCGACATATCTACTGTAACTAACCTATCTAAGTCTGACATCACAAACTCCATATTTGGGCGTGGTTGATCTAGAGCTCCATATATGGTTACTTTAACTTTCTTTTCTTTTACCACTTAAGCCCTGTTAAAAAAAATATATATATATTAAAAAAAAATCTAAAAGCTCACAACACGTTGCTTTGTGACATGTAGATCTGCTATTTTGTTATTATTATTATTATTATATATATTTCCCCCCCGACATTCTCAAAATAGGGACACTAGTTTGAAGGTGGGTTGCGACACATACAGTTGGCTGATGTCATCACAAAAGTGAATTTGTGTAGTTCTAGTGTGTGTGTGTGCGTGTGTGTTTGTGTGTGTGTTCGTATGCGTCTGTGAGAATTCTGCAGTTGCGCTTGTGTGCATATACAGTAACTTTAGTCATCTGGGTATGCCATGTGTGTGTGCTTATTTACATTTATCTTTAGTCAAAATACATCACTGACCGTAAGGGTCCATTTGGTTGGTTCACTCTCAGAGTTAGATGAACACTGTGGATTGGGGTCCCAGAGTCAAAATAATTATGCAAAATAATTAGGGTATGAAATGGGGGTCCGTGGCCTGCAGATGCATATCAATCTGTGGGTCCTTGAAAAAAAGAAGAAACAAAGGTTTAGAATCACTGATATACACATGCATGTGGCTAAAGTGAAGAGTTACAGTCTGTGTCAGCGGTGTGTTTGTGTGTAGTGACCGACCGACCGACCGACCGCCAATCATCGCGTGTGTGTGTGTGTGTGTGTGTCCACCCAGGGCTCCAGGACGGCCTCCACCCTGTCGGCTGCCACCCTGGCCTCGCTGGGGGCTCCGTCCTCTCGCCGGGGCAGCTGTGACACCTCCTTCTCCGTGGAGACAGAGGCCTCCATAAGGGACATCAAGGCACGGCATTAACACTCATTCACTGCCAGGAATTCATACATTCATTCATCCGTCTACTGTCCCCTTGCCTTGCCGAAAACGGCGATTTTACTGTACCTTTGAAAAATCATGGAATATTCTCTGTGACCAGTGTTGCCAGATTCTTTGAGAGAAACAAGCGAACCAGGTCTAGGAAAACCAGCCCAAAAGAAGCGACGACTATGGGCCATATGAGCACTTTAACATATACATCAGCTATTTGAAAATAGCAGATCTACAAGCTCACAACGCGTCGCGATGCGACGCGTTGTGAGCTTGTAGATCGGCTATTTTCAAATAAAATCTTGCGGGGAAATTATAATAAGCAGATCTGGCAACCCTGTCTGTGACAGTCCTCACGGGCGTGGGCCTCCGTTCTATAGCTATGGCCGCTTGAATGTGACTTGTTTTTTGAAGAGAAGCGAAGATTTTTAACAAATCTTCTCTTCTGGGGGGTCCCTGGCACAAAACATTTTCAGCTGGGGGCGCGGGGCCAAATGCATATGAATTTGGGGGTCCTTGACATGGAAAAAGTTTTGAGAACCGCTGATCTAAAGCGTTGGTTCTCAAAGTGGGGTCCGGGGACCCCCAGGGGTCCTTGAGGGAGTTCCAGGGGGTCCCCAGCTAAATGATGGATAGTTAGGAACCAACGCTGTGTACGCTGTGTACAAATGGAACCAAATGGACCCTAACGGGTCCATTTGGTTCCATTTGTACACTCTCAGAGTTAAATTAACATTGATTTTACAATATAAATTGGGGTCCCAGAGATAGAAATGCCATTAAATGGGGGTCCGTAGCCTCTATTGCATGTCAAACTGGGGGTCCTTAAAATCAAAATGGTTGAGAATCACTGCTAGAGCTGTACAAATCTTCTCTTATGGGGGTCCCTGGCATATCTTTTCAAATGGGGGTCCGCGGGCTAATAAGTGTCAATTTGGGGGTCCTTGTCATGAAAAAGTTTGAGAACCACTGATCTAAAGCGTGTCATCATCCCTGTTCCAGGACTCTCTGGTGGAGTCGGAGGAGAAGTACCGCAAGGCGATGGTGTCCAACGCCCAGCTGCACAACGAGAAGTCCAACCTCATGTACCAGGTGGACACGCTGAAAGAGGCGCTCATCGAGCTGGAGGAGCAGCTGTGGGAGGCGCGTCGGGAGTACGACGACAAGACCAAGGTCAGGGGGGCTCACACCTTTCATGGGTTGTTATTATTATTATTGTTATTATTATATGATTCTAAACATGATTATAATGCAGGGTGTCGTCACCTTCTTTTTTTCGGGGCAAAGGGACCCCCCTTAGCTGAGAGAGAGATGAAATAGGGAGCCCCCCCCCCCCCCCACTACATTGCATCAGATTGTAGGGGTGCAATCGATTTCATCGAATATGAAAAAAATAAAATCTGTTTTGGGGTGGGGGGTGTAAATGTAGTTTTTTTGCTCTCATTTTTCTTATTTTTTTATAGCAAAAAGAGGCAATCTACAAGCTTGTAGATTGCCTCTTTTCGTGTGATATGTGATATTTTTGTGGCATATCGCATCAAAGTGGGGTCCAGTAACTCCCCACGTGGGGGCTCCCAGCAAAATTTGACCACCTACAACTAGAACTACTAGCTTATTTTTAATTGACAGATTATGGAAAACTTAAATCTGACGTATCATTTTGAAAAACACGATGATTCTCTTATGGAGCAGGCAATCTTTTCAGAGGGGTTCCATAGCCTAAATATACATGCAATATGACAATGTTTGAGAACCACTGAATTAGACACTGTGTATTATTTTTGGTATAACTTTCTATATCATCCATCTGATCTCTGCTTGTACTGTAGGAGTTTGAGAGGGAGAGACACGCCCACAGTGTTCTGCAGTTCCAGTTCAAGGAGATGAGAGAGACGCTGAAACAGAGCGAAGAGCTGCTCACGGTGAGCATTGTGACCTATGACCTACAGTATGTGACCTATGCAGCGCACAAAAAAACGAATTTATGCTACGTCGCATTTTCCAGGTCACACACCACTGAGAAACACTGTCCCGACATTTTCCTGTAGAGGAAAAACAACCCAGCAGTTTGTTGTCTTCCAAAACCGTTTATACCCTGTCACTTGTTGTCCGTAGCCAATCAAACCTTTTATACCCTGTCACTTGTTAGTTGGGTCATTTATGGCACTTCCGTGACCGCGGAGAGCGAAGGTCCGTTTCTCAATGGATTTGTCATCTAGGAGGGTTATTAAACAAATTTAGCCGGGGTGTCTTTTTTAAAACGGCGGGGAAAATTTGTGGGAGACCAAAATCCAAAATGGCTGCCGTGAAAATGAACTTTTTAATGGTTTGACCTACAATGATGCACAATACATGGTTTCAGAGCTTATTTTGGTCAAGGAATACATATATGGTGTTTATATAATGATTTGACCTATTGTCGACCTTCAAATGCAAGATGGCTGCCAATTATGAGCTCCAAAAGGGAGTTTTTTCAAAATCGTCACAGAGCCTTCATATTAGGCTCAAATGAAAGCTCTGCTCATGATGAGTTGAATAATATACAGTATAAGTACACAGAAGTAATCTCTGAGGTCAATAAAGTCAATGTTTGTGTGTAAACAGCAGTTGCTGATTTGCGGTTTCCCATTAAATAGGGTAGGCTACTGAGAATATGGTGTCCAGTTCATCCCATCACATTTTCATAATGAACCAAAAATAAATGAGCTCTATAGCCTAACATAAAATAGTATTCTGTATGCAAAGCTAGAAAGGTTAGTTGCTTGAGGTGAATTTAAAGGTCAACTCATTTGTCACCCTTATTTTGTAGTATTGCTCCCAGTGTTTCCTGTCTGTCTTCCTTGCCTTGTCTAACCAGTCTTGTGATTTTGTCAGTGTTTCCACCTGTGTCCTCCTAGTCCCCCAGCCTATCCCAGTGTTGATTGTCAGTTGAGTTCACCTGTGTCCTGTTAATCCCTGTATATTTAAGCCCTGTGATTGCATTGTGTTCTTATTGGTCTGTAGACCTTTGTCATGTGAGGTTTTTAGTCGTTGTTCTTTGCGCTCAAGAATCTTGGAAGTGATTTTGGATAAGAACCTCTCGCCAGAGCAGGATGCACAGCACGCCCTGTCTGTAGTGCTTTCCTCGTAGTGCTTGGTCTACCAACCCCTCCACTACTACCCCTGCTGTAACCAGAGTGTCTGCCATTCCACAGCCCTTGAATCGCTTGTAGATGGCATAGATGTACTGTAGGACATCAGCTGGTGGAAAGGTACGAGGATTGGGAGGATGTCCTTGAACATTTCTGGATTCTCTGCCTTGAGCTCAGTGAGCATCTTGTAGGTGGGCAGGTCACCAACAAGAAAGGAGAATGGAATATTCTTCTGCCACATGGCCTCCACATGTTCCACCATGATGTCATTCACCACTGACTGACTTGAAGGTTCATTGTATGTTGTGTGGTAATAAGGCTTGCTCTTGTTGGGTGGTGGATGACAGCAGGACTGGGCACCACTGTATCCTGGAACTCGCTGCTCTTCAGGTGGTGGTCTTGTACCATGACTGTCTACACGAGACAGTGCATGTATCACAGAGCGAGCACACTGCGGAGCTCTGCTATCAACCTGGGAGTAAATGTCCATGGCATGACAAGGAGTAAAGATCTGGTAGACACTCTGCACAAGAGCGGTGTCTGCATCAGCTTTGCAGACACACTGCTCCTCTATGACCATTGGGCTCTGATGGATGTGGAGGCATCAGCAACCTGCCCACACGAGATCGCAGACAGCAAGCCAGCTATCGTGATCATCGACAATGACGACTTCAAGATTGACACTATGACAGGTGACTCTACAGCAGTCCATCGAACAAATGTCATGTACATGCAGCCAGAGAGCTATGAAAAGAAACCAGGCAAAGAGACTGCTGAAACGCTCACCAAGAAGAAGGAAATCTCTGCACAGCTAAAGCAGAAGTGTGCGGAACTGACAAAGGTTTGCCAGTACAGATGCCCCCCCTGGTAGCAAGAGTGAGTCACCTGCTTGTCCCAGGGTAGATCCACCAGTGGATGGGTCAGCTCCGCAGCGTGCTCGCTCTGTAATACATGCACTGTCTCGTGTAGACAATCATGGCAGAAGACCACCACCTGAAGAGCAGCGAGTTCCAGGATACAGTGGTGCCCAGTCCTGCTGTCATCCACCACCCAACAAGAGCATGCCTAATTACCACACAACATACAATGAACCTCCAAGCAAGTCAGTGGTGAATGACATAATGGTGAAACATGTGGAGGCCATGCGGCAGAAGAATATTCCATTCTCCTTTCTTGTTGGTCACCTGCCCACCTACAAGACGTTCACTCAGCTCAAGGCGGAGAATCCATTAATGTTCAAGGACATCCTCCCAATCCTCGTAACTTTCCACCAGCTGATGTCCTACATCTATGCCATCTACAAGCGATTCAAGGGCTCTGGAATGGCAGACGCTCTAATGTCCAAGATTCTTGAGCACAAAGAACAACAACTAAAAACCTCACCTCGCATGACAACAGACCAACAAGACCACAGTGCAAACACAGGGCTTAAATATACAGGGATTAACAGGACACAGGTGAACTCAACTGACAATCAACACTGGGATAGGCTCGGGGACTAGGAGGACACAGGTGGAAACACTGACAAAATCACAAGACTGGTTAGACAAGGCAAGGAAGACAGACAGGAAACACTGGGAGCAATACTACAAAATAAGGGTGACAAATGAGTTGACCTTTAAATTCACCTCAAGCAACTAACCTTTCTAGCTTTGCATACAGAATACTATTTTATGTTAGGCTATAGAGCTCATTTATTTTTGGTTCATTATGAAAATGTGATGGGATGAACTGGACACCATATTCTCAGTAGCCTACCCTATTTAATGGGAAACCGCAAATCAGCAACTGCTGTTTACACACAAACATTGACTTTATTGACCTCAGAGATTACTTCTGTGTACTTATACTGTATATTATTCAACTCATCATGAGCAGAGCTTTCATTTGAGCCTAATATGAAGGCTCTGTGACGATTTTGAAAAAACTCCCTTTTGGAGCTCATAATTGGCAGCCATCTTGCATTTGAAGGTCGACAATAGGTCAAATCATTATATAAACACCATATATGTATTCCTTGACCAAAATAAGCTCTGAAACCATGTATTGTGCATCATTGTAGGTCAAACCATTAAAAAGTTCATTTTCACGGCAGCCATTTTGGATTTTGGTCTCCCACAAATTTTCCCCGCCGTTTTAAAAAAGACACCCCGGCTAAATTTGTTTAATAACCCTCCTAGATGACAAATCCATTGAGAAACGAACCTTCGCTCTCCGCGGTCACGGAAGTGCCATAAATGACCCAACTATGTTGTCTGTAGCCAATCAGACCTTTTATACCTTGTTACCTGTTGTCTGTAGCCAATCAGGGAAGGTCTCTGAACTTAGTGCAAAGATCCTTGATCTTCTTGACAAGATAGCCCGTTCCACATCTGGCCAATAGTACTAAATGGTATAAACAGATCTGGTCTCCTAAGTGGTCACCCCACGTGATTTTCAGATCTCGTGAACATCCTATGATCATTGTTGCCATATCTAGAGCATTAGTTAAATGCCCAATTACACCTTGACAATGCTATTATTCAGATATACCTTCAAAAGGCATAATCAAAAACATACATATTTGTTAGTGAAATTGCAAAATGGTAGACATTCCCCTGTAACATTATAGCCAGAACAATCACCCACCAAGACATTTTAAAGGGGGATGTGATGCCAACACTGAGGCAAAGAAATGACATGTTGGAACTAGATAAATTAGAAAGTCACACCACAGCTATTTTCGCTTTGAAATCGCAAAAGGCTGCTGTTGCGCTCAGAGGCAAAGTTTTTCCACGTGGCCTCCGACTCACGTGCACACAACACAGTTGCAGTGTTGTGCTGTCCCAACCATACCGTAAAAAGAATGGACAAAGCTCTACAGACTGGCTGTAACCGCAGCAAGGGCGTGGGATCTTCACTCGGTTGAACCAATAGAAACCCTAGAAACATCCTTCAGAATATGTATTCTGGCGTGGCCAAATACATATTACTTTATCGTTGTTTTTTTATTTAATGGGACCATATTTTACTAAACCTATATCATGATGGTTTAAAAAAAACAGTGTTTATGAAAAGGTTTACTAAGGTAATAAAATCAAGTATAAATTCCGCCCCAAAACCTCATTCACTTGTATTGAGATTATAATGTATTGTGACCGGTAGAAGGTGAAATAGCGACATCGGCTGGGCCATTAATGGGAACAGCACTGTGTAAGAGAGCTTCAATTCCAGAGGAGATTCCTTGCCGCCTGTGCCCAACACGGAAAATCTGTCTTCATATTAAAACAGAGCAAATCCTAAATACCAGATCATTGTTTTCTTCCCTCACAGATTTTTTTTGTTTAGTTTTTTCACTTGTTCAGTATTCAGAGAGGGGAACGAAATCACACAGTCTGTACTAATCATGCAGCAGCATTTAAAGCCACAATCCGGGATTCAGTAGTGTATGTTATATACACTATAACTAGTACATGTGGTCTCCCTGTTCTTCCATTGAGAACTTTGAATCCTGGTGTCGGTTAAGGACACCTGCGAGTTGACAATGTCGATAACGTTATTTGAAGCAGTGCACCGGATTGGACATTAGATGTGCTGCCATCTTTATTACCTCACTCCATTGGCCAACGGACATAACGCGTATGCATTGTAGCTTTAATGCATCTGTGCCTAGACTAATACACTCACATGGTTACACTGTAAACTCCTGATTTATTCTGTACATCGGTATTTTGCAGTGTAGGCTTTGCTTACACAACTATCACTGCTTTTCCTGCTTTTACTTCTCTTGCTTGCTGATTTTTCTTTTCTTCCTTCCCTGCTTCCTTCCTCACTTCCTTCCTCCCTTTCCTGCCTCCTCCCTTGCGTCCTTGTGGTGGTGGTTCAGGAGGTGGGTGAGTTGCGGCTGAAGGGGGTCAGCACTGCCAGGGAGATCTCAGACCTGCAGGAGAACCTGGAGTGGAAGGAGAAAAGGATCGGGGTACAAATGCAAACTCTGTTCAAAAGTTCAAACGTGATAATCAGTCAACCAGTCCATCGCACAGAGCTACTGAAGAATCAGTTTTTTCACAGTCTTAAGACTACAGTAGCTACAATATACTGTGCAGCAGTGGTTCTCAAAGTGAGACACCCTGGAACCCCCTCAAGGACCCCGGGGGGTCCTTGAGGGGGTTCCAGGGTGTCTCCAGCAATTTGTTAATATAGCATCAAAATAATTGTACAACTTTAACCACATATACAGTAAACATCGGCTATTAGAAAATCGCCAATCTACAACAAAAAAAATCTTGAAAGAGAAACGGTGAAAAACAATTGGCGTATTCTTTGAAACATTTGAACACAAATCTTGTATGGGGGTCCCTGGCACTAAATATTTTCATATGGGGGGGTCTGGCGTGGCCAAATACATATTAATGTGGGCGTCCTTAACATGAACATGAAAAAGTTTGAGAAACATCGCTGTACAGTAGTAATTAACAGTGGAGGATGCCAAAATGGCCTCTCAATGATTTAATACTGAAGTGATCAGGACTATAGAATTCAGCTATTGCAAAGATAACGGCTGTATAGAATGACTGCTACAGAACAGTTCAAGCATCACAGCATAAAAAAATATGTGTATGATAACTGCTTTTATTTGTATTTGAGTGAGAAGTCTGCTTCCTTTTGTACGCACGACTTAATAGCGAAGCTGAGATGGAAAATATGTCGAGCACACACAGGAGTGACAGCTCTGGAGAAATGTGATCCTGTAGGGCAGTGGTTCTCAACCTGTGGGTCGAGACCCCCCCCACTTGATTTTGGAGGGTCCCCAGATGACAGTGAAGTGACAATTTAAGGAATTTTAATACCTCTCTAACACTATACTATACAAACTGGTCAAACATTGGCCAAATTGTCAAAGAAAGAGGCAAACATTTTGAAAATAGCCGATCTACAAGCTCACAACGGCTTGCGTTGCGAGCCGTTGTGAGCTTGTAGATCTGCTATTTTCACAATATGTATCTGTGGAACTGGGTCAAACTAAATGTAATGCCTCAACTCCTACAATTTATGCTTGTCAGGGTGGGGGTCCCCGGTTCAAATATGAATATTTTGGGGGGTACCCAGTTCAAATATGATTATTTTGATGTGTGTCACCAGAAACAGACAGGGCTCTTAAAGGACGACTTCACCCATTTGCAACCTATCTTCATGTAATTGGTCCTCACTAATGCTCATGATGAAATGGTACCATTTTATCATGAGCATTAGTGAGGATTGTTTATATGAAGATAAGTTGAAAATGGGTGGTGTAGTCCTTTAACCCTTCCAGCACCTCTGGACAACAACACCAACACCAACCCACTCAGCTGCAGTTTGCACATGTCCTGCGTTTTCTACCGCATGCTTTCTGAACCGTTACTCCTCTGGGATTATTGGAAAAAAGGACAAATAAAAAGAGAGAGGAAAGATCTGAAGTTAAAAGGAGTGGTTTTGGTGACTAGCTGGTCGAAGTGTAGCCGCTCTATTGTGTAACAGTGAATAAGAAATTGTCTGCAGTATAGTGAGACTGGAGTAGCTACCACATACACTACCAATGCTACATGGATGCATGAACAATATCTACACTAGGCACAACCAGTGTTGGGCAGTAACTATTTACTAAGTAATATATTACTCTACTTTGAGTTACTAAGTTCCAATGAATGTGATTGTTTTTTGATCAAGATAGACTATATAATAGCTATAATTTATACTCCTTAGTAGGAGTTTGTCACATGCAAAAAAGGAACCGATCTACAAGCTATCAACACGTTGAGAAGTGACACATTGTTAGCTTGTACATCTGTTCTTTTTAAGTTTGCACCCTCTCACAAAATATGATGTAACATGTGTGTGCACAAGTAATATAGTAATACAACTTGTAATTTAACTAGTTACTCTTGATACCAAGTAAAAGGAAATGTAATATTAGGCGCAATAAGTAACTAGTAACGTGTTACTCTCCCTGAGTAACTTGCCCAACACTGGCCACCGCAATAGTACACAATGCAGGAAAGATGCATTTGAAGACATGCAGAAATGGCTACCATTGTATGCAGTACCAATGCATCTTAAATGCCTTAAGATTAATGTGTACGATAGCCATCACAACACTATTTAATCAGAGCTGCCACAATGCAGGAAAGATGCATTGAGGAGTGCATTGTACAACAGGCACTGTGTACAGTGCCAATGCAAGATGGAGGAGTTATGCAGTGGCCACTAATGTCGCTATCTAACCAACTGTGGCACTAAAAAAAGCCTATTTATTACGTACCATTTCTTAACTACTCTAATTTTCCTACATATTTCCACTGTAACATCTCTTTTGCTTCTAGCCTTAACCTTTGTGAACTCATCCGTTTCCTTCCTCTCCTCTCTACTAACCTCTGTCTTGACCTCTTGCTGCGGGGTGACCCCTCAGGCCTTAGAGAGGCAGAGGGACTTCTCGGACATTGTACGGATCGAGCGCGACCGTTTCAGGGACGAGGTGGTCCGACTCAGGGAGGCGCTCAAGGTACACGGGGGTCAAAGTCTGCAGTCAGCACCAAGTTAGCTGTGTGTGTACTGTATGTTTGCAATAATGGTGCAAGTAACTGGGTACAATGCACAATGAATGGCAGTACTGTATGTCGTCTACTTGATCCTTCTAAACCCATATTGGAGACAACCACCCATGATAGAGTCTCAGTTCTCACATTTCATTGACTGTGACCGACTGAGACCGAGGTAAAGGAAAGGTGTTGTGATTGAACTGGGACATTTTGAAAATGGATTATTCTTCTTTTATTAAAGGTGTAGTTCAACCAAAAAAACATTTTTTGGTCCTAAGCCAATAATTTGATGACTGGCGGAAAGATGCTAATGTATCTGGTAGGAGACTCAAATTATTCATCAAATTATTAGCTTGCGACAAAAACAAAGATTTTTTTTTTGGATGAACTATTCCTTTAAACTTCACCCTCCCAAATCTGTCATCTTCTTAACGCTTTTTGAGCCAATTCGTCCACATTCATCATCTTTATCACATCTGTTTAATCGTGTAAATGACACTAAAACAATGACGGGGCAGACAATACTGTCCCGTCTTCATTTCGTAATGTCAATGGTCTTCAAAGTGGGGTTCTATTGAGGGGGTTCCAGGGGGTCCCCAGCAAAATGAGTTAATATAGCATGCAAAGTCAGTTCTTCTTATCTTCATATAATTGGCCCTCAGTAATGCTCATAAGATGACACAACTCACTCTGTGTCTTATTGGTGGGCTATGGACAGTTCAGATACCTGCCTAATGACTAAGGATTCCAAGCTAATAGATGCAGTACAACCTTTTCCCTTCCTGTGAAGTTTGCATGCTGAAATGGAAGCCATATATTGTTCTTGTATTAATTTAAAAAAAAGTACAGATCCTGCCTACCGATGATGTCACTGGTAGGCAGGTTTCTGAACTGTCCACAACCTTCCTCTGAGACACGGAGTAAGTAGACAGAAATGGTGCCACCTTATAGCATTAGCTAGGACCAATTTGAAAATGGCCGAAGTGGTCCTTTAACTTACTGACTTGTCTGTGGTCTCTCCGGAACAGAAACACGGAATCGTGCTGTCTCCTGAGGTGACAACCAATGGGGAGACGGGACAGAGGGACGCTGATGATGACATTGCAGATTCCGCCTCCCGATTGGCTCAGGAGTCACCTCATGTGGGAGCAGAGAGCATGCTGGGTAAGAGAGCCATAATCGACCTAATTATATGTGTTCAGTGTGTATACATGATATGTCTTTATCAAATGAAGAGTTTTAGTTCCAAAAAGGAGATGTCCAACATTTGAAATGTGGGGCATATTCTCTCCAATTACTCTTTACTTTACTTTCCTTTACTTGAACCCCAGCATCCATTTTCAGGGAGGGGCCATTAGCCAAAAATAGCTGATTTACAAGCTCACAACGCTCACGTCGGCAAATGGAACCACGTCGGGTACAAATGGAACCAAATGGACCCGGGAGGGTCCATTTGGTTCCATTTGTACACTCTCAGAGTTATGGGGGTCCTTGAAATTAAAAACTTTGAGAACCACTGTGCTACACTAAAAGGAACAGAGCCTTCATTAGTGTCATTGGTAACACCTGTGAAGGAAGCAAGGAAGGCGCCCAATTTCTGTCCAATATGGCTGCTGTGCATAGAGCCTATCGTCCGTCTCCACCTAATGAATTCTACTCTTCCTCAATGTTATCCTGGTGGTCTTTCAGGGAGAGCGATAGAGAGGCGTGGCTATGGCTGTGACAATACAACACACCCGGAGGAGCAAGGACCAGGGGTCCTTGCAGAAAAATTTGTTAATATATCATCATAAAATCAGATGTCCCATTTTGACCCTGTTTTATTTCTTGGTTATTTGAAAATAGCTGATTTACATGCTCACAGCGTGCGACGTGTTAAGAGCTTGTAGATCAGCTATTTTAAAAAGATATTGAAGAATTGTGAGAAATTTTGAATCATTTTTTAACACATACTGTAGAACAACACATAAATTCTCTTATGGGTGTCCCTGACTCAAAATATTTTAAGATGGGGGGGGTCCATTGCCAAATACATCAATTTGGGGGTCCTTGACATGTTTGAGAACCACTGCTCTAGTAACCTCGGTCCCAGCCTCACTCATCTGCGAAAAGAAGAGCCTGGTCACGACCTAAAGCATCGAGTGTCTAGGAAGTCCGAGTGGACAGGATTTCCGTTTCCCCCGGAAACTATATTTTTTGACCAATCACAACACTCGTTTCATTCACGGAGAATGTTAACAGATTTGTAAAGCATCAACGTCATTTCCTTGGGCGGTACTTCCGCCAAATTCAACCGTTTCCGGTTGTCAACTTCCTAGACAACCAACATCCCAGGTCTTGCCCAGGGTGCTGCTCTAGCCTATATGAGCTATTGATCGCCCACCACCAGACTCCCATTATCTTCCTCTCAAATAGTCCTCAATAAACTGTCATGTCCCAATTAACCACATGAACCCTAGCCTCCCTATTCTGGTCATGTCATAATAGGCGAACATTTTGTAAAAATACATGTGCTTTCTGTGAAAATAGCAACCGTGCATGTACTGTAGATTAGCTATGTTCAAGAGAATTGGTGGCGAGGGGATAAAAGAAGGCACCAAGTATAAAGCACTGAGGGTCAAGGAGGTATATAGGTATAAGTATGTGGTTAACTACAGTATATAAACTGTATAAATGTTGTTATAAAAAAATAACTGAAATGCTAGCTCCTCAAGCCCAGTGACTGACGGCCAAATTTTGCTGCATACAGTATTTTTACTGAAAACTTGACTCAAATCCTCCTCTATTAATTAATTTATAATCTATTCTTTGTGTTACATTCTGTTTAATTAAGTTCAACACTGGAGCAATTCATTGCGTTTCAGGCAATCTGTGCTATTCCATTTTTAACACATTTAACGCCAGAGGTTAATCTCATAATGTACTCACCAGTGCCAAGCTCTTTTTGTTGTTTTTTTGTTTTTTTCAAGCCGCCATAGCCCCCGCTAAATCCGTTTAAAATCCACGTTCATTTGGTTCAACACAAACACGGGATCCGAGAGAACAAAACACTGAAAACCGCGACGCGATCCGTGCCTCCATTTTGGAGTTAGAGACGATAACGTTAGAATGGTGGATGCGGAGAGGAAAACCCCAGCTGAGATAACCGCTGTTGAAGTTGATCGCTAGACAGGAAACGGAGGCGGGACAAAAACCGGAACCAGATTTATTTCGTTTCCGGTCCGCCCCCCCCGAAACCGGAAGGGCAAAAAAAAAAAAAACGGAATCTGCACCTGTTCGATTTAACATGGGAAATGCGAGTCGACTGGCACGCTGCGGCTTTAAATCGGTTCGCGTAGATCTACGCGATTGGCAGTCAATGTGTTAATAGTGTGGCAAAGGTCTGATCTCTCCCTGTTTTGTTGCAGAGCTGCGACTGAGGAAGCTGGTTGACGAGAGAGAAAGTCTAATGGATCAGGTGAGGTAGACGTCATGACATCGTTACGTAACACTAATGAATGAATTCAGTCCATCCCAATTTACTTTTTTTGTGTATGCTTGTGTTGATATACAGTATGTGAGCACGTGTTTGAGTGTGTGTAATCTGTGTGTGGGTGTGTGTGTGTGTGTGTGTGTGTGTGTGTGTGTTTGTACTGTATTTACACTAGGGCTGTGCAATATATCGAAAATGTATCATCATCGCAATATCAACATGCACTATCGCAAAAAGACATGTCTTTTACATCAAGTGGGGTCCGGGGACCCCCAGGGGTACTTGAGGGGGTTCCAGGGGGTCCCCAGCTAAATGATGTATAGGAACCAAATGGACCCTTATGGGTCTGTAACTCTGAAAGCGTACACATGGAACCAAATGGACCCTAACGGGTCCATTTGGTTCCATTTGTACACTCTCAGAGTTAAATTAACATTGATTTTACAATATAAATTGGGGTCCCAGAGAGATAACATTAAATGGGGTCCGCAGCCTAATGCATGTCAAACTGGGGGTCCTTGAAATTAAAATGGTTGAGAATCACTGCTAGAGCCGTAAAATTCTTCTCTTATGGGGGACCCTGGCTTATCTTTTCAAATGGGGGTCCGCGGGCTAATAAGTGTCAATTTGGGGGTCCTTGACATGAAAAAGTTTGAGAACCACTGTTTTACATGACTTTTACATGTCGCAGAGGAGATTATTTAACTTGTTTTGGGGTTTTTATCCATTTCAACATTCCAGGTATAAAGGATGTTTTTGTTTAGATTAGAAGAAAATGTTTTACGCGGAGCAGTGAGCAACTGTGTTCCTACGTTGGTGGATGTACAGTGTATCTCTGTCCAGTGGAAACCTCATATGTCCAAAACTGTTACTTTTCAGGATTCGAATTTAACCCATTAAGACCTGAAGCCGATTCTACTCTATGTCTCCTAAATCCCAACAGTTTTCTGAAAAACGTATGTTTCTATATCAGTGGTGCTCAATCTTTTTCATGTCAAGTACCCCCAAAATTATATGTATTTGCCCGCGGACCCCCATCAAAATATTTTGTTCCAGGGACCCCCCAGAAGCAAAGATTTGAGTTGAAAATGTTCGCTTTAAAAATATATATATTCAAAGATTTGCACACATTTTCACGAATTTTCAAAAATAGCAGATCTACAAGCTTGTAGCGCGGCACTCGGTGCCGCGCTATGAGCTTGTATATCTGCTATTTTTGAATAGCCCAAAGTGTAAAATAATACTTTTTAGCTCAAATCTAAAAATGACACAGTTCCAGGTCTTAATGGGTTAAAAAATATCAAAAGTAGCAGATCGACAAGCTCAAAACGCGCAGTGTTTCCAGCTGGTGGATCTGCTACTTTTTGTGTGATGCTGTGATGTGTTCAAGGTAGGGGGTTCAAATATGGAGATCAGAGGTTTCTGCCCGACAGCAACGATATGCACTGTCAATAGCAGCTGTTGCCAGGTGCTGTTTTCAGTAAAAACCATGTCGTTGGAACGGAAATATAGAGTAATCCATTTCTTTCTTTCTTCGTTTTCTCTCAGTGAGTCCATACAGTTAGGCTATTCACTCTCTGGGTTCTATGTGAGCAGAATGTTGTTCAAACTGTATACTGTACCCAGTGGTGGAAAGTAACTAAGTACATTTACTTAAGTTATTTGTACTTTACTTGAGTATTTCCAATTTCCAATACTTATACTTCTACTCCACTACATCTCAGAGGCAAATATTGTACTTTTACTCCACTACAATTATTTTAAAACTTTAGTTACTAGTTACTTTTCAGATGTAAATTATGATATAATGAAACATACATGAACCACTTTAAACCTATTTTATACCTAGGATTGTAGATCGGCTATTTTCAAATATTTAGTACTTTTACTTTTGGTACTTTAAGTACATTTTGATGCCAATACTTTTGTACTTTTACTCGAGTACATTTTTAATTCTGGACTTTTACTTATAACCGAGTATTTTTATATTGCAGTATTGGTACTTTTACTTAAGTAAAGAATTTGAGTACTTTTTCCACCACTGAGTCAGTATTTGTTTACTATTATCGCGACTTATATTGTCATCACAATATTCAACAGTGTTATAGCATACAGTATCACATGCTTTCCTAATATCGTGCAGCCATAATTCATACCTTATATATTGTGTGTGTGTGTGTGTGTGTAGGTGCGTAGGATGAAGTCTCAGTTGGACCAGAACCAGCGTAACGGGACAGAAGGTTCCAATCCAGAGGAAGAGAGACTGGAGAACGGCATGGATCCACATCTACTGGACCTGCAGAGTGAGTCTCACAACACAGCAACTGAGCTGCAAACGTCCTCACTGTCACACGACACCTGCAGTGGGAAATATCAAATGGCTGAGTTGTACAATGTTTCATTACTTTAACCCATTGAGACCTGAAGCCGATTCTACACGTCTCCTAAATCTCAACATTATTCTGAAAAACGTATGTTTCTATATCAGTGGTGCTCAGTCTTTTTCATGTCAAGGACCCCCAAAATGATATGTATTTGGCCGCGGACCCCCATCAAAATATGTTGATCCAGGGACCCCCCAGAAGCAAGGATTGGAGTTAAAAATGTTCGGTTTAAAAATATATATATTCAAAGATTTGCACATGTTTTCACGATTTAAAAAAAATAGCAGATCTACAAGCTCGTAGCGCGGCACTCGGTGCCGCGCTACGAGCTTGTATATCTGCTATTTTTGAATAGCCCAAAGTGTAAAATAATGCTTTTTGGCTCAAATCAAAAAATGACACAGTTCCAGGTCTCAATGGGTTAAGCCTTCCATACTGCTTGTTTTGCAATCAACCGTAAATTGACGCTTCACCGGCGCGTTGCACCGTTTTGGCGCTCCTTCAGCAGTCGTTGCTTCTGAATTTCGCCTCTCTTCTGCGATAGCTGAGTCTTCTTTCACTTTCTCCCCACCGTTTGGTGCCCCCCCCCAAGGTTGGTGCCATGTGCTGCAGCACCTAAACCCCTTCCATTACGCCAGCACTGGTCAGAGAGGTCATGCCTACTGTATGTTCCTTCAGTTTAGGGTTGAAGGCCCTTACACACCGGGACGGATAAACTACCAGAAAATGCATCTTTTATTCCCCGTCTCCAAAATAAATTAACGTTGCTTTTATTGCTGCGTAATATTCATGTTCTTTGAAGATTTTTTTTTTTAAATAGCAGATGTACAAGCTCACAGTGTGGCACAAAATGACACAGATGCTTTCCTGGTTTTAATGGGTTAATCGCACAAAATAAATGATCCCGGTGTGAACGGACCTGTAGGCTTGAGGTTAGAGGTTTGAGTGTTCACACACTCAGAGTTACAGACCTGAAAGGGTCCATTTGGAACCCCCTCAAGGAACCTTGACGGTCCAGGGACTTTTTTAGAGAACCTCTACTGTACAGAAAGAGAACTTTGAAAGACATCCTGCTGTAATCTGGCTCCTGCGATTGAGCCTGTTACAAATCATATAATGGTTAATAATCATATGGATATGATTTTTATTCTTCTATTTTTCTATTCACAGGAGATGCCAACAGACAGATATCTGACCTTAAATTTAAACTGGTGAAATCAGAACAGGAAGTCACTGCTTTAGAACAAAATGTAAGTACTGTGTGGTTGTGTTTCATTCAGATTGTGTTCACATCGTTCAGATTAAATCATCATATATATTAACCCATTGAGACCTGAAGCCGATTCTACATGTCTCCTAAATCTCAACAGTATTCTGAAAAACATATGTTTCTATATCAGTGGTGCTCAATCTTTTGTCAATGTCAAGGACCCCCACAATTATATGTATTTGGCCGCAGACCCCCATCAAAATATGTTGTTCCAGGGACCCCCAGAAGCAAAGATTTTAGTTAAACATGTTCGCTTTAAAAATATATATATTCAAAGATTTGCACACATTTTTACAATTTTTCAAAAATAGCAGATCTACAAGCTCGTATCGCGGCACTCGGTGCCGCGCAATGAGCTTGTAGATCTCCTATTTTTGAATAGCCCAAAGTGTAAAATAATTATTTTTTGCTCAAATCTAAAAATGACACAGTTCCAGGTCTTAATGGGTTAAATGATGTCATTCAGATGAAATCACGTCATTTAGATTAAATTGTACATTTTTCTTGATTAATTTGAGCAAATGAAACGCCTACCGTGCGTGGATTCGTGACGCACCCATGCAATGAAAAGCTGTCCCTCACGTGTATGTGTTGTGCAGATCATACGGTTGGAGGGTCAGGTAACGCGCTATAAGTCTGCCTCTGAGAACGCAGAGAAAGTTGAAGATGAACTCAAAGTGGAGAAGAGGAAGTTGCAACGAGAGGTAAGACCGAATATCGGCCGACAGGACCTAGTGAACACTCTTCCAATCACAGCTGGCCTTTTATGGCCTTTTAGTATGTTTCACGCGCAATGTTCGCTTTAATACTTTGATGCCTTGTGAAGCGCTTGTAACCGTTTTTAAAAAGTGCTATACAATTATTATTATTCATAACAGCTATTTCACTCGCTCACTCTCTTTCAAAATGTAACACTGCCAAAGGAGTTTACAGTCAAGCTTTAATCCATGCTCTCTCTCTCTCTCTCTCTCTCTCTCTCTCTTCCCCCCCCCCCCCCCCCCCACCCCTCCTCTAGCTGAGGTCGGCTCTGGACCGTATAGACGAGCTGGAGGCCAGTAACAACCATCTCTCCAAGAGACTGGAGAAGATGAAAGCCAATCGCAATGCCCTGCTCGCCCAGCAGTGATGCTTCTTTTCTGGGATAGGACCCTCCCCCCCCATCCTTCCTCCAGCCGGGCCCCTGATGGTCCTTGACCCTCCCCCAGAACTTTGAACTCTCTCTCAAGAGAGAGACGCTCCAAAAATAAATCCACGATATTACAGCTGAAAACAAACAAAGGCTTACAATGCATAACCTCTATGATACAATTATAACAACGGTTTCTCAACGTTGGGGCCATCCGGGGACCACCAGGGGGTCCAGGTCTGTAACTGTGGCGTACAAATAGAACCCGTACTACGGGTCCATTTTGGTTCCATTTGTACACTCTGAGTTAAATGAACACATTACATTACAGTGTAGATTGGGGGTCCCAGAGATGAAAAACTTTCGCAAATGAGCGGTCCGTGGTCTAACGCATATCAAACTGGGGGTCCTTGAAATTAAAAAGGTTGAGAATCACTGACATAGGCTACTGGAACCCCAATCTACACTTTAAACCCCTCTCGAGTGTTCAGATGTGTACACTTGCAGGGTGTCACAGTTAGCGACCCAAAAAAAGGGGGGCCCGACGTTGAGAACCAGTACAATATAACACGATAACACCACAAGTCATAACCACACACAGTTAGTCATGCCATGTTATGAACGATTCTGCTACCGTATGCCCCAGTGACTGACAATCAACCAAAGTGATTGGTGGAGGTGGACTGTCTCTGGACTGGAAACAGAAAGGGACACACACACACACACACACACACACACACACACACACACACACACACACACACACACACACACACACACACACACACACACACACACACACACACACACACACACACACACACACACACATATTTGTAGCGATTGTTGTAAACTGCATTGAGGGCCAAATGGGTGGAGGTGGACCTCCCACCCACCCACCCATGCAAGTACAGTTAAAACATGTATGCAGATACTGCAGATGTGGAAAATACAGGAACGAGACACCAGAGTGAAGCCACGCAAACAGCCCGTTAAGCTCATTGACCACTTTCAGTCTGTTGTCCCGACGTGCAAGCGCTGTGAGCTTATAGGTCAGCTACTGTCGCTTGAACATTTATGAAACTCTTTGACAATTCTTGACAATCATAGGTATATCATTTTGTCGAGAATTGTCAAAACATTTTGACAATCGAAGGCATATCATTTGTTTATAATGTTTGAACACCCTGGCAGCGCAAAATAGGGCTTAAGTGATTATAGTGTCTGAAAAGATCCCCTTTTCTGCCAGACTCACACAATGCGAGTGGCAGAAACGTTTAGTCAATCGCAGGAGGATGGCATTTATTTCAGAATCAATTTCTTACGTACAAGTACACTCTCACAGTCACGAGGGGTCCGTGGGGCCTATTGCATACCAAATTTGGGGTCCTTGAAATAAATGTAAAAAGTTTGGGAACCACTGTGGTAAAAGCCACACTCCTGTGGGACACCGCGGCAAACACGTTGTTTGGTTTGGCCAAAAGGCCTGCTTGGTCTCACTCGCTCTGTTTTCCCTGTGAAACATACAACAAACACTGTTGTAACACATTCCAGAGTTATTTCCTTTGCAGTTTTACTCTTAATGCAGAGACGCACCCGGTTGCCTCACGCTAGAGTTCTCAAATTCTACCCGAACCCGACCCGGCCCGACCCGACGTTTTCGGGCCGAGCCGGGCCTCAAAAGTATGCTAATTGGTCTCTCCATGGAAAAAAATAATAATAATAATAATTTTTAATTTTATTTATTTTTATAATATATTTTTGAATTCTGTTCTGTCTGAATGTGTATTTATCTATTATGAAGATGGCGCTGACAGCGCTGACTTACTGGCGTTAACTTGCACTGTGCTGCTCACCCTCACTGAGCCAGCAGCAGAGTGAGAGAGAGTAAAAAAGCGAGCGTTCCGGTGGTAAACAGAGCACTCGCCCCAAAACACACTCACCCCCATTCATTTCGCAGACAGAGGCCGTCGGATTAGACCCTGTTTGGGGACGAGCGTTCTTGTAATCCATTGCCGCATATGTAGCCATGGTTCACATTCATGTTTCAGGGCTACTGCCTACCGCATGATGCATCCATGCATCATGCGGTAGGCATATCAAGGGCCCTTTTAATACAAAAACCCACGGCAATTTTGGTCTACAGTACACCAGCCTTCAACAATAGTGTACATTCAGTGGTCAGGTTTGTTCAGAAATCAATTAAAGAACGCAGGCGAGTTTTCCATATATATCAAGCCACGCGCGAGAACGTGCACACACGCAGTACACTACATATGTGTCGTTGTTGACGTTGTGAGATGGTTTTAATTTGAAGGTTTAACAGGATGTTCAATGTGTTTTTGTGAGTTAAGATAACTGACCGGCGTGCTCTATGCCGGCGCGCTGTGTTAAGTTACACAAGTGGCAGAAACGGTGCTTTCTGATTTTCACAATACAATGTAATCCACCCGCGTTTAGTTCAGTATTATAATATTTCTCACCCAACGCGTGTAAACTTAAGCTAATAGGTTAACAACAGTCTCGAGTCGGTCTCAGACAGTCGGGGGGGGGGGGGGGACAAAGACTCGGTCGAGAGAGGCAGAGAAATGCAGACGATGCATTGCATTGCACAGAGGTGCGTGAGCAAGACAAGGCTTTAACTTAATTTAAATCAGCACAGTGTAAGCACAGTGTAAGTTAATGTCCGCTGCCGTCAGCGCCATCTTCATAATAGATAAATACACATTCAGAACAGAATAACATGATGGAAATAGTCGGGTTCGGGCCCAGTTAGGGCCGAGCCTTCATTTTCAGGCCCGTTGAGAACTCTACCTCAAGCGTGACCAAAACGTCCTGCTTCATCTGAGGTGGTCTCATGCTTGAGTCATGAATGGGTATCGAAGCACACGCTGGTCTCATGCTGATCTACAGCATTGGTTCTCAAAGTGGGGTCCTTGGGGGGGGGGGGGGGGGTTTAGGGGGTCCCAGCAAAATGTGTTAATACAGAATCACAATAATTTTAACCACTTTAACCTTTGGCTATTCAAAAATAGCAGATCTACAAGCTCATAGCACGGCACCGAGTGCCGCGCTATGAGCTTGTAGATCTGTTATTTTTTTGATAATTGTGAACATTTGTGCAAACCTTTGAATATATATATATTTTAAAGCGAACATTTGTAACTCAAATCTTTGCTTCTGGGGGGTCCCCGGAACAAAATATTTTGAGATGGGGGTCCGCGGCCAAATTACATATCATTTTGGGGGTCCTTGACATGAAAAAGTTTGAGAACCACTGATCTACATTCTACAGTACATCATAATCAGGATTCAGAAGATGTTGAAAGGTTTTAAAGTGTGTCAAAATGTTGGATCTCACAAATGTATATTTATGCATACGGGTCTTTGCAACTTAGGAATGTTACACAAACCCAATTACGCCATTTTACTCAACACAGGAAGGCTTCGTTGGAAAGAAAGAAAGAAAGAAAGAGTGTTTTATTCTGAAAGAAGAAGTATTCCACTGAGGCTCGGCCCTTGTTTCATATTCTGATCTGGTTTGGCAAAGAGCAACATGTAAACATTACAACTGAACCGGGAAACTCAAGCTTATTTCTTTTATCTTCATGTGTTTATTTTGATTGGGAAACGGTGCTTACCATGGCACCGGGGAAATGATTTCACAAGCCTGTCGATGTCTGATTATTATGTCCTATTATTATTGGGGGGGTGGGGCTGATTTATAATTGTGGTTATGTAAACATGAGTGTTTAATGTCACAGTTTGAAAATGAACACAACTTACTTGCCTACTGTTAGGCTACTTAATGATTGCTGGCAAGTGCATTATGCATTACTATTAACCACTTAAACCTCTAATTGTGTCAATCTCTATTGTGGGGAAAGCTTTCGCTGAAAATAGCCAATCGACTCGAGCTCACATCGTTCCCACAATAACACAATAGAGCCCCTGAGGGATGCCGCTCAACCGCATGGGGTTTAAGTGGTCAATGCTGTGAGTCATGGAGAGACCTCTGCTTTTGAAATAACTGTGTTTTGAGGATAGAATTCTGTTTGTTTTGTTTTTTATATCGACCGATGAATTTAAGGGTAGCAACGTTTGTGTGTGTGTGTTCTCTTTCTAAACATGGATATGTAACATTAATGAATGAAACTCTTATGGCAAAGGAGAAAACGCAACAAAAAGAAAGAAAAAGAATGATCAGTTGTTTTGAATAATGTATCGCAATAACATTTTTTGTTTTTGAATGTATCAGTTGCTGCCCCGAATTGTGGGGCAGCCCTGCAAGAAATATCAACGGACAAAAAGAGGAAATCCAATAATATTGTCAGCTATCCTTTTCTTGGCCCTTGTGGGGAGACTCGAGCACGCAAGGTCGTGTGCGTGCACGTGGGAAAAGACACACCGACGCCAGGACGCTCTCTCTTCCGCCGTCGACCTTGACATTTTGACCTCTGGTCAAGCACGGACGACTGCAAGTGTCGCGAGGGAACTCCAGCGAGTTGACGAGGCTTTGACGTTTTCTTTGTTTTCGGTTTCATGATCGTATGTGTGGACACACAACAAGCTCATTGTAAGCACTGTGCAATACTTCTGTCTTTTAGAGAGTGTGCGTGCGTGTGTGTGTGTGTGTGCGTGTACTTGTATTACTGTACTTGTGAGGACCAAATGTCCCCACAAGTATATAGTATAATTTGAGATCTAGACAGGCAATTTTGAGTTTCACTTACAATTAGGAAACAATTCAGGTTGGGGTCAGAATTAGACATTATTTTACAGGTTAGGTTTAGGGGTTGAGTTGTGAGGTAGGCCTATGCCTGATAGTTCATGCCGCAACGCTTGTAGACCGGCTGACCCCCCAAAAATGTTAAATCGCATTAATAAAATCAGCCTCCTAAATTGTGATTGTCCTCACTAGTATAGTAATACAAAGGTGTGTGTGTGTGTGAGTGTACGCGCGCCTCGTTCCAGTTTCAGCGGGTGACTTCCATTCCATTGTTGGTCCTATTGAGTAGGACGGTGGGTTTATCTTCTTAAATGGACACCAGTTTGTGGTAGAGTGGGTTTTGTTGATTCAGTGTAATGTGTCTTACGCTGTAAAATCCTCAATCTTAAATGTGTATCTGAGAGTGTGCCAATGAAACCAAATGCACCCTTCATTCGTACACTCTTGAGTTACATATTGACAAATCAACTCTGAGGTTTAACAGTGTAGAGTTCTGGAGATGCCTCTTTGAAGCACTATATTAAACTCATGCAACAAAGATTTATCTGCTTTCTCTACTTGTGTGTGTCCTCAACAGTGGTGGAAAAAGTACTCAAATATTTTACTTAAGTAAAAGTATCAATACTGCAATGTAGAAGTACTCCTTTACAAGTAACAGTCCGGAATTCAAAATTTACTTGAGTAAAAGTACAAAAGTATTGGTATCAAAATGTACTTAAAGTACCAAAAGTGAAAGTAATACAATGTTTGAAAATAGCAGATCTACAAGCTCGCGACGCGTTGTGAGCTTGTAGATCGGCTATTTTCAAATAGCCTAGGTATAAAATAGGATTAAAGTGGTTATTGTATGTTTGTATGTTTCCAGATGTATACTTCTCAGCTCTGTGCATAATGGGTTATTTGAAAGGTGTTAAATAATCATTTTTGGTTAAATCACACCCCCCCTTTTAAGTTGAAGCTCTATATTCTGGCTTTCTGATCTAATCAGTGCTATGGTCTTGTAGGGAATCGATGGACTGTGCCGACTGTAGTGGCCGAGCTTTGAACCTGTAACCTACGGCTCACCAGGTAGTCACACTAACCATTCACCTACAGCTCTACTTAGATCTGTGGTTATAAAACATTTGGTAGCACTTTACAATAATGACCCGTTATAAAGCATTTATAAACGTTTATAAGTAGTTTGTAGACTATTAACAAATCATTAACAACCTGTTTGTTGACATTCGTAAATGATTACTAAAACCACTATAACTACAGTTACAAATCATTTGTAAAGTATTAGTAAGTAGGGAACTATTCATGAATAAGCCATTTATATCCATCTGTAAAAGATTATTAAATCATGTGTAACGACCCATTCTAAAGCATTTATAAACGTTTATAAGCAGTTTGTAGACTATTAACAAATCATTAACAACCTGTTTATTGACATTCGTAAATGATTACTAAAACCTTTATAACTACGGTTACAAATCATCTATAAAGGTATTAGTAACTATTCATGAATAAGCCATGTGTAATACATCTGTAAATGATTATTAAATCATTTGTAACTGATGTTACATAATATATACAAGCTATTGGTAGCTTGTTCATGTTTAACATATGCTTTGTTAAACATTCCTAAAGTATCTATAAATCCTTAGTACATGTTATTATGTGCCCTATAGTAAAGTGAAGACAGTTCATCATTTACAACTGTCTGTTAATGTGTTTGTTCATGTTTAACATGCTTTGTAAAACATTCCTAAAATATCTATAAATCCTTTGTACATGTTATTATGTGCCCTACAGTAAAGTGAAGACAGTTCATCATTTATGACTGTCTGTTAATGTGGACTTTCTCCTTACCTGTTGCAAACTACCTGGCTTTCATGAATGCAGACACCAAACAATTACTAGAATTATCATTCATGTTAAGCAAATGATGCGTAAGACATTCGTAAAGAGTATGTAAACCATTTGCAGACGTTATCATGAGCCTGAGCCTAGTTGCTTCTTTTGGGCTTGTTTTCATAGACCTGTCCGCTTGTTTATTTTGCAAAATCTGGCAACACACTGATTACCTGCATTACACCTGCAGTAGCCTACTAGGGAGGAAGTGAACAGTGATGCAGTTGCAGACTGGACAGAAATATGTCTAATTCATGTTTTATGTGTTTTAACTGTCTTGTTGCAGGTGATCGAGGTAACATAAAATGGCTAATCTTACACACATGAAGTAGCATTATGACTAGGGGGTATTTTGATGGTGGCTGTTTGTATCCACAATGTTTGTTTTGATGTGTAGGCTAGTAATGTCCTCCATGCTTAGCAGTTTAGCTTAGCAGCTAAAGCTAACTTGCACTGGGAGGTGGTGACTGCAGAGGCTCCAAGCTGCTACTCTGTGATTCTGTTGTGATTAATTTCTTTGTTTAAATGTCAGTGTGTGTGTTGTGGCCAAGAGTTGCTACATTTTATATCTTAATAAATTGTTGTATACTTGTATACTATATAACGTTACTTTTGCCACTTTTTGATGTCACATGTTTTACTAATCACTGTTGAACATGAAATAATAATGCATAGTCTTCACTTTAGAACAAGGCCCATGATAACGTTAGCAAATGGTCAACACACTCTTTACGAATGTCTTACGAATCATATATTAAACATGAAAGATAATTCTAGTAATTGTTTGGCATCTGCATTCATGAAAGCCAGGTAGTTTGCAACAGGTAAGGAGAAAGTCACATTAGTTGTAAATGATGAACTGTCTTCACTTTACTATAGGGCACATAATAACATGTACTAAGGATTTATAGATATTTTATTCTACTCAGAGTCATAAGTTTACAAAATGTACTAAAGTACAGTGAACGTCTGTGCGGTTTGTCTTCATCACTGAAAATAACGTACATGTAAACTGATATAAAACTGCTGTCATGTGCAGTTGGGGTGAAGAAACACAACCATTTCACTCCTAATAATACCTATTTGATTTGACATCCTGACTTGCTGCTGTAGCTGAGGCTTGAGCCTGTTACCTGCGGCTCACTAGTCAGTGACTATCCATTCACCTACAGCTGTTTCCTTGGAATCTGTGGTTCTGAAACGTTTTGTTGTCAACCCCCCAAATTGACATGTATTTGGGCAGTGGACCCCAATGTGAAAAGATGTAGTGTCAGGGCCCCCCATGAAAAAGATTAATATTTATGCTGTAACACATTTTTTGAAAGTTATTTGTCTTGTTTGTTGTTCAAGTCAAAGCACCAGGAAGGCTGTACTTGTCAGCCATCTGTTAGCTCAATGGGTTGAGACGCAGTATTCATGATCCAGAGGCCATGAGTTCAAATCCCATTGATGTCTTTCCTATGATTCTTTCCTTTGCAGACTGGCTTCCAGAAGATCAAGTGAAAACTACCAGGAAGGCTGTACTTGTCAGCCATCTGTTAGCTCAATGGGTTGAGACGCAGTATTCATGATCCAGAGGCCATGAGTTCAAATCCCATTGATGTCTTTCCTATGATTCTTTCCTTGAGTGGGTTCGATTCCCACTCCGAGTCATGTGTCCCCGGTAACTTGGGGCAACGGATAAATTGACTGATATCCTTAGTGATGCTTCCCTTTGCAGACTAACTTCTAGAAAACAAGTTAAATCCACCAGGAAACCTGTAACTCTCAGCCAACAGTATAGCTCGACTGGTAGAGCGTCTGTCCAATGACTTGACTTGACTCGAGTGGGTTCCCACTCGAGGCAAGTCAAGAAGCTGAGAGTTACAGGTTTCCTGGTGGATTTAACTTGTTTTCTAGAAGTTAGTCTGCAAAGGGAAGCATCACTAAGGATATCAGTCAATTTATCCGTTGCCCCAAGTTACCTGGGACACTTGACTCGAGTGGGAATCGAACCCACTCAAGTCAAGTCAAGTCAAGTCATTGGACAGACGCTCTACCAGTCGAGCTATACTGTTGGCTGAGAGTTACAGGTTTCCTGGTGGATTCAACTTGTTTTCTAGAAGTTAGTCTGCAAAGGGAAGCATCACTAAGGATATCAGTCAATTTATCCATTGCCCCAAGTTACCTGGGACACTTGACTCGAGTGGGAATCGAACCCACTCAAGTCAAGTCAAGTCATTGGACAGACGCTCTACCAGTCGAGCTATACTGTTGGCTGAGAGTTACAGGTTTCCTGGTGGATTTAACTTGTTTTCTAGAGTTAGTCTGCAAAGGGAAGCATCAAGAAGTTATATAGTAGTAAGTATGTTATATAGTAGTAAGTATGTTAGTTAGTTATATAGTAGTAAGTATGTTAGTTAGTTATATAGTAGTAAGTATATTAGTTAGTTATATAGTAGTAAGTATATTAGTAAGTATATTAGTTAGTTATATAGTAGTATGTTAGTTATATAGTAGTAAGTATATTAGTTAGTTGTATATTAGTTAGTTATATAGTAGTATGTTAGTTATATAGTAGTAAGTATATTAGTTAGTTATATAGTAGTAAGTATGTTAGTTATATAGTAGTAATATTATATAGTAGTAAGTATGTTAGTTAGTTATATAGTAGTAAGTATATTAGTTAGTTATATAGTAGTAAGTATATTAGTTAGTTATATAGTAGTAAGTATATTAGTTAGTTATATAGTAGTAAGTATGTTAGTTAGTTATATAGTAGTAAGTATATTAGTTAGTTATATAGTAGTAAGTATATTAGTAAGTATATTAGTTAGTTATATAGTAGTATGTTAGTTATATAGTAGTAAGTATATTAGTTAGTTATATAGTAGTAAGTATGTTAGTTAGTTATATAGTAGTAAGTATATTAGTTAGTTATATAGTAGTAAGTATATTAGTTAGTTATATAGTAGTAAGTATATTAGTTAGTTATATAGTAGTATGTTAGTTATATAGTAGTAAGTATATTAGTTAGTTATATAGTAGTAAGTATGTTAGTTAGTTATATAGTAGTATGTTAGTTATATAGTAGTAATATTATATAGTAGTAAGTATGTTAGTTAGTTATATAGTAGTAAGTATATTAGTTAGTTATATAGTAGTAAGTATATTAGTTAGTTATATAGTAGTATGTTAGTTATATAGTAGTAATATTATATAGTAGTAAGTATGTTAGTTAGTTATAGTAGTATGTTAGTTATATAGTAGTAATATTATATAGTAGTAAGTATGTTAGTTAGTTATATAGTAGTAAGTATATTAGTTAGTTATATAGTAGTAAGTATATTAGTTAGTTATATAGTAGTAAGTATATTAGTTAGTTATATAGTAGTATGTTAGTTATATAGTAGTAATATTATATAGTAGTAAGTATGTTAGTTAGTTATAGTAGTATGTTAGTTATATAGTAGTAATATTATATAGTAGTAAGTATGTTAGTTAGTTATATAGTAGTAAGTATATTAGTTAGTTATATAGTAGTAAGTATATTAGTTAGTTATATAGTAGTAAGTATATTAGTTAGTTATATAGTAGTATGTTAGTTATATAGTAGTAATATTATATAGTAGTAAGTATGTTAGTTAGTTATAGTAGTATGTTAGTTATATAGTAGTAATATTATATAGTAGTAAGTATGTTAGATAGTTATATAGTAGTAAGTATATTAGTTAGTTATATAGTAGTAAGTATATTAGTTAGTTATATAGTAGTAAGTATGTTAGTTAGTTATATAGTAGTAAGTATGTTAGTTAGTTATATAGTAGTAAGTATATTAGTTAGTTATATAGTAGTAAGTATATTAGTTAGTTATATAGTAGTAAGTATATTAGTTAGTTATATAGTAGTATGTTAGTTATATAGTAGTAAGTATATTAGTTAGTTATATAGTAGTAAGTATGTTAGTTAGTTATATAGTAGTATGTTAGTTATATAGTAGTAATATTATATAGTAGTAAGTATGTTAGTTAGTTATATAGTAGTATGTTAGTTATATAGTAGTAATATTATATAGTAGTAAGTATGTTAGTTAGTTATATAGTAGTAAGTATATTAGTTAGTTATATAGTAGTAAGTATATTAGTTAGTTATATAGTAGTAAGTATGTTAGTTAGTTATATAGTAGTAAGTATATTAGTTATTTATATAGTAGTAAGTATGTTATATAGTAGTATGTTAGTTATATAGAAGTAAGTATATTAGTTAGTTATATAGTATTATATAGTAGTAAGTATATTAGTTAGTTATATAGTAGTAAGTATGTTAGTTAGTTATATAGTAGTATGTTAGTTATATAGAAGTAAGTATATTAGTTAGTTATATAGTAGTAAGTATGTTAGTTAGTTATATAGTAGTAAGTATATTAGTTAGTTATATAGTAGTAAGTATGTTATATAGTAGTATGTTAGTTATATAGAAGTAAGTATATTAGTTAGTTATATAGTATTATATAGTAGTAAGTATATTAGTTAGTTATATAGTAGTAAGTATGTTAGTTAGTTATATAGTAGTATGTTAGGTATATTAGTTAGTTATATAGTATTATATAGTAGTAAGTATATTAGTTAGTTATATAGTAGTAAGTGATAGTAGTATGTTAGTTATATAGTAGTAAGTATGTTATATAGTAGTAAGTATGTTAGTTAGTTATATAGTAGTAAGTATGTTAGTTAGTTGTATATTAGTTAGTTATATAATAGTATGTTAGTTAGTTGTATATTAGTTAGTTATATAATAGTATGTTAGTTAGTTATATAATAGTGTAGTAAGTAATATAATATAGTGTAAGTTAGTTATATAATAGTGTAGTAAGTAATATAATATAGTGTAGTAGTTAGTAATATAGTATACTAGTGTAGTAGTAAGTAATATAATAGTGTAGTAATATAGTATAGGCCTGGAACCGAAAGCCTGCAGAAGCCTGGAACCGAAAGCCTGCAGTAACTTCTTTGTCGGGGTTGGGCCGATCCTGCATTCTCTGCTTGGGCGACTGGTCCTGGATTTACTGTTTCACTGACCAGTTAAATATTTCCCCAGGCCCAGACCAAGGATTAAATAAAAAATAAAGTTTGATTTTTACACTTTGTCAACTTGTTCTTATGTCATGATCTAGTAAAGTTTTTACATGAATTGGCTGTTCAAATGGCAAGAGACTCTTTACTGCCTTTTTTGTTTTCATTGTCCAGCTCCTGTACTGAATCTGCCAGATTACATGGACTGTGGGCCTCCTTTTTTTAAATATCCAATTTGAATGATCTGATCATAACGTTACAGCCAATACCTTTAATGATGTTGATGGACTGGCATTATTTGTGACCAGGGCACTTACACCACCCAGAGAATACCATATGATGCACAATACACATTGAATACCGACCACAGGTTATTAATAAGAGGCAGAGACGTGGGTTTCCAGTTTAAAAATGATGTTTGTTTTTATTTATAATTCAAGGCAGAATAAGCATCTAAAAATGGAAAGTTCATGAAGTTTAGGAAATATATGTATTTAGCAGCAATTTCACAACTAATGAAAACATAGTACAAATATCTATCAAAAAGGGGCATTAGCTAAGATACCAGTAGCCGGGGGGTATAGGTGGGAAAGAGGGGTTTCACTGCCATCAAAAGCGCACACAAACACTCACTGTAAGACAAGAGAGAAACATATTAAAATACACACAACACTGGATTCTTGATCATGCACTAAAGCTAAATACAAAACCCCAATACTACACCCGTGACCACCCACCTATCGGCCTTCTAATTATCAGTGAGAACAGCTGGTTTGCACAAACAATAAACCAAAAATAATAAGGACAAAAACAGCAGAGGCAAACGGAGCTTCTAACTAAACAAAGGGACATAATAACCTGATCAATGACTTAAAACAAAAACTACTATGTGCGCAGCGACCTCCATAAAGTGGCACAGACTGGACGGACACCGGGAGCACCTCCGTTTACAAGGAGGTCGGGGGAGCAGTTAGGACAACATTAGGTTTCTCCAAGCTCACACGTTATGGTACCTTAAGAAAGACACGGAAACGGTGCCACGACCAGCCAGACTAACTAGCGGCCACGTACAGCTGCCTGTTGATTACGGGGGGCGTGGCGTTGCGTTGCTAGGGGCAACCAGCATAAAGCTCAACCCACTACAATCTGAAAAGTTGAAGTGGGACATTCTGCATAATGAGTACTTTTGGTACTTGGATAACAATGACATGAGTGAAAATGTAGGCTATTGTATTAGTTAGGGAACAGGAGTTCGTCACATTATATATACCTAGAGAGACGTTAATACAATGAATTGGCGTCTGATATAAACTATTCACCCTGGGAACGAGAATGCGTTGATCTTGTGCTGTAAAGTGTAGAGACGCTGCCTTCATGATCTGACCTAAACTCCGCTCATTCTTTACCCTCTACTGCCCTCTAGGGGCTACAGAAGCACTAGTCAAAACCAACACAGAAAGCATCAGGTTTAGCCGGTACCAATAGCGTGGCGGACTAAGGCACAAGGCCTAGCAGTTCCACCAAGCAGAACAGGCTAGGGCTCGTCGCACTAAGGGCCGCAGGTTCGAATCCTGGTTTGCACCTAAGTCAAATCCAGCTAAGTCCCGTGAAGCAAGGTACTGAAGATTGTCCCGACCATGCGAGAGCGGGGAGGGCGGGGGGGGTTTATTCCCCCTGGTTTCCAGACAATAAAGGGGAGGGGTTATAGAAAAAATATGAATGGACAGCTGAAATTTTACATAAAAATTGAGAGAGGAAAGAGGGGTTGTGGCTACAAAAAAGAGGTGGGGTTATTAACTAATAGTTGCAGTCACGACAGTCTATAATTATAATGTACTGTAGTTAATGACCACATTTAGACATGTCTTTCTTTGAACTATTCCATAAATATGATCTAATGGCCAATAATGAACCAAACTAGGCACCACAAGTACAGATCCTGTACAGTTACACGGCACATGTTTAAACCAGTTGAATTAAAGGTAATTCAATGTTTGTAAGTGTCCCATTCACTGCTGTCTGAAGCGTTCCTGAATGGCTGGGGAGGAAAAGAGGGACAGACAAAGCCTCCTTGGGTCAAACATGTGACACAGAAACAAACCCATAAAAAAATACAAACAACATGTTATCCACAGCAACATGCTCATGGTCATAGGGCTGGGGGTTAATCTACTTGATTTAATCAATTAAACAAAAAGTCAATTCGAATTTGTTGATTTGTAGATTTAAAAAAATGTAAAAATATATATAAATGTGTAATCGATAGAGTTTTGAAAATGGATAGCTGCAGCCCTAGTTTGAAGTGTCTGCTGTTGATTGTACTGGAATCTTGTCATTTAAGTATACTTGATTCAAAAGCTGCACAATGTGTCCAAAGAATTAGTGCACTTACAAATGCCCATGTTTACTTATTATGAGGTTTTGTTCAAGGAGGTCATACAAAAAAGGATTTGGAAGGAAATAAAGCCTGTGAGAAATGGGAGTATATATCCTTGACATGAAAAGGTTTGAGAACCACTGCTCCACTACTGTCCTCAAACCTTTTCATGTCAAGGACCCCCAAAATGAAATGTATTTGGCCATGGACAAATCTGTTGTTCCAGGGACCTGTGATTGTGATGCTATATTAACACATTCCCTTACACCTTACAGTTTGTAAACCTGGTTTAAACGGAATGTGTTGTCTCACAAGTTAGACAGTTGAGACAGTGAGATCCTTCAAGTCTATGCCTATGTCTATTAACCTATTCAATCTGGGAACACATCTCTGTCATTTTTAGATTAATTTGGCTATTCAAAAATAGCAGATCTACAAGCTCATAGCGCGGATCATAGCGTAGATCTGCTATTTTCTTTTTTGAAAAATCGTGACAATTTGTGCAAATCTTTGAATGTATACTGTATATACTTTTGAAGCGAACATTTGTAGAATCCCCCAGAAGCAAGCAAAAATGTTTGCTTTAAAAACATAAATATTCAACGATTTGCACACATTTTTCACGATTTTTCCAAAAGTAGCAGATCTAAAAGCTCATAGCGCTTGGTGCCGTGCTATGAGCTGAATAGCCAAAGAAATCTAAAATGATACAGATGCGTTCCCGGTCTTAATGGGTTAACCTCCTGCAGCCCAGGTTGCTGGTCATGGTCATGGTGTCCAGTATCACTGGCACCATGCTGTGATCACGAGCACGGCCACGTTGTGCCACCATCAGCTTCGCTGTGCCAGTAGCCCAGGTTCCCGTCGATGAGCAGCACCACTGGGGCCGGGGCAGGGTGGTGGCCAGGCCAGGACCTGTGGTACAGTCAGGCTTTATTTCTGTTGCATTAGCATTAGTTTAGGGGTTTATAATAACAATACATCAATTTAAACACTTTTGCAGTAAAATATTTCTGCATTTGATCCATTTGATGTATGGAAGACCTTAGAGATGTTGTGTGGTTGTAGCTCCTCTCCAGTAGGGGGAGCTGTTTGTCACTGCTGGGGAAAAAACCTGACCCTGAAACATGACAGTCATACCATGACAGTCATGGAACCACTTGTTCCTGGTTTGCGAATGTTTTACATTTACAACTGCCACATCTACATTAACGTTCACATTTCAAATATAAAGTGCTTAGCCCCAAGGCACGGATGTTACAAGTTAAAGCGCACCGGTCTAAGTACCCGTATCTTCCGTATTGTTCAATAAAACATATTTTAATCCGATCGGCGGCCATTCTCCATTTTATTTTTTATTATGTATTAGGGTGCAATACATCTTCCAACCAATAGGGTCACGTGGTTGAAAGTATCAGAGAAAATTCGGAAAAAATGGCCACCAATCGGATTAAAGGCTTCTTATTGAACAATACGGAAGATACAAGCACTTAGACCAGGGCGCTTTAACTTGAAACATCCGTGGCCGTGGGTTCAGCACTTTATATTTGAAATCTGAATGTTTATGTATGATGTACAAGTTGTAAATGTACAAACCTCGCAAACCAGGAACAAGTGGTTCCATGACGCTTGTAACAGACAAGCATCATGTGAACCATGTCTACACTGGCTTCAAGCATGTCCTGTTTAAATCCTCTCATTGTGATTCACAAGATTAGCATTAGTTTAGGGGTGTATAATAACAAACATGCATTATTTTGTTATTTGTGTTTTTGCATACTTATGGCTTTCAAAATACTTCCAAAATGTTAATGATGTCCATTATCACAATACCAGAGGCAGCTCCACAAACCTTGTCCAACCCTTTTTTGGCTCAACAAAGGGAAGTAACTCGTTCTCATGCTATTCATCAAAAATGTGGAACGCCCTACCAAAAGGAGTAAAGGAGTGTAAAACCCTACTCTCTTTCAAAACAGCCCTAAAGATACACCTTCAGGAGGCTGCAATTGGAAAATGGCCCCTGTCTAAGTCCTAACCTAACCTACCCCCCTACCCCCCCCCCCCTCTCTCCTTCTCCTTTTGTACATATTTCTCACTCTTCATACCAGTAACCTGTAAACTGATTGTATGACATTCTATAGTAGTTGTGTATATCTGTCTGTCTCTTATATGTCATCATGATTTGTGTGCATGGGGAACTCATTTGAAACAAGCTCAGTGCTTTTATGAGTCTTCCAGTTTAGTAGACCTTGTATTGTGAATTTGTACTTCCATGTACTGTTGTTCTCATGTCTTACTAAATAAAGTACATCAATCAATCAATCAATCAAGCCAAATATTGTACCTTTGACTCCACTATACATTTCTAGGAAGGGAAAAGGTAGGCCTACATTATGAATTAACCACTTGAGCTCTATTTCAATTATAGTGAAAATAGCAGATCTACAGATCTATGAGTATTCTTAAAAGCAAGTAGGCTAATTACTACAGTACTTTAACTCAAGTCATACACAAATCTGACTGAGCAACTTTCATTTGTAGCTAAGTAATATTTGACTATTGAGTACTTTGTCCACCACTGAGCCTAGCCAATTGGCCAGAGCAGTTATAAGACACTGAATCAATGCATTTAACCAAGTCTCCAGCAGATAATTATCAGATCAGATCAGGTAATCTCTCAAGACATGTTCAGCTTTTGTCTCCTTTTTTTTAACGAATGGGTTCCCAGATTGGGGATCAGGTGGTGTAGTTTTACAATGACTCCACCAGATGGTGCACTCATACCACTTTTAATGAGAAATGACACAAATAGGGAAAGATAAAACAGACATGTGATTCACTGGAGGAAGCAGAATTTATAAAGTCTTGAAACAATATGAGTGTGAAATAGCTGATTTACAAGCTTTGAGCTTGTAGATCTGCTATTTTCAAACATTTTAGCACTTTTACTTTTGGTACTTTAAGTATATTTTGATGCCAATACTTTTGTACTTTTACTCGTGTAACATTTTGAACACAGGCCTTTTACTTGTAACAGAGTACTTCTACGTTGTGGCATTGATACTTTTACTTAAGTAAAACTATTTCAGTACTTTTTCCCAGCACACTGCTCATGCCGAGGCGACACGGAAAGAGCTTCTTTCTGTCAGTGCCAACTTTATTCACGATCTCCACTGAGCCCGGGGCTGCCATGTGGCATGCTTGCACACATATACAGGGACGTGCACAGATAGACTCTCTTGACCAGAAGTGCCCTTTTGAAAAAAAGGAAAAAAAACTTTTTTTTTCCTTTTTTTTCAGTTTACAGCAGGGGCTTCAACAGGGGGTCCTCAGAGTTACTACAGGGGGTCCGCCAAATCTTTATGTGATATGATTTTTCTTTTTACCATAACCACTCGAAACCTAGCATCTCTTTTCTGAGGAGAACTTTATCCAAAAATAGCAGATCTACAAGCTCACAGGCTTGGAGATCGGCTATTTTTGGCAAAGAGGTATAGGTGTAGAGGGAAAAAAGAGCAGACCAAGTCAACAAAAAAAAGTATAATTTACTTGAGCACCTGCCCCTCAAAACGTCTGTGCACGCCACTGCACATATAGGCCTGCTCAAAGTCTGAAAACAACGTGTGACGTCAAACGGAGCCTAAACCGTAAACCCAATCTCTTTGATGTGGAGTTCCTGATAAGTCTGCGAGGGGCCCAGGGCTGTCCCACTGCTAATTAACGCACTAAAACCGGGAAAGCAAGCGTGTCACTTTAGATTTGAACCACTTTAAACATTATGTTATACTTTATGGTTTTGAGATTTGAGATTTGAGTTAAAAAATGTTTGCTTAAAAATATATTTATTTAAGATTTTTCAAAAATAGCAGATCTACAAGCTCATAGCGTGGCACGAAGTGACGCGCTATATGTGCTTGTATATCTGTACATTTTTTTGTATATCTGTACATTTTAACTCAAGTCTTTGCCTCTGGAGGTCCCTGAAACAAGATATTTTTTAGATGGGTGGTCGGCGGCCAAATACATACAGATGTGCCATTTCAGAACTTCACACATTTCCCTGAAAGTCCCCTGAAAAGCCACAGTTTTCCCACCTGTTAGCGCCTGATTAGCCTCTTTTTTTATTTTTTTAAAAATCTACACTATTTCACACCTACCACCATTTTGCACGTGGCAAATGTCCCACTTTCTCCATGAAAAGGTTTGGATTTCCCACTGATTTGTCCATTAATTGCCAACGGCAGGGCCTGTGAAGTTCTGTAATGGCACATCTGTATAATGTTGGGGGTCTCTGACATGAAAAAAGTTAGTGAGCACCACTGATACAGAAGCATACGTCCCCCCCCCCCCCCCCCACCCCCCAGAAAACTGTTAGCATTTAGAAGACATTTCTAGAATCGGTCTCAGGTCTTAATGGGTTAATTAGTTGGATGTTAACTCTGAGCTGTTTCCCCAGCTGGTGGTGAAATGAGCCTCTAGCCAAACTCCATCTCCAACTCGGGTCAAGTTGTTAAAAGTGTTCCCCTTGCTCAAACATGCTCTGATTTAATCAACTATCCAGGATGAGTAATAGTGTAACTGAACATGTTTCACATAGTCTACAGAATAACTTAAATGTTAAGACAAAAAAAACATAGCTCAGTCTGTTCTCAAACTTTTTCATTTCAAGAACTCCCACAATGGAACCAAAATGGACCCATAAAAGGGTCTATTTGGTTCCATTTGTACACTGTCAGAGTTACAGACCTGTAAGGGACCCTTTAGAACCCCCTCGAAGAACCCTGAGGGTCCCTGGACCCCACTTTGTGAACCACGGCTTTAGTCTACGTTTATCTAAATGTCATGCATCATTTCATCAGAAGAATCTATTATGTATGAGCAGCAAAGCGAAGGCAAGAGGCGGTTGGACATAAGATGCAGGGTGTGGGGCGAGGTCTTAATGGGTTAACTTTTAACACGTTTATAGTTTAGTTTTACAATAGGCGAGAGAGAGAGAGAGAGAGAGAGAGAGAGAGAGAGAGAGAGAGAGAGAGAGAGAGAGAGAGAGAGAGAGAGTGTGACAGTCAGACAGACAGACAGACAGACAGACAGACAGACAGACAGACAAGGTCTTAAAGTCGTGGTGAAAATGGCCATTTAAAAAAAAAAGTTTCAGTATCAAACGTCATCTCAACCTGGTCTCAACCCTTCAGGCTATGGAACGCTGGAATCTCACTGACTGCAGCGTGTGTGCAGCAGGGGGCTAGTGTCTGTAGCCTGCCGCTCAGGCTGCTCAAGGGAGAGAGAGACGGCCAGTGAGCTTAATAGTTCCGCTTTATTCACAATATTTATCTGTGGAACCAAGTCAAACTAAATGCAATGCCTACAATTCCAAGTGCTTGTCAGGATGGGTCCCCAGTTCAATTATGATTATTTGGCCTGAAAAGTTTGGGAACCCTCGTCAAAGGACATTGGTTCTCAAAGTGGGGTCCGAGGACCCCCAGGGGTACTTGAGGGGGTTCCAGGGGGTCCCCAGCTAAATGATAGATTAGGCACCAAATGGACCCTTATGGGTCTGTAACTCTGAGAGTGTACAAATGGAACCAAATGGACCCTAACGGGTCCATTTGGTTCCATTTGTACACTCTCAGAGTTAAATTAACATAGATTTTACAATATAAATTGGGGTCCAAGTGATAGAAATGCCATTAAATGGGGGTCCGCAGCCTAATGCATGTCAAACTGGGGGTCTTTGAAATTAAAATGGTTGAGAATCACTGCTAGAGCCGTAAATAATCTTCTCTTATCGGGGGTCCCTGGCTCATCTTTTCAAATGGTGGTCCGCGGGCTAATAAGTGTCAATTTGGGGGTCCTTGGCATGAAAAAGTTTGAGAACCACTGTCATAGGAGACAAGCATCATTGTGTTGTTGCAATTGTGTGAAATTGTCACATCATCATTTTTGATGATGATGTGTTTTTGCCCCATGGATGTGTTCAGAGAGAGAGAGAGAGAGACATTGTAAGTGTTATCACAGGGGCATGCCTCCTGGTGGAGATTTGCGCTCCTCGGAGCCCACATGTCTAGTTGTTAATTTTCAAAGCCAGGGATTTATAAGTAGTCTGCAGGGTCCAAAGCTGCTGCTTTCAGACAACACTGGGCTTAGCACATACAAATGAGCACTAGAAATACAAATGCCGCGTTTTATTTTGATCTGAAACTCATCGAACCAACTAAAATAACCGTGAAACGACGGTCAATTCGAGTATGAGACTGTTAAAAGACGATACGACTGAGGGAAAACATAGGACTGAGGGACCATAAGGCACGGTGCCGATGATAGCAAGAGTGTATTTGGCCACGGACCCCCCCATCTGAAAAGTGTTGTGCCAGGGACCTCCACAAGAGAAGATTTTTGTTAAAACAAATCACAACCTGCCACTACATGGCACGTTGTGAGCTTTTAGATCTGCTATTTTCGCCGAATACTTGCACCAGAATTAAGGACGTTATTGGTTTCGTGTAGTTAACATGAATTAATAAGTAAATAAACAAATAGCCTAAAGCAGACTAAGCAAAACTACAGCTAAACTACTTCTACTGTAGATTTGATGTTAAACACATCAAAGTAACTAAGTAAATGTACTGAAGTACTGTACTTGAGTGCAATTTTGACGAACTTTGATTGTTCTTGAGTATTTCCATTTTTTGGAAACGTTATACTTCTACTCCATATCTCAGAGGCAAATATTGTAATTTTTTCTCCACTACAATTAAACTTTGGTTACTAGTTGTAGATTTCATTTACAAAAACATACATTAACCACTTAAAGCCTCACTATGTAACTTTTTTTAACAAGTGAAATTTTGTCCAATGTGTATAGTAGAGTATGTTAATACAATATAGACTGACACAAATTTTGACCTGACGGTCAAGATTTCAAATGATCCCCTGAGCAAGCAGACAGGCTCTATTAGCTCAATGGTAAAAACTTAAGCACTTGCGCGGGAAACCGGGTTCAAATCCGAGGTTGAAGAGTAGCTTACCACCACCGACGGTAGTAGAGCGGCAGGTCCCGACCTTGTTTTCTGCAGCTGTACCGCAGTGCGCTGATCAACCTTCTATGCTTTTTTTACTGAGATTTTTTTTTTAACTGGTCTCCCAACCTATGTAAAGTAACAGCTTGTTTTATATCTTCTGTAATTGTTTCCGGTACCTAAAAAAAATCACACCCAGTGTGAAGTGGGCGGTGTGGTCACAGTGGTCATCACAGTGATGGAAGTGATTCACACAAAAAAAACATAAATGTGTTTTTTTAAGTGCATAGTCCTATTTATAGGGCTATGCACATGTGTCATGTGTTTCTAGCCAAAAAAAGACAAATGTCGGCTGTCTAAATGATTACAGACCTGTGACACCAGCCAGCTGTTCAGTGTGATGCCTGAGCCGTTTCCATTTGCTTACAGGGGGAAATGGGCCTGTAGAACAGGGGTCTTCAACAGGGGCTCCGGGACCCCTAGGGGGTCCTCAGAGTTACTACAGGGGGGGCGCCAAATCTTTGTGTGACAGGGACTTTATTAGGTACTTTAAAAATGACCACTTGAACCCTAGCATCCCTATTCTGGGGGGACCATTGCTTGCGGCTGGCTTATCAGCTAAGGGGTCCTTGGCCTGAAACACGTTGAAGACCCCTGATACTGGTATATATCCAGTGCAGACGTGTGACTGGAAGTACAAACACATCTGATATGAACAACAATGTCTATAAGAACATGAAGTCACATTTTAGACTTTATGGAAATGAGAAAAGAGAGAGAGAGAGAGAGAGAGAGAGAGAGAGAGAGAGAGAGAGAGAGAGAGAGAGAGAGAGAGAGAGAGAGAGAGAGAGAGGTGGGTGGGTAGGGGGTATTAACTGATTAATATCTGAAACGTAACATTTAATTAACTAATTAAAAATAGAAGGCCTGGTTCGTTTCCTGCAAAGATTGTCGCCATATTCTGCTGGCTCCAAATATAGCACCACGGTACGCGATTCATAAATAAGTGTGTTTATTTGAAATTTGATATAATATAATATAATATAATATAATATAATATAATATAATATAATATAATATTTCCTTCTGCTGGGGATGCAACCTTTGCCAGGGAAGGAACCAGGCATTATTCCATATTCCAGTGATGGAGGAAGTGTTTTTTTTTACTTAAGTAAAAGTATCAATACGACAATGTAGAAATATTAAAATAAATGTCTGGTATCCAAAATATATTTGAGTAAAAGTGAGCCCATCAATTCACTATTCCATTCACTCCAAGCCCATATACTATTAATTGCCCTGAAAGCTTGTCTTTGATCTAAGTAGCCTGAGGGAAGGTGTTTTTTAGGGAGCTAAAGGGTCCCTACTTGAGAACAAGTTTGAGGTATTTCCAATTTTCAATACTTTTACTTCTACTCCACTACTTCTCAAAAGGCAAATATTGTACTTTCACTCCTCTACAATTGTTTGAAAACTTTAGACACTCGATTTTGATTCTCATTACAAAACATACATTAACCACTTCAGCCCTACTTAGGCTATTTGAAAGAGGCAATCTACACACTCACAACGCGTCAAGATGCGACATGTTGTGAGCTTGTAGATCTTCTGTTTTCAAAAGATGCGTAAGGAGGCGGCCTGAGGCGTGAAGACTTACCCGTCGTTTGGCAGCATAGGTGAGAGCGGTCAATCTATCCTAAAAGTAACGAGATGGCACATATTTTAGTTTTAGAAAAAGTTTCAGACAAAAAAAAATCAAGCCCATTTGAATGGAATAATTAGAAAACGTCAAGCTCTCATGCCTTGAGAGCTTCCTGAGCAAAGATAATTGACTTCAACATTTGAAAATCGTCCGGGCTGGCCGCTCCGACACACGCGTGTTAACTGATTGGCCGACCTTCGCGTCACGTTTGTGCCGCTGCATTTGTCATAGGGGCACCGGCTTCCCTGATTGGCTAACCCGATCCGTCGGCTTCACTGATTGCCTGAGCTTTGCACCACGTCTGCACCACTTCGCCAATATAAGTGGTGGCGTGAGAAATTGTAAATGTGAGATACAGATCAGATAACGGAGTATTGCACAAAGGCATGGGCATGTATTCTCCCGACTTCAATGGCACCTGGTTCCAACAAAAACATATCACTTCATTCATCACTAAACACCCTAAACTAAAATCCCTGGGAAATAAAACACATTTAAATTCACAATGTCCTTTCAGTCTAGTCTCTAGTGCATCCTTTTGGCAGCTTTGCAACTCGTCTCGTTGAAACCCCAAACAATATCACAATCGGTATTTCCTTGGCAGCTCTCCAGCTAAACTTCCAGAAAATAACATCAATATTAAAAATAATTACACCGGTCAACAACTCTGTACAAGTTCCCTTATACTGAAAAACAAATAAAACCACACGTTTGATGCAATTATCTTTTCATCATCACCCTCTCATGACTTCAGCCATACAAAAATCTATTCTTCCTCTCTCCCTCTGAAGTTCTGCCCTTCATTCTCTGACAAGTTCAGTGGAACACCTCAGTGAAAACACATTCCTAAAACGAGACATTTGGTGAAACTGGCCACTTCCCCACCGTTCCCGGCGATACACTGAGCTCTACGCGTGATAGAACA
>NC_139961.1:13318450-13460950 GCF_963454915.1 Gymnoscopelus microlampas | reverse complement strand
TGTAGCATTTGCTGCTACAGTACAGTACAAGTACAGTACAGTACAGTACAGTACAGTACAGTACAGTACCATCTGCTGCTCAGAGTAGAGCATTACATTAACAGGTGCAAGAAGTGTGGGACTATTTACATTGAGCATTGTATTTTAGATACTTTAGAATGAAGCCATGAAGACTTACAATCTTGTAAAGTGCGAGAGAGAATCTGTAACTCCGCCTTGCAGAAGTTGCAACAGGAATTTCCGTTCACAAAAAAAACATAATTTAAATCTTAAATTTCCATTTCTGCTAAGAAGCAAGCTAGACAGGGCTTCGACTGATTTGGTGTCCAGGAGGAGTTATTTATGCCATTGGTTCTCAAAGATAGCATCACAATATGTTTAGCCACTTAAATCCTATATTTGTCGGCTATTTGAAAATAGCAGATCTACAAGTTAAAAAAAATATTTTAAGGATATAAAAAAAACGTTTAACAATACAAATATTGCATGGGGCACAAAATATTTTCGGTGACTACATACATTACTTATTGTCAGCTCTTTCCATATCCAGACTGTGACATGTAAAAGCATTTCGCATGAACATTCTCGATAGACTAATTGGCAGTGCATTGAAAGAAATGAATGTTTGACTAATTATTTGGGGGCCACTTATCCACAATATCCTCACCACCCACCAGTGGGTCCCGGCTGTTTGAGAGTCACTGCATTAAACCATTAGGGCCCTTTCTTGCCATTAGGGCCTTGTGCCAAAACCTTTTGGGCATTTTTTACTATTTTGAAAACTTTTTAAATAGTTTAAAAAAAGGCACAACGTGTCAATGTATTGTCTGTTTTCACAATTTTAAAATGTTTTTCAAACTAGTAATAAATGGCTAAAAAGTGTACAAATGTGTACAAAAAGTGTACAAATGGAACCAAATGGACCCAATCCATTTTGGTTCCGGTCCATTTGGTTCCATTTGTACACTCTCAAGGTCATTACACACCGGCGATTACGCAAATTAAAAATTCGGACTCGTTCCGAATAATTAAAAGACGCTTTTTCGCTTCACTTTTTCGCTTTTTTTCTCCATGGAAGCTTGCATTGACTTTATAAGGTTTTTAATAAAAACGTATTATTCGCATGAAAAAAATCGCCCCCGGTGTGTAAGGAGCTTCAGAGTTACTGGAACTGTAAGAGTCCATTTGGGACGTAACGCGGAAGCATTTGAAAATCGTGCGAGCCAACAGTCTGTCTCGACAGACTAGTTGGCAGTGCATTGAAAGTGCCTGGTAACACGTACTTGGTGCTGTGACACTGACAAACCGTATTCGTTGTCTCCGCCAGGCCGACATCGATACACAGTATCTCTATAGTCATGTGATCAAGATGAATCTGTCCAATTTTTCCATCCTGATTGACTAACATCCTGATTGACTAACATTTCCAAAGTTTGCAGGATTGGTTCGTTTTGCACAAAACGTCTCAAATCATGAACACAGCGTGTGATTTCCACAAAGTTTTGTGCACGCATTCCAACTAGGCCGTGGAAGAAATGCCACACATTTGACATTGGCCTGTTACAGCAGGCCGAATTTAGCAAAACACATTTTTTGTTGTTCGACTCAAAATGCCTCAAATCATGAACGCAGCGTGCCAGCGTCCGATTGCTGTGAATGGCAGAGGAAGAAATGCCACCCTTTTCACATTAGCCTAGTATAGCGCCACCAGGAGGCCAAATAACCTATCTGAACTGGCGGAGACCTGCGCTGCGAGGAGCACTTTTTCTAGTTTTAATCTGAATTTTTCTCTGCAGCTGTTTTTTGCGATCAAAACGTTCCCGTTGGGGATTAATTAAACCTTAGCTTATCTTATTCTAATAGGGAATACAGGCTGCTTTAGCCACCAGGCAGAGGAGAGAGAGACATATTGATTGTTGTTGTGGCCCTAGGCCAGACAATGAAAATCCCAACATAGTCAGCAATCTGTGCTGCCACTCCAAGAAATGTGGTGTTTTCAGCACAACACATTGTCTTCCACACGCACGTACGCACGCACGCACATCCTTGCACTGCAACTTGTGAATTAGTCTGCTACAATGTGGGTTTCATTATAGCACACGTTTCCCCAAAAAATCCTATCAGACTTTTTTTTATCATATAAAAATAAATCATCAAAATATCGGACCTGCAAGCTCACAAGTATTGCATCACGGTGCTTTGTGAGCTTGTAGTTCGGCTATATCCGTGATCTTTCTGTCATAGCAAGGACATTAAGTTTGTCTGTCAGCACTACTGCCTTAAACATGTAATGTTGTTGTTTGTAGGAATAAACACAGAAGCACCCGGAAGGAAGTGGACTGAAAAGGGGAGGAGCCAAACCACAGTTCCTGTTTAACAGAAAAAAGGAGGTCATGCATCCAGAGATAAAAACTAAGAATGGGTTCCCAGATTGGTACAAGAGTAGCCTACATAAGCACCCACACATATGTGCAAAAACCAACCCCCCCAAAAAAACCACCACACACCCATCACCGAGAAACATATGCGTAATTGAGTTTGTTTTTATTAATAACAGTATCTTTTTAATGAACATTGCAGATACATAATAGAAAATTAAATGAGAAAACAGATGAGACGTCAATCTGCGTCTCAAGAGTTGTGAAAGTGCCTGGAATAATTCTGTGCTATATATCGTCATTGTTATTTCTCATATATCATTATGGTCATCATTATCATCAAAGCCATCATCACCAGAATGATTCAATTCATTATAAAAACCTCTATCACCCCACTCAGAAATATGCAAACACTTTTGCTAATATTCACACCGTTTCCCAAAGTAGGAGGGCTAACTGCAGCTTCATCCATCCTGAAGGTTAATCTCTAGACAATGTTAGTGTTTCTACTTTGAGAGGCTTTGTGAATATCAACCGTTGGATTTTCTTTTTTTTTATAAATATGGCTCGATTGTCGTTATCTTTTTACGGTCTCAATATTATATTTACACAATGCCATAGAACCCCCCTCGGAACCTCCGGTGCTCTTGCACATAATCCAAAATGTTACTTTTTAGCAGGGAGTGAACTGAAGACTGGAGTGGCTTGACTCTGTAAAAAAAGTATACCAGCGGTTTCCCAACCTCTTCTGGATCAGGGCCCACTTGGAAATCTTGAAAGCGCGTTCGCGGCTCACCCATCCGACCACTTAAGTGGAGAGAAAGGTGGGCCGCGTGCAGTCTAAGGATCGATCGATCGATTGTGTTCGTGGAACTTAACATAGTATACTTTAAGTTTGCATTTATCGGTATCACAATGAAACACGTTTCTCGAGGTTTTAAAGAAAGACTACCAAGACTTTTAAAAAAAAAAACATACATCTTTCAATTAAAACTGTATTATGTAACTTCTTGGTGTGAGTAAAATGTTATTTTGTCCAATCTGTATGGTAGAGTATGTTAATACAATATAACTTCAACAATTGGGGTGGTTGTATTTGGTCTCCCTGTGTCTGGGTTGGACACGCCCGTTGGACACAATCCCGTCATCTGGTTTGACACAAAGTTTGACCTGAAGGGTCAAAATTCAATTTCTCCCCAGAGCAAGCAGACAGGCTCTATTAGCTCAGTTGTAAAAAAATAAATAAAAAATAATTCAGGTAGGTTCATATCAGGGGTAGAACAGGAAAGTTACATAGTGCAGCTTTAAGGTTATGTTATCATTAAGATCTTTAGTGTTTTACCTATTATTTGGGGGCCCACTTAAAATATATTCGCGGCCCCATAATCGCTGGGCTAAATTAATCGGTGACTGGATGATATTGCCAGGCTGGCCAAAGTCCGATCACACGGGAGTGTACTGCTAAATGCACAACGCCTCCTTGTCTTGCACGCCGGTCAGGCTTTAGCTAAAAGTAGCTCGGAGGATGTCGATAGCCTTAATCCCAGGGGGTGGAGTTTCATATCCTTGCTGTCAGGCAGAAACCTTGTATCTCCATATGTGACCCATTAAGACCTGGAACGCATCCGCGTCATTTTTAGATTTGAGCTAAAAAGCATTATTTACACTTTGGCTATTTTTGAAAAATTGAGAAAATGTATGCAAATCTTTGGATATACATTTTTTAAAGCAAACATTTGTAACTCAAATCTTTGCTTCCGGGGGGTTCCTGGAACAAAATATTTTGAGACGGGGGTCCACGGCCAAATACATATATACATTTTGGGGTCCTTGACGTGAAAAAAGTTTGAGAACCACTGACAGCAACATACGTTTTTTTTTTTCAATTTTTTTTTGGATTTAGAAGAAATTTTGTTGGATTTAGAAGACATTTTGTAGAATCGGAACCTCAGGCCTTAATGGGTTAAGGGATTTTTCCCCCCGTAAATTGATGCCCTAACTTACATACAAGAGTGTCACACATAAGTAGTGAAAATATCCGATCTACACGGTCACAATGCGTCGCGATGTCCTTGTAAGCTTGTAGATCACCTATTTTAACAATGTTATTCAAAATACTAATATAAAAGTAATGGTCGTGGACATACAAGGTTTCCAACCAAAAGCAATGATATATTTTGAAGAAGACCCGAAATAAGAAATAGAAGGTGGTGCTGCTTTCCTTGTGGGTTAGACTTAAAAAGCAAAAAAAAAAGTTAGGGCCAAACTCTGTTTGGATATTGAATATGTGAGATAAGACTTCTCTAATAAAGAATAGGATGTCTTGCTTTCAAAAGATTCAGGACCCAAGAAACCAAGCTTGAAAAGTAATAATTGAATTATACAAAGGTTAGGGGGAGGTAAACAATTAGTTGTTTACTAGCTGGTCCTTTTTGCATATTTTGTGGTGAGTGAAAACATAAAGCCTCCCACCTAGCCGCGAGGATAGCTTTATCAGACGCAAAGCAAGTGGCAAGGTTGCAGAACAACTGAAACGTCAGAAGCGCATACAGGCCACCTATCGTTGCTTTCGGGTGGAAACCGTTGTATGTCCAAAACCGTATGAACCATGTGTTCCAATGGATCCAATGTAGTTATTCAGTAACATGGTCTTGTTAAGGGTTAAACACACTTAACCCATGGACAAACGTAACAACTTTCACTTTTTTAAAAATGCAACGGTAGTAGCCGGTCTGCAAGCTCATAACGCGTCACATCACAACGCATTGTGAGCTTGTAGATCGGCTATTTTTGCTACTCTTGAGTGACATTATTGTACAACAAAGTAGGGCATTAATGTAAACAAAAAAAAAGTTAAAATATGGAGATACAAGGTTTCTGCCCGACAGCGACGATGTACAGGTTTGTTTGGAAATGTGAGAGTACTTCACCTTTAATTTCAGACATCATCAAGGCCAAGCCAGCCAACATGTACGCTTTAATCTGAAGGAGAAAAAAAGAAAAGGTGATGAGGGTGTAGCTTGCTTTGGTCTAACTCACTTTAGAAGTATATGTCTATGGTTACACACACTCAAGGGTCTGTATTTGCATCTTTTAAGTACATTCTAGTCATCCTCTAATATTCTCACAACATTGTCTGCATTCTTTAAAAGAGGTTCATTACAAAACTAGCCCCCTAAATCACTTCCCCGGACGTACCTTGACGACTATTAGAACTCTGTTTCAAAATAAAGTGTACAAGAATCGTTTTACCGTTGTGTGTAGATTTAGGGACATCTCATTTTGGAATGAAACCTTTTCATTTAGTTTGATCACAATGGTTCTCCTTTGGAACAAAACGACTCGGCTGGTAAAACGTTTTGGGTTGACGTGACACCATTAGCTATGCACAAAGAGTCACCAGCTGTCTTTTTCAAAAGGCGGGGGAAATCAAACGCTAAAAGGATCGGCGAGCCTCATGTGGTCCTATAGAGGAAACTAGTGGATCTTTTCGACAACGAACCTTCCATAACGTGGAACTTTCCAGGCCCCGTGAAGTTGATCGTTTTTCTTTGTTTAGGCTACGTTTCCATTATAACAAGAACCACCTATGAAGGGGGAGGTAAGTCCTAAAAAATCCTAGGATTTTTTTTGAAAATACACAAGCTCACAGCGCATCACAGATCTGCTAGTTTTAAATAACTTACAGTATACTGTAAGTTCTGGGTTCCCAGAACTCAGGGTTGCGCCTCGTTTCCATACAGCTGTGTGTTCTGTCCGTAATTCCGTTTAGTCCATTCATTTCTATGGGAATCTCTGTTATCTCCGATGTGTGCGAAACACACGAGTAGCCTACGTTGAAAGAATTTAACTTTTTTACGGATTTTGAGACTGCATTGCTATTGTTTACGGATTTCGGAGAGACTGCATTGCTTTTGTGCACCAGGACACAAGCAGAAGACGCTATTTCATTCAATTCAGTAGTTTGTGTTAATAGCAACATTTTATGTGTAGTATAGAACGCTTTTCAGGCAATCAATTGCACTTTTACACCTGTAAAATTAATGCATTTTCCTTCTGTATACAGTATGCTTATCACACACAGCTGTGTGGAAAACGAGCCTTTCTATTACCCCTGAGCAGGGCCCAAATTTAGGTTCTGAGAACTTTATCTGAAAACCGAGCTATAGCGTTTGGAAACAAACCCAGAACGTGTGAAACACTTTACACGACCGCAGCACGGGTCGCTTAGTTCTTGTGTAGTCGAAAAGAGATATAGGTCAACTCCTGTTCCAAATGCCTGTGTAAGCGGTGCTGACACTACTATCGAACGCTATCCTCCACATCCTCTATAGGCCAGTGGTTCTCAAACTTATGTAAGTTCAAGGATCCTCAGTTTGATAAGCCTTAGGCCACAGACCACCATTTTTGATACCATTTTCTATCTCTGGGACCCGCAATCTACACTGTAAAATAAATCCCAACTCCCGAGAGCGTCCAAATGGAACCAAATGCATCCAATCCATTCGGACGCTCTCGGAGTTGCAGACCACAGGGACCCCCTGGGAGTCCCCGCACCCCAGTTTGAGAACCACCATCTTAGGCGGCAAAAATCCACCGCGTAACGTCGGCCATTATTGGGGAATGCGGTTAATTAAAATGGTTGAGGGACTTGCACTTTACTTTGCACGGTGATCTCCAAATATCTCAACTTGCCCTAAAAATGATGATCTTTTAGTGATGAAAAACAACGCAGCCCCCTTCCTCACTCCCAATCGCTTGCAATATCAGGTTAAGATATTTAGTAGATGACTACATATCGTAGCCGTCGGGTGGAAACATTGTATGTCCAAAACCGTTACTTTTCAGGAAATGGAGAAACAAAAATAAGAACCTGTGTTCATTGGATCACAGGTTCTGTAGTAGTTGTTATTTAGTAACAAGCTCTTGTTAAATCTATTCATTGGTTAAATATTTATAAAACCCACAGACACTTAACCACTTTAACTTTCACTTAAAATGTTTTTTTCTCCCCCTTTTTATTCAAAAGTTGTGAAATAAGCAGATCTACAATGACAATCACGTTGTCAGCTTGTAGTTTTCCCGTTTCCGACTTTTGTGCGACACTCAGGACAGTAGTAGGGTATTAATCAAATTAAATAATGAAAAACATAAAAAATGAAAATCTGGAGATACGAGGTTTCTGCCCGACAACAACGATGATATCGACTTTTGTGAGCAATGCAATTACACATAAAAACGTCATTTGAAATTGTCTGCGTTCAATTCCTTCCCTCAGAGGAATGGTTGTTGGTACAGTAGGTATGTTGTTTTTTTTCTTCTTTTCTATGCAAATATCACTCGGTTACAAAAATAGACTTTTTCATTAAAATAATACACATAATAGATTTTTAGGTGATATATTCATCTGTTAAGGTAAATAGCAAGGCTGTTTTCTTTTGTTATTGAGAGAGACAGACAGAAATGAAACCCCCAAGCACCATTTCTCTTCATACCGTCTTGAGCTGCCAGGACTTAAAGACTAATTTAAACGTTATTTTTTTCCCAGTTGAAAATATGTCATTCATGTCATATATACGACACAGTATAAATTAGCCTTTAACCACTTAAACCCTATGTACGTCATTGACCGGGGTCCCCCAGGGCTCTATACTAGATCCTCTAGTATTTCCCTCTACACCAAATAGCCAATCTAGAAGCTCTACAAAACAATCAATGTGTTAGCGCCCCAGAATAGGGACACTGTAGGGTTCAAGTGGTTACGTTTTCCCCCAAAAGCATTTCATGGCCAAGATCAGTGGCTCCCAACCTTTTGTATTTGTTTATTGTATCAAGATCAGTGGCTCCCAACCTTTTGTCTTTGTTTATTGTATCAATTACACACCCCATGAAGCCTCGAATTCGGCTACGGCTACGGTAACTTTGAGTCTCCTACCGGAGACATTAGTATCTTTCCACTGGTCATCAAATTATTGGCTTAGGAATGTGACAAAAACAAAAACAAATCTCCATGAATTCAAGGCTTCATGGGGTGTGTAATTGATAGAAAATAAGTCTTTTTTTTTGGGTGAACTATCCCTTTAACCTAATAATAGTCATACATAATATAGCGGAAATAGCAAATCGACAAGCTCACAACGCATTTTGAGCTCGTGGATCTGCTTTTTTCCCCATGAAAGTTTCGCAAGTTATGATTTTTGTGAAACATAATTTTTCAACAACTTCCAAATAGACAAGGCCTCCCGCCCCACTGTGATCTCTGAGTCGCCCCTCCTAAGGGGGTCCCATATACCCCAGGTTGGGAACCACTGGCCAAGATGACTAAAATGGGTTTGGGGAAACCCCAGCCCCATCATCACAAGATTAATCCTGCATGCCCCATGCCCAAGTCTACATATTTTTGCATAATCTAGCTGTGTCAAGGAGTCCCTTCTGAAACCAGATTTCATCTCTCAACATTTAACAGCAGCCAGCAGAAAGCGCTCGCGTCTTCCCGAAAACTTGAAATGTCCCACCTGTCTCCCAATTTTTGCCATAACGTGTACGTGAACAGAAATGAGAGCTTTGCAGCGTATACCGGCTGACAAGAACTCAAGGTGAAAGGTAACGACGGTTTTACAGACAGACTTCACTGGCCATCGCTTGCCTTTTGTCTTTTTCTTGTCTTTTTTTTTACAAATAGAAAAAAATGAAACAAAATGAAAAAAAGAAAAGAAAATCGAAAAGAGAAAAAGAGTCCAAATTGATGACATGAAGCAAAAAAAAAAAAAAGTCTCAAACACCGATGCTACAAAGAATTAGAAAACATATGTACAGGACCCTGTATTCCTTGAGTTTCTGGGTAAATTAATGTATAGATGGCGGCTTGTGGTATGTGTTGTGTTTATACAGGCATACAAAAAAGTTGTTGTTTTTTACTCCTTTGCTTCTTTTCCTTTCTGTCTTTTGTTCGTCGTAGTTCATAAAAGCTCTTTATGGGACAGACAAACAAACAAACAAAAACAAAAACTGAAACGGATAAAAACCCACATCCGCCACCAACTTAACCAGTCCTGTGTGTCTCCTTTCCCCCTGTTGTTTCCTGGTGCAAAAAACGATACTCTACAGCAGCAAGTAGCTTAGTGCCATAGGCTCTATGCATGGCAGCCATATTGGCTAGAGTTTGGGTCACTTCGGATGTCCTTCACATGTGTCAGGGTCGACCATAGCTGTACGGGTAGAGAGGCAGCCTGGGAAACAGTCAGAGGGTCCCAGATTCGATTCCAGGCCCCGGCAATGTGTCAAGATGTAACCCCTAGCTACTCACCCCGAGCACCTCAATATGATCACCTGAGCAGCCATCAGCTGGGTGAAGCTGAAACTAAATTGCCCCCGTGGGTTTAATAAGGTACATTCGGGTGTTACCAATGCTACCAATGGAGGCTGCGTTCCATTTAGTGTAGCAGTGCTTGTCCAGACTCCGTTTGACCAGCAATGGAACGCAACCTTAATTAGAATCATTGGAAACACCAACGGTAATGAAGTGGCCCAATTTCTTGCCAATATGGCTGCCATGCATCTTAGGGCCTGTTGGGGTCCAAGTTCCAACGATGAGTCTTTCCCTGTGATGGACATCGTGTAGATCCCAGTGTGATGGAACGAACGCGTTTAGACCAGTGCTTCTCAAAGTGTGGTCCGGGGACCCCCGATAGGGGTCCTTGAGGAGGTTACAGACGGGGGTCCCCCCCAGAAGAATTATTGATAGTTAGGAACCAAACGGACCCTTACAGGTCGGTAACTCCGAGAGCGCACAAACAGGAAACCGATCCGTTCGGTTCCGTTTGCACGCTCTCAAGAGTTATGCGACGGGGTCCGTGGGCCTAATACCTACCAAACTGGGGGTTCCTTGAAATGCGAAAGGTTTTGAGAACCACTGGTTTCACACCACTTTGCCTCTTAGTGTCACTCCGGGGGTTTGTTCCCCCCCGTCACCAGATGACACTGGATATACTGGTCTCCCTGGGCAGCAGCGGCAGCATGGCGTTGTTGGCGTGCGCCTCCTCCAGGCTCTGCTGGCGCGGCGACTTGGCCTGCGGCCGCTGGCCGTTGAGCAGCGTCATGGGGATGTTGCAGTAGGTGTGCTGGTTGCCGAGCGAGGTCAGCGACGGCAGGGTCCCGGCGTGGACGTGGTGGTGGTGGTGGTGGTGGGACGGCGCCGCCAACGTCGTCGTGGCGGTGGTGGCGGCGGCGGCGGCCGGCGGCAGGTCGTAGTCGTAGCTACGGTAATAGTGTTTCTGCTGCCGCAGCTGGGTGGCGGCGTGGCACGAGTTGTGGAAGGACGGCCGCAGGTCCGGGTGCGCCGTGGCCATGGCGGTGGAGGTGGCGGCCGCCATGGAGATGGCCGACACGGTCTGCAGCTCGCCGAAGGGGCCCTGCTCGCTGACGTCCAGCACCTGCTCGTGGGAGATGGTCAGGGGCTCCATCAGGCGCTTGAAGGGCATCTCGTACTGCAGCTGCTTCCAGAACTTGGAGGTGAGCTTGTTGCTGGGCGGGCCGCGCCACTTGATGACCGTCAGCGTCTTGATGGTGTGCTTGAGCGCCTCCACCTCCTGGTAGTTCATGATGCCGCGCAGCTCGGCGCACTCGATCAGGATGACCTTGATCTCGCCGGTCACCAGCATGTTGCGCAGCCGCGTCTCCAGCTCAAAGATGCTCCACCCCCTCCGCACCACGTAGTTGGGCGTCATGACGATGATGAGCCTCTTGCTCTGGTCCACGCAGCGCGCCACGTCCTCGATGTAGGCTGCACACACAGACACACGGACACACAGAGTCAGGGGGGGAGGCAATCATACATTGAATAACTTGAGGCAGTGGTTCTCAAACTGTTTTTTGATTTCAAGGACCCCCATAACGGAACCGAAATGGACACTTACGGGTCCATTTGGTTCCACTTGTGCCCCCTTATGAGTTCACAAACGGAATCAAATGGACACTTACGAGTCCATTTGGTTCCACATGTGCACCCTTAGAGTTACAGAGCTGTAAGGGTCCATTGGATCCCCTTAAGGAACCCTGAGGGTCCCATGGGCCCCACTTTGAGAACCACTGACTTAAGGCAATTGGCATTCAGTTAAAGGAGCACTTCACCCATTTTCAACCTTATATTCATATAATTGGTGCTCAGTAATGCCCATAATAAGATGGCACCGCATTTATGTGTACTCGCTCTGCGTATCAGAGGTGGGCTGTGGACAGTTTGTAAGAAGATAAGGTTGAAAATGGGTCAACTGCTTATTCAATATAAATTGCACAAACTATGTTTAAGTTTTATAAATTAATGTATTTTTTTTTTTTTCGGATGACAAGCAATTGATTGAGCTACATAATAGCTGATGGCCACTGAAAACGTGTTGAACAGTGATAATGAATGGAAAAAAAGACAGCGAGTAGAAATACACAATGAACTGAACTGCATAAATGGTGACCTTGGGTCTTATCTGCAAGAGCTTTTCATTCACATTGATTCTTAAAATGTCCGTCCGTTCACATTAATTTGTTTTTAATAGGCTAATACGTTTTTAGACCGTTTAAATCATTAGAGGGAGAGGGTGCATCCGCGGACTTGAGAAAGTGGAGGGTGATGTCTCTGTAGCTAGCAGAACTTCAGCCTTTAAGCAAACGCCTAATGTGTGCTTAACACTTCGCTCGCTAAAGTGTGTGTCTACGCGGCCCTTCAAATGTAAGCGAACGCTCACTGTAAATATAGCGCACGTATCCCTAATGACAAGCACTGGTAGCGGTGAACGGTGGATGGGATTTAGCAGTGTCTGGAAAGTAACTACCTTTACTCAAGTACTGTAGCCTACTTAAGTACAATTTTGAGGTACTTGTACTTTTTTGATTCTATTTTCTTCTACTCCACTACACCTCAGAGAGAGCAAATATTGTACTTTTGACTCCAATATAATGATTTGACAACTTTAGTTAACTCACAAGTTACTTTGTAGCTTTTGATTATTATTACAAAACATACATTAACCACTTTACACTAAATGTATTAGAAAGATTTTGAAAACCTGGGACTGTAACATACTGTGGTACACTCCATTGACTGGAGCGAGTGATATAGTCCCGCGAGACTTGGGATGAGAGTTCACTTTGTAACGAGATCCAACATGGCGAAAAAAATACTCATGCTGAGACAGACACGTCGTTGTGTTTATTAATATAACTGCTTATAACCTACCAAAGGGGTGAAATAATACAGGGACATTCTGAAATGAGTAGTGTTACTTTTGGTACTTTAGCCTATATTTTGATGTCAACACTTGGGTTGTTTCACTCAAGTAAACTTTTGAATACAGGACCTTTACTTAAACAGGGCATTTCTATTGTGGTGTTGCTACTTCAGTAACAAATCTTAGCGCTTCCTCCAGCACTGTTGTTTAGCAGTCTCTCCAAGGCCTGTCCGGAGTGTCAGGAGCGAGGTGGAGGAAGCTAATGGCTGCTTTTAGCCTCCTGCGGGAGACAAAGACAGACGGTCCGCTCCAGAGCAGGTAGACAGACAGGATTAACTGAGCTTCTCTTTCCAATCCAAGCTCATGACCCTCTGTCAGTGTGCATTTGGGACTGTGTGTGCACAGTGCGCGCACGAGCGCGCGCGCGCGCACACACACACACACACACACACACACACACACACACACACACACACACACACACACACACACACACACACACACACACACACACACACACACACACACACACACACACACACACACACACACACACACACACACAGCTGTTCAAAGTGGGGGGGGGGCACTAGATGGCCATTTGGAGAGGTAAACTGAATACAAATCAAACAAACAAACCAATAGATAAATAAATACATAAAACAAATTATTGATTAAAAATAATTTTAACTGTGCCAATTTAAAATGAAGACATAAAATAAAGACATGAAGAAATAAAATAAAGAAACAAACAAACAAACAAAAAGTTTCAAACCTTTTCAAATTATAGCAAAAATAGCAGATCTGCAAGCTCCCAACACATAGTGATGTGACACATTGTGAGCTTGTAAACCGGCAATTTTCTTCTATTCGCTATTTTCATATTTATTTTAGCCATTTCATAATAGGGGGACCGCAGACAGGGCTATGGCTATTTGGGGGTCATTGTCATGGAAAGCATTTTTAATAGGTTTTTAATATAACATAACAAAAATATATCATATTAATGTTTTATTATCAATATAATCTTTTGCCAATAATTTGGGGGCCCACTTGCAATATCCTCAAGGCCCACCGGTGGGCTAGTCTTAGGAGCTAACAACATTCCAGCCCTCTCCCTCCCACATTCTGACCGACTCTCTCCCGACATTCTCAGCATCTCACGGAGTGAACTCGAATGGCCTCGTTCTTTCATGACGGAGGCAGGCTTATTGGCCTGGGGGCTTTGCGAATATATGAGAGAGAGAGAGAGAGAGAGAGAGAGAGAGAGAGAGAGAGAGAGAGAGAGAGAGAGAGAGAGAGAGAGAGAGAGAGAGAGACGTGATTAGAGTAAACTCGGATCTGAATTCCCCCTTCATTTCAACATGACAAGTCTATCTCATTTTCTGTTTAGTAATTGGACCTTACTCAGCGTTTCACCACGTTCTGCCCCCAAGGTGCAGCTCATTCTCCACCGCAACTTTCTTTTTCTTTTTCAACAGTTTTATTGTTTTAATAGCTAGGACTAAGTATCCTGTCTTCAGCGCAAGGTACTATCATTGAGCCGTGATACTTTGCCATTTATACATGTAAAAGAAAAGACTCACTCTTTCCACTTCACTTACAAAAGAATATATATTGGGGACACACCTCCCAATAAATATTTTTTAACTGCAAGTGAATAGGAAAATGTGTTAAGAGTATTTTCTTCAATATCCAGCCTTTGGTCTTCTCTGTGGATTCGCAAAGATTCTCCTCTTTGTTTTGCTATCTATCTAAAACAGAATTTCAAAGCCTCTTTATCCATCTGTCAGAAGAAGTCCAATAACTTTTGTTCTTGCTAGATAGATAAAAAAAGAAACATGTATATAATTCAATAAAAGTTAAATGATTCAAATATTAATAGGTGGGCATAATAAGCTTCGGCTTCAGCCCATACCTTTTCGGCCAATATACATTTTGCTGCTTCTATTGTATGCCCAACTGTTATGTTAATTTGTGACCGAAATAGAACTCAACTAAAACTAAACGAATAACCGTTTCAAGTGTACGTAGTGGAGAGGTATCCACACTCACAGTACAGTAAGCCTATAAAGTTAGACCATTGTGATGATTTCAGTTCATTCATTTATCTGAACCTACGGTGAACAGAACAGCTTGTTTCTTCTAGCGACTAATGAGAGGTTCATGAATGTGCATAGAAAAGGTTGCTGAGCTCCCCGTTTGTTTCTGGTTAACCATATAACATTATTAATAGCTCTTTCATTCAACAACGCTTTTGTATGCAATCTGATTGTCATTTGTTAGGGTTGTCCGATATTGGCTTTTTTACCGATAACCGATATACCGATATTGTCCAACTCTTAATTACCGATACCGATATCAACCGATACCGATATATGCGGGGATTATTGTGATTAGGGTAAGCTCAAATTTCATATCACACACACCATATACAGTAAGAACTCCTGTAACTTATTTATAAAGCAAAAAAAAAAAAAAAAAAAAAAAAAGTTCAATTTTCCCGATATCAATTTTTATGCTAATATCGGCCGATAATATCGGGAGGCCGATAATATCGGACATCCCTATCATTTGTCTTCCTATGTTCCCTCAGCCTAACACTAACCCCTAACACCAAGCTCTGGTGTGAAATGTTTTTTTCTGAACTGCAATGAATTTGACCTCTCGGTGATTGACGTCTTCTCTCAGGTGCATAATGAATGAACACAGCTGGAGGTGCGTTTGATTCGAATGACAACGTGCAGAACCCCTTGGAACACCCTAGCCTAGGTATAGCACATGAAACCATGTAATCAAAACACAAACCCTTCTGGTTCTCCCCACGGTTTAACCACTCAAACCCCATCATCCGTATTGTAGGGGGAAGCTTTTTCTGAAAACAGCAGATAGACAAGCTCACAACGCGCTATTTTCAGCAAGAGCTTTCCCCACAATAATAGAAAAGGGAAAGACCTTAGTATAGAGCCCTGAGGGACTCCTGTCAACTATAATAGGGCTTGAGGTGGTCAAAACAAACGCTAACAATGTGTCGCTGTCGGGTGGGAAACCTTGAATGTCGAAAAAAAAAACGTAACTTTCCAAAAAAAAAAAAAAAAAAACTGCTTTCCAATGGATCCTATGTAGTTATCATTTATTCACAAGCTCTTGCTAATACGTTTCAGTGGTTAAATATTGGTTAAAACCTACACATCATCACTTTTACTTTCAACAGCTTGTAGATAGGCTTTTTTTTAGCTTCTTTTGCAGGACCCACTTGTTTGACAAAGTAGGGCATTAAGTTACGAAAAAAAATGAAATATGGAGATACAAGGTTTCTGCCCGATACCGTCACATAGTTTTTTTGTGGCTGGTATTAAACCTAGGTCAAACAACTGTGACACAAAATGACCATACATGAGTGACTTTAATAGAAAACAAATCACTGGTAAAGGGTTGACAACACAAGTGTTAAAAAAGTCCGGGTACCTCTAAGTAGTCTTGTGTCATCCTGGAAATGATCATTGGTGAAACCTAAACATAGGATATTTACATTCAAAGTATGATCAAAAGAAGACATTATTAACAGAATAGTTTCTTCAGAGGAATGGGAGGAGTGTCACTCTGATATAAACTGTGTTTCGTCCAGTTTATTCCAGTTTAATATAGGACATACGGTATAAAAAGCCATCGTAAACATTAGATATTACAATAGAGACACAGATCATGACCCGGTTTTGAACACATTTGAAAGCATCCCACAGGGAGAGGTCTGTCCCTATGTCGACAGCTTTAAAGCACAGCTCAAGACCTACTTCTTCACTCTTGCTTTTAGCTGATTTTTTTGGTTGATTTTTAAATCTCTGTGTTGTTGTCCATGTCCTCACTGTATTGCCTGATTCACTGCCCTATGCTATTATTTTAATGTTGTTTTATGCTTCTGCTTTTCTTTTTTGCTTTATTGTTAAATTAGTTGTAACTGTAATTGTATTTTTGCTCTGTAAAGCACTTTGAGCTGCATGTCATGTCACGAAAGGTGCTATACAAATAAAGTTTATTATTATTATTATTACTATGTGGTATAGGACTGGTTCTCAACGTCAGCTCTGGCATATATACAGCTCTGGCATATTTCTTGCCGTGGGGTTGGCAAGCTTGACGTGCCGCCACAAGTGGCCGATGGCGCGTCTAAATATTGTAGTACGTCTATGATGCCACACACCCTCAGGAATACAAGAACGCTCGCCCCAAAACACTCTCAACCCCAGGTCAAATCCGGCGACCTCTGAGCGGTCGCCAGGTATTCCTAAACGTAACCTCAGTTGCCCTAAACCTAACCTTGTTCCTTAACGTAACCTCAGTAAAACTATGCCTAACCCTAAACGTATTCCTAACCTTAACCTCAACAAAACAAACACAAGAATACAGGAACCGCTTGGGTGTGAGCGTTCCGCAAAGAAAATGAGAGGCGTGTGTTTAGGGGCGAGTGTTCCGGTTACCCACCCTCAGCACTTACGTATAGGCTTTAGACGATTCTTAACCTTAATATGGCAGCAAACTCAACACAATTGGTGGTGTAGGGCTTTAGTTCCCCTTTAGTATCAGCCGACACGGAATCATAAGTTACTTAGCAACAGCATGTGGAGTGTGTGTGTGTGTGGGGGGCTCTGAAAATGGCAACAGCCCAAACTGTGTCTATCTATAGCTGTGGATTAGGGTTTACTGTAGCTATACTCTCCGTATGCTAATACATTAACAGAGGCCGAGCGTTGAGGCAAAAGATTCAGTGCATTCACGATGTCACACACCCTCCCTCGTCTGTGCTCGATGCGTCACACAGCTGGCCCTCAAATGACACTGGCAGACACAGTTCAGCCTTGGCTTTTTTATACCATTTATGTCCCATATTACCACAGTCCCCCCGCATCAGTCATAGAATCAGAGCAAAGGATTCAATTAACCACTTAAACCCTATATACAGTATAATTCAGGCTCTGGTTCCACAGATAAAAAAGCCCATTCATTCAGCCCATAGAGATTTCCGAAACTATATTAAAAAATAAAATGAAAATAAAAAAGGGCAAAGTTACAAGTTGTAACTTTGCGGTTTTCAAATATTTTTTGACATAGAATCAAAATGGTCATGATTCACCTGATTTTCTGAAATCGCTATGGGCTGAATGAATGGGCTTTCTATCCGTGGAACCAGAGCCGCTTCAAACAAAATGGCCGCCACCGCTATGCTCTTTACCTAATCTCTACAAGTTCACGACGTGTCACAACGTGAGCTTGTAGGTCGGCGCGAGGGTTCAGGTGGTTAAAACCTTGACACACGATGCCACAGAGAATTAACAATTCATCATTAGTATATGGCACAGGATGCACGGGAAGTCGGGCAGATGCAGGAAGGTAACGACAAGAATGCAGATCAAGACTTAAAGGGCTAGTTCACCCCCAAAATGCCTTTTTTCCTATCGATTAGTCACCCCATGGAGACTTGAATTCATGGATTTCGTTTTGTTTTTTGTCGCATTCCAAAGCCAATAATGTGATGACCGGCAGCGGTTCCGGTAGGAGACACAAAGAGACTCCTTTGGGTCTCCTACTGGAAACGCTGCCTACCGGTCCGCTGGTCATCAAATTATTGGCTTAGGAATGTGACAAAAACAAATAAATATCCATGGATTCAAGTCTCTATGGGGTGACTAATCCATAGGAAAAAACATATTTTTTGGGGTGAACTATCCCTTTAAATAGCAGGAACGCCAATTATCAAACTCATCTGACAAAGATCTAATGAGTTAATCAAAGACAGAGCACAGAGTGTGCCAATTGAGACTCCATTAGAAATAACACTGTGTGTGAAACAAGCATTCATGTCCATGCATCAAGAGTTCTCTGACTTGCACAGTAGCAATAGCAACAGTATCATGCAGTTAAAAGTGTATTATGGAGCCGGATCAGACCCACATAATAATAGGCTTGATTTCTACTAATTACCCCTAAGACAGCTAATTAAATCTCCCACTGACTGTTACATAGCGGAGTACATATGTATGGCTTCTATTTAATATAATAGACTTCATGCATGATTTATTATGGGTCTGAATAGTTTAGCATCAGTTAAAGAAAAAAACCTCTCCGAAAGCCCACAGAGCCAGACTGGAAAGGTGAGTCATCATCCTTAATTTCTACTTCTATTGTTACTTGTCTTTCAAGCAGTTAATTTGTACTTTCTGAAAGGCTCCCTGGTTGGAGTTGTTAACCAGTGTGCAATTACACAGCCTGAGAGGCATACCAGGGTTTATTTTAAGTTACACTGGTTGGTATGACCCTTCAGTGTGATTACACCGGAATCCACAAAGATCCGGAAGCTAAACACAATTATCTTATTTACAGGGGTTTCATTTGAATGTTGTGGCCATGTTATTGATCACGGACTTGCCATTCAGATGTGTTTTTCATTCAGTCATTCAGACATTCAGACGCAGTCATTTTAAGAATGAAAAATCGGTATCAGTTTCTCCGTGGGGTGCTCCAAAGACCCTTACAGTGTTTTGAAGATCCACAATGGTTCTTGATACAGCCCTATGAATCACTGGACCGATCTGTGCCAAATTGCTTTAGCGTGTTGCCACTAGGCCAAGGAAGTAACTACCTGAATAATTTCACAAATGTTTTCACATAATACTTTATACTGAAATTAGACCGTTTTTTTTTTGTTTTAGACTGGAACTCAAAGGAGAGGCAAATAACTCCATATTTGGAATTCAATATGACGTCACGGTGTCAATGTGCCGTTATCAACATGACGTTGGAGATCCACATGGAATCCACGCCGTATGTATTTCACATTCACACTAATACTAGGATTCTTTAAGGCAGTGGTTCTCAAAGTTTTTTGTGCCAAGGACCCCCATATTGATATATATTTGGCCGCAGACCCCCATCTCAAAATGTTTTGTGCCAGGGACCCCCAGAAGAGAAGATTATTATTATTAATTTTTTTTTTTTTCAAACACCGTCAAATTTAAATAAATACATAAATTAAAAAACGCAGATGTACAAGCTCGTAGCGCGACACAAAGTGACGCGCTGTGAGCTTGTATATCTGCCATTTTTGAATAGCCAACGTATGAAATATGGATAAAGGGGTTAACATGATTGTGATTTAACACATTTTGCTGGGGACCCCCTCCAGAACCCCTGGGGGTCCCCGGATCCCACTTTGAGAATCAATGCTTTAAGGAATCTGGGAGTTCAATACTCTGCAACCACAAGATGTGTTCTCTTGTGTGTTACTATGCATGTTGATACATTTAAAATGTGGCTCTTTTCGACTAAGAAGTATATCCCAGAACCTTCCATAAATCTGAAACTTTCCAGAACCTGTGAGGTTCTGTGATGTTTTTCTGATTTGTTTATATGTTTCCATTATAACCAGAACCAAGGTAGTTCATAAAGAAATATATAATAAAACATGTGACGCGCTGTGGAGCTTGTAGATAAGCTATTTTCACTATTTGTGAAAACATTTTTAAAGTACAAGTTCCGCATTCGGGCGTTCCAAGAACTCAGGATTCTCCTGAGCAGGGCCCGATTTAGCTTCCGAGAAGCTTATCTGAAACTGTCAAAACCTTATCTGAAACAGTCTCCACATGCGCTACTGTCATAGTGCATGGAAGCAAAATCCAGAAGCTGTTAAATACGTTAGATAAGATTGCCACAGCCACGGTTCATATAGTTCTTGCAGTCGAAAAGAGCTCATATAGGTACAGTCGAAAAGGTCTCCTTGATACATGCACCCAACAAAACATTTGTTTATTTCTAAATCAACGGATCTCGGTTCCATGTAGGGCCTCAGTTACATCAGTGGTTCTCAAAGTGGGGTCCAGGGACTCTCAAGGTTCCTTGAGGGGGGTTCTAAAACAAAACCCTTGCAAGTCTGTAACTGTGACAGTATACAAACGGAACCAACTGGACCCTAAGGGGTCCATTTGACACGTGTTGGGGGGAGGGAAGGGAGTGTGATATTTCTCACTGCACATAACGGGCTGGGGGTGGCACCTGTCAGCGGGGCGTGTTTGGTTGGAGGAGTGGGGCGCTACAGTATCCAACAGCAGTGACAACACAGGAAATGTGTGTGGGGAGGAATTCATTGGCATAATGACTTAGAATCGGGGAGAAAAAGGGGTAAAAAAAAGCAGCTAAAAAATGTAAAACTTGGAGAACCACTGAGATTACATGACAACACAAAAATGCAGCACGCCACGACCAAAGCCAACCAAACAAAAGCCACAACCACCGAGGGACGGGACGCCACAGGACCAACTCCACGACAACACCAACCAGCCAGCGACAAAAACACATTGGACACAACTGTTTTTTTTTTTAAGTTTTTTTTTGTTTAAGATGGCCATGAGAGAGAGGAGGGCTTACTTCCTGTCGGGATCAAGTCCCTGTCTGGAATGAAGAGTTTATACCCATAGTGCTTCTCCAGGACGTCAGGGAGGATCTCCAGGGCGAAGCGTTCCTCCTCTCGGGTCTCCTGGCTCCACTGGTCCGGGTCCACCTTCGTGTAGGACAGGTAGGCGTCATAGTCCTTGTTATCTGCCAGAGAGAGAGAGAGAGAGAGAGAGAGAGAGAGAGAGAGAGAGAGAGAGCAATATATCAGGGGTTCTCAAGTTTCTTCATGTCAAGGACCCTTTAATTAACGGCCAGGAAGGAAGGGCACACGCCAATATTACAGAGGTGCTGCTGACGACACAAAGGATTTAAGAGGTCGCACGACTCGTAGCCACGCTGCAGAACAACAGTCAGAGAGGGTGATCGGCCGTCCCCTGCCCTCCCTCAAGTCCCTGCACGACTCCAGGGCACTGAGGAGGGCAAGAAAGATCATGGCTGACCCCTCCCACCCTGGCCACGGCCTCCTCACCCTGCTCCCCTCTGGAAGAAGGATGCGGTTGCTGAAGGCCACCACAGCACGCCACAGACTCAGCTTCTTCCCCTCAGCTGCCAGGCTGCTCAATGAGTCTGGCTTCCCTCCTCCCCCGCCCCCAAGGGCCACTGAAACCTGACACTGGCAATGCACATTGCACTACTGAACACTATGGCACTTTATATTATCTATTTCTTGCACGATGTTGTTGGTGTTGTTGGTATTTATGTTATATATGTGAAAAAAGATTGCAACACAATCATGCATTGTCAAAGCAAATTCCTATGTGTATTACACAATGGCAAATAAAGGAATCTGAATCTGAATCTGAATCTGAATCTGAACCTAAAACACATCAGGACAACCCCCAAATTACTATATATTTGCCCGCAGACCCCCATCTGAAAATATTTTGTGCCATAAAATAATATAAGCAATGAATTAATCAATCAATCAATCTAATCCGCACCAATGGCAGCCAGCAGCGGCTTTGGATACAATATGTGGCCTACAGTACATTGGTCGGTGAAGGATATTAGACAATATTCTAGGTCTTGATGGTTATGCTTTAATGTACATGATATCATGTGGAGAAATACAATAACACTCAGGTCAGTGGAACTGTGGTTCTGCCAAGAGGACAGGGCTCAGACAGATCATAGTTATACTGTAGCTGCTTCAAGGACAAGCTGAACCATATCGAGATAGGCTGAAACATAAACAATAGCTATCAGGCCTAGTGGAGACGTCTAGGCTCTTGCAAGCTACCAAATATCATAATGTTTTATATAAGTACAATAAGTGATTTAATATAATGGTAAAATATAGAGTTTAGATATAAGCAACCATAATAACAGTATAGTACAATGAATAATTCTTCTCCACTAGCTACATGCCTAGCGCTGGCAAAAGCAAAGCCACGATCCAGGCCGTCCACTGCGGGGCCGCCCAACACAGCCTACCGGGAGAGAGCTGGGCGTAGGACCACCGCTACATCGCTGCACACATGAAGAACTTGATTGATGGCTGAACTGAACGGCAGCCGAGCGGCTTTGCCATAAGACTATTCCTTCCCCACGTTTTGAACACCACGGCACCGCGGAGAAGCCTGGGAACGCCGCGGGGAAACGGGAGAGAGGAACATAAGAACGGGAGTCCGCGGGGAGGAGAGGCGAACAGCAGGCGCTATCTCTCCATCTCTCCCCCCCCCCCTCCACCAACCCCCCACCCCTCTCTCTCCCTCCATCTCTCTCTGTCTATCTCTCTCTAGGGTAAACTCATCAGGGTTATACAGGATGGGAGATGGGGCTGTGGCATTCTACTCTTCATTACCTCTGGGATGCAACGCAATCCACACTGGCCGTCTCTCCATTACAGTGGGCCACCTGTTGTGCAAGGAGCCCAGACACCGTGCCTGCTTCAGTCGCATCAACACGAGAGGAAATACAAACGGGAGGGAAAGAAGGGAATTGTCTTTGAATTAAGTTTGCCAAGTTGATCGTGTTTGAGTACACACAGTGTTTGTGGAATTAAAACGTCATACTCTTATCTCTCTGTCTGTCTCTCTCTCTCTCTCTCTCTCTCTCTCTCTCTCTCTCTCTGTCTCACTTGGTCTCTCTCTCTCTTCCTCTGGGGTCTGTTACGTCATCCAGATCCACTCAGTCTCGGCATCACGGCACATTTCCTCACCACTCGTATAGCCTTGAAGACGACGTGGCCGGCCGTTCTCACTAGACACCTCTGTAATTTCATCTAATGCATTTCAGAATAAGAAGCAGCTATTCATTTGATACCTTTGGGGGGGGGGGGGGGGTAATGTGAGAGACCTGACTGAACCTATCTCCGTCTCCGTCCCTCCAGTAGCTCTCTCATGGAAGGAGACGGGAGCTATCAAGAGCTATTTAAGGAGATGTGATACACCTGTCCTCTAGTGGAATTAAAGTGGGGGGCCGGTAGCAACAGGGGGAGGAGGTTGGGGGGGACAAGTTTATTAAAGTTTTAGATTTACAAGCTCATCTACAAGCTCGCAACGCAATCACAATGCGTACGTTTGCTATTTTTAAAGATTTTTAACAAAGACGTTGTCGAAAAAGATACGTTTTGAACTAGTCTAGGGTATAGCATGACACACTGGCCAAAAGATGGCGGTGCACTCTAGGGTATAGCATAGAGACCTTGGCAGAGACTGGTGTACTGTACCTTGCCAGAAGACTGGTGTAGTTAGGAATAGGCTCTATGCACTGCAGCCATATTGTGAAGACATTCACAGGTGTTACCAATGATACTGATGAAGGCTCTGTTCCATTCTGGTCAAACAGAGTCAGGGTGCTGATATTGTGCATGTTGGCTCACTGGAAACACTCTGCTACACCAGTGGGTCTCAAAGTGGGGTCCAGGGACCCTCATGGTTCCTTAAGGGGTTTCCAAATGGCCCCTTGCGGGTGTGTAACTCTGAGAGTGTACAAATGGAACCAAATGGACCCGTAAGGGTCCATTTGGTTCCATTTGTACAATCAGACTTATGGGGGTCGTGGAAATTGAAAAAATCTGAGAACCACTGTGCTACACTAAATGGAACAGAGCCTTCATTAGTATCATTGGTAAGACCTGTGAATGTCTTCACAATAGACCAATTATTTGTTTACAAACATTGAGACTGGACGCACAGGTGACTGCTTCATGTAATCAATTCCCAACAGATCCCCAAACCTGCTGTTTTGGGGTGAGCTTGTTTCAGTTCATTCAACCTCCTCTGTGTGTAGGCTAGTGGGGTGCGCCCTGGCGACACATATATATACTTCATCGCGCAACGGTATAGCGCACCGAGAACAGCTGACATACAAGCTCACAACCGCGTCACGGATGCGACCGCTGTGAGCTTGGAGATCTGCTATTCTCGGCCGTTCTCTGCGCGCGACACCTTCGCGGGACGGAGCATAAATTAGTCTTGACGGGCTGCAGCTGCGCGAGCCAAGCAGGTTCTGATGCCATGATCATAGAGCGCTCCCTCCGTTCCTATGACAGCCACTGGAGGTGGAGTTTTGAGGACAACTGCTTTGAATTGTTATTATGTTTACACACAACAGAAACCAAGGATTATATATTTCAAGAGCGAGAGATCACAGTAAAAATCCTAAGCATTCTTCCTCCACACTGGGAGAAAAACAGCATCTGAAAGTGTGATGGGATGCATTTTTACACGTGAGACTGTGACCACTTTTACATTGCATCTTATGAGCGGTGGGGTTCTTTTGCTGCCGACCTGCGTGCGCATACTGTTTCGTATCAGTGTGACGTCGTCTGTTAAGGCGTCTATATGGCTGCTGTGCATAGAGCCTACAATGACACTGATGACATCACCGAAACTCACCTGAGCATGTCATCAGGTGAGGTGTTTAGCCCTGCCCAGAAAAACTTCTCTCAGGAGGAAATGACCAAAACAGGGCATTTCCTGTTTACGGCCCTTTAAATGTTGTGCCCAAAAACATCCCTGGCGTCTACCAAAACAAACAGTGAAAACACCAAAATACAGCGAGGTCTCCAGGTTAACACCACCACACTACTCCAGTGGCTAATAAAGTGTATTGTTTTGCTATGTAAACACCGGGCAAAGTTACCATACTGTGTTCTCAACCTACTGACGGTATAAAACTCCAGAATGTATCATTGATTTATCAAATGTCCAACATAAAGACTTAAACAACCGAAGTCTTTATGTAGTCAGAAATACGATCAAATAGGTCAACAATTCCATTACTGCTCGAGTCATTTGTCCATGTTGCCGTGCTGTTGAAACAGCGCAGTAAGCAAACACACCTGGCCGACATCTCTTGTGCAACTTTTCTCGACCTTTGACCGTTTCAACCCAAATAAAACCCATTCATCTCTTCGGGGCATCTCTCTTCACTGACACCGAGTGTCACGGAAATCCACCCATCCGTTCGGCAGCTATTTCTCAGGTTGTTTCTGCCAACAGTCAGAGCTTGACCGATGACCTTTTCAACCCCAAAAGTCCATCATCTCTTCAGGGCATGTCTCAATTCCTCTCTTATGAAAATCTACCCGTCCCTCCTCAAGAGAGAGAGGGAGCGGGAGAGAGAGGGGGGGAGAGAGAGAGAGGAGAGAGGGAGAGAGAGAGAGAGAGAGAGAGAGAGAGAGAGAGAGAGAGAGAGAGAGAGAGAGAGAGAGAGAGAGAGAGAGACACACACACACACACACACACACACACACACACACACACACAGAGAGAGGGAGAGACAGAGAGAGACAGAGAGAGAGCAAAATAGACAGAGAGAAAGACGACCACATCCATACAGTACAGCCATGGTTCTCAAAAAATGATCGTGTCAAGGACCCCCAATTGATATGTATTTGGCCAGGGAACCCGATATGAAAACGTTTTAGAGACCCTATAGGAGAATAGTGAACTTGTCGATCGGCTATTTCAGTGAAGATATTTAACGTAGAGCAAAAACAGACGCTAGAATAGAGCCATGAGAGACTCCTGTCAACCATATAGGGTTTAAGTGATTTGTCCCTCTCTCTCCTCTTTCCCTGGCCCCCCTTTTCTGAGGAGAACTTTTGCCAAAAATAGCATATCTACAAGCTCACAACGCCTCGCACTGCGAGGCGTTGTGAGCTTGTACTGTAGATCGGCTATTTTGGGCAAAGAGGTATAGGTGTAGAGGGAAAAAAGGGCAGACCAAGTAAACAAAACAAGTTTAATCTAAAACACAATTTTATACAATATCGGGGGTCCCTGCTTCATCTCTCTCTCAGCTAGGGGGTCCTTGGCCTGAAAACGTTGAAGACCCCTGCCTTAGCGCTTCACTGACGGTGACTCACACAGCCACACGTGCCACGCGGTTCGACTGTGAACTTCTGAACCGGAGTCATTTGAGGTGTAATCGGCGGGATATCTTTAGGGATCCATTACGTTTAATGGAGGCCAATGCAATTCCAGTCCGGTAGGAACATGACGCACGCACGCACGCACGGCGACAAAGGCTAGGAGCAGGCAGGGACGTCGCGGGCTCTCAGAAGGTGGGGGGGATGGACTTTCGGTGGATTATACCCCTTACTTTACACTTTGGCTATTCAAAAATAGCAGATATACAAGCTCATAGCGCGGCACCGAGTGCCGCGCTATGAGCTTATAGATCTGCTATTTTTGAAAAAGCGTGAAAAAACTTTTGTAACTGTCAAATGTAAACAAATTCTGTATTTTCAAAATTTTGCAACGTTTTTTGGGCGGATTTTGTTCTTTTTTTTTTTCGTGTTTTGGTTACTTTATTTCGGTTTTAGGGTTAGGGTTAGGTTATGTAATTCTTATTTTTGCCTGATTTTACCGATTTATTATCGAAAAATATATATATTTTTTTATTTTTTCAAAAAGTGGGGGGTATGAAATCACGGATCCGTGAGAGTGAGGGTGTCGCGTCGTACGCACAGTGAATGGCCGTGACGCCCCTGGGAGCAGGGGCTCATTCGAGGTCTCAGGGGCGTCACGGCCATTCACTGTGCGTACGACGCGACACCCTCACTCTCACAGATCCATGATTTCATACCCCCCACTTTTTTGAAAAAAAACACATTTTTTTGGATAATAAATCGGTAAAATCAGGCAAAATAAGAATTAAACAACCTAACCCCAAACCAAAACACGAAAAAAAGTAACAAAATCCGCCCAAAAAACGCGCAATTTTGAAAATACAGAATTTGTTTACATTTGACAGTTACAAATGTTTTTCACGCTTTTTCAAAAATAGCAGATCTACAAGCTCATAGCGCGGCACTCGGTGCCGCGCTATGAGCTTGTATATCTGCTATTTTTGAAAAGCTAAAGTGTAAAGTAAGGGGTATAGTGCACCGAAAGTCCCCACCTTCTGAGAGCCCGTGACGTCCCTGTTGATCGATGCCCATTCGCGTTGCATCCCAGTTCCACAGTACAAGCTTACAAGAGTTCCCCGGTGACGACATCAGTGATCAGCTAGTCTCTCTAGTCTTCTAGCTGCTATGTACTCTGATACACATGGTAGCGCCCCGCCCAGCGCGTTTGTTGCTAATGCGTTCATCCTGTTTGATGTCCAACCTCAAATATTGTTCTTTTGTTGCATATTTTCTGAACTTTTTGCTGATTATTCTATTTTTTAGATCGTCACCGAGTGCTTCATAATCCACGCCCATCCATCTACATGTGACACGCATTATAGACAAGTGCGTTCTTGTCTGAAACCTCAACCCCCCCCCCCCCCCCTCCCCCCCCAATACTGCTTAAAGGATGACTTCACCCATTTTCAACTTTCAACTCATCTTCATATAGACAGGTTTCCTGTTAGTAAACATGAGAGGATATGACCGCGCAGAGCCGGGGGTAGCCTATAGAGGGCGCCATTACCCGCAGCAGCTCTGGTCAAATGTCCATTCATAATATAAATGATCTTCACCGGGTTTAATGAAAGTAGATTAAATTATGCAGTTTGTAATACCTTGTTTACTCAATAAAAATGATTTGTCGGAAGTTGGATCTGTTTGTATATAATAGCAGCATTATGCCTATTATGCCTGTAATAGCAGAATTATGGCTATCTAACTCCCGAACATAACAACAGAGTGAACGGCGCAACAATTTGTTTTCCCCGAGCATGCGCAGATTGCGCATTCTGCTCTGTGATGACGTCGCGCGGAAATCCGTCTATAACTGGGCCTCACTAATGCTCGTGATAAGAAGGCACCATTTTGTCTCAGAGGAGAGCTGTGCACGGTTCAGAAACCCGCCCACCAGTGACATCATCGATGGGGAATCCAAGCTAATGGAAAATGCAGGCTTTACCGGAAATTGAGCATACTATAATATAAGTCATTGTCCTCGCGTTAATGAAAGTCCAAATGAAAAATGTGACATCTTGTTTGAAAAAAGAAACCTGCCTAACGATGATGTCACTGGTAGGCGGGTTTCTGAAGTGTCCACAGTCCTCCTCTGAGACACGGACCGAGTAGACAAACATGGTACCATCTTATCAATTAGCATTAGTGAAGACCAATTATATGAAGGTAAGGTTGAAAATGGGTGAAGTGGTCATCTTTTCTTTTCTTTTTACCTCCCTCTAGTTCTTTCTGAACTGACGCCTGTGACGTGGAAAGAGAGTCGAGGCACTATTCTAACCCAGTGATTCTCAAAGTGGGGTCCGGGGACCCCCAGGGGTACTTGAGGGGGTTCCAGGGGGTCCCCAGCTAAATGATGGACAGGAACCAAATGGACCCTTATGGGTCTGTAACTCTGAGAGTGTACAAATGGAACCAAATGGACCCTAACGGGTCCATTTGGTTCCATTTGTACACTCTCAGAGTTAAATTAACATAGATTTTACAATATAAATTGGGGTCCAAGTGATAGAAATGCCATTAAATGGGGGTCCGCAGCCTAATGCATGTCAAACTGGGGGTCTTTGAAATGAAAATGGTTGAGAATCACTGCTAGAGCCGTAAAAAATCTTCTCTTATCGGGGGTCCCTGGCTTATCTTTTCAAATGGTGGTCCGCGGGCTAATAAGTGTCAATTTGGGGGTCCTTGGAACGAAAGAGTTTGAGAACCACTGTTCTAACCAACTGTATGGGATCTCCACCGTTTGGTTTAGCTGGACGGCTGGTACAACTACTGTAACTACAGGTTGCATCAGAAGAAAGGGAAGACATTGTTGCCCTGAAACGATGAAATTATACGCAAACATTTCCTATTTCATTTATTTATACCGGTTTTACGACAGCGTTTTGATGGTGAGCCGTCATCCAAATGTCCCAATGGAAAGTATTTCTGTGAGATGAGCGCCATCTAATAGATGATGGAGTCATATGTTCTGTACGTGCAGTGATGTCCATTAGTACAGAGGGCTTCAAAACTGGATCCACTGGAACACAGGTTATTTTTTTCCAGTTCCTGAAAAAGCAATGCTTTTGGGACACCTTACAGTTTGTGTCCGACAGCGGAAATATGTCCAAACCTGCTCCGGATAACGCATGCTACTATTTCCACAATCCCCATCGCTCGGGCGAAGGTTTAGAACCGATGTGATTTACGGCACGGCACGCGCTGATGATTCCACACCTCCAATGACAGGCTCATTCCACTGTTGTCGCTGTTACGAAGGCCCTTGTTATTGATTCCAGCCACGGCCGCCAGACAGTCTTTAACTAAAGGGCGCAGATGACAACTCGCTGACAGTCCGTCTTCTAGCGAAACCTTAAGATCTTTTTTTTTTCTCCTCTTCTTTTTTTATTTTTTATATCTAGCAAATCGTTGCTGTCGGGTGGAAACCTTGTGTCCAAAAACTGTTACTTTTCAGGAAATGGGGAAAAAGAACCTGGTTCCGAAGTAGTTATATTGTTTATTCACTCACTCTTTTTAATAATTTTCATTGGTTAAATGTTTATAAAACCCGCAGACGCACTTAACCACTTTCACTTAAAAAAAAATCGAATCAAATCAAAAATTGCCGATCTACAAGCTCACAGTTGTGACTTGTTGTGAGTTGCGAGCTTGTAGATCAGCTAGTTTTTGGTCCCTTTTGTGTGACACTGTAGTATAGGGTATTCATTTACGGGGGGGGGGGGGGGGGGGGATTACTTACGAGATACGAGGTTTCTGCCCGACAGCGACAAAATGTGTGGCGAGAGAGAGAGAGAGAGAGACAGAGAGAAGTGTGTTCAATTTGCCTCTCTGGAGTGGCCTGACACAGTGTGACAGGTCTTGTTGGAAATGCAGAGATAAATGCGCTTGGCATGCGGCGGAGATGAGAAAGTTTGTGTGTGGAAACTGAGGTTTAATGGGTTGCATGTACCCAAGTGGTGGGAAGTAACTGAATGCATTTACTCAAGTACTTAAAGCGGCACTATGCAATTTTACTGTCCTGCCCCCGGATTTGAACCAGGGTCTCCTGCGTACACGACTACACGCAGGGTTGACCTATTGACCTAGCCTTGACGACCAAGTCTTATGCAAGGTTAACAGTGGTGTAAAGTAACCAAGTGCATTTACTCAAGTACTGTACTTAAGTACAATTTTGAGGTACCTTTCACTTTACTGGAGTTTTTCCAATTTTAAGTACTTTTACTTCTACTCCACTACATCTCAGAGGCAAATATTGTACTTTTACTCCACTACAATTATTTGAAAACTTTAGTTACTAGTTACTTATTATAAATGATTACATTATAAGACATACATTAACCACTTCAGCCCTATTTTATACCAAGGCTATTTGAAAATACGCGTCGCGATGCGACGCGTTGTGAGCTTGTAGATCTGCTATTTTCAAACATTTTTCTACTTGTACTTTTGGTACTTTAAGTACAATTTGATACCAATACCTTTGTACTTTTACTCAAGTACATTTTGAATTCCACAATTTTACTTGTAACAGAGTACTTCTACATTACTTTTTCCACCACTGAAGGTTACAATGCAATTTAGATAGCATGTTATTTAGACAGATGCTAGGCTCATTTGTTGACCTGGCATCCTATATTTCTATAGTTTCAATGTACAGACTATTGTTTTTATATATTTATTTAGAGGGATGCTAGGTTCTTGGTTTACCTGTGATCCTATATTACTGAGGCACTACACACTGTCTCTCTGCACTTGATGCATTTGATACCTTGCGTAAGTCGCTCTGGATAAAGAGCGACATGGCTAAATGTCTAAATTGTAATTGGTTGACGATTGCCTGAAATTCAAATCGACACCTGGCCTTATTAGGAAAAAAAATCACACCCTGTGTGAAGAGAGTGGTGCCTTTGATGAGCCCCGTATTGTATTGATGTTGTCATCAATGTTTGTTTATTGGACATACATACATACATACGGACACACGGACAAAGTCAGATATAGGAGTGGTTAGCACCACTCAATAAGGGACGCCCGGAAAAAGATAACATCTCACTGTAGCCTATGTACTATTTTTGGTACATTACATTAACAACCTATACTATAGTGTATGCATATGGACTGTTTGAACTTGTAAGAGTGTGCCATTGATTGATTCCCAAAAAAATAAGAAACAAGTTCAGTTCAACAACAAGGGCCAAGTAACAGGCGCTGTGTCTGACTTTCTGCATAATGAGTAAGTTTTTGGCCGATACTTTTGTACTTTTAATCACCAAAATGTCCAATGCAGGACTTTTACTTGTAACAGAGTATTTCTATGTTTTGGTATTGACACCATTTTTTTCCTTCCCCCACTGATGACACTGATGTGCTGCTGAAAACGCCGAGATAAATGCGGTTGGCATGCGGGGAGGAGATGAAAAAGTTCAGCGTGTGGAGACGGAGGTGTAAATGGGGTTGTGCAGACGAACAGGAAAGAAGAAGCAGGGAGCTCTGCAGCACCTGATTCTCAAAGCATTCGCTGCTTTGGTTTCCCGTGCTGTGGTTACCATAGAGATGGGATCTCTGTGCACTGGCACTGAACCATTTTGTCTCTCGTCAGTAGAAGACTGTCTTGTCTGTTTGTCTGTCCGTCCTATCTCTATCTATCTATCTATAGTACCTACCTACAGTACGTACCTACCTGCCTGCCTGCCTGCCTGCCTGCCTGCCTGCCTGCCTGCCTGTCTGTCTGTCTGTCTGTCTGTCTGTCTGTCTGTCTGTCTGTCTGTCTGCCTGCCTGCCTGCCTGCCTGCCTGCCTGCCTGCTTGCCTGCCTGTCTGTCTGTCTGTCTGTCTGTCTGTCTGTCAGCCATCTATCTATCTATCTATCTATCTATCTATCTATCTATCTATCTGTCTGTCTGTCTGTCTGTCTGTCTGTCTGTCTGTCTGTCTGTCTGTCTGTCTGTCTGTCTGTCTGTCTGTCTGTCTGTCTGTCTGTCTGTCTATCATCATCTGTCTGTCTGTCTGTCTGTCTGTCTGTCTGTCTGTCTGTCTGTCTGTCTGTCTGTCTGTCTGTCTGTCTGTCTGTCTGTCTGTCTGTCTGTCTATCATCATCTGTCTGTCTGTCTGTCTGTCTGTCTGTCTGTCTGTCTGTCTGTAATTACTTCTCTCTATAATAGACACTCAAGGGAGTATCTGTATGTTGATATGCACGATGTATATGTAAATGTGTACATGCATGTGTGTGTGTGTGTGTGTGTGTGTGTGTGTGTGTGTGTGTGTGTGTGTGTGTGTGTGTGTGTGTGTGTGTGTGTGTGTGTGTGTGTGTGTGTGCGTGCGCGTGCAAGTGCGTGTGCAAGTGCGTGCGTGCGTGCACGGTACGTGGGCGAGGAGGTGGCGCCGGTGATCTAATGGAGTGTGGCATGAAGTATATCGTCTCTGTCGGGGTTGGACACCTCATATGTCCAAAGATGTTACTTTTCAGGATTCGAATTCAAAAGCATCAAAAGTAGCAGATCCGCAAGCTCGGTATGATCAACTAGAGCGTTCATTTACGTAAAAAAAATTAAAGTTAAAATATGGAGATAAGAGGTTTCTGCCCGACGACAACAAAGATATATATAGTATGGGGTGGGGTGGAGGGTAGGTGGTGCGGTGTCTGTCCCCAGAGAGCTGTGTGGAGGCAGCTCACTGTGTTTTATTGAACCTGATCCCTCTTTATATCCCAGAACAAATTGAAAATCTGTTTCCCTCGCCAAGCACTCACTCCGGCTGCCGCAATTAAAGGAGACAATCGCCGTTTGGCATTAAGTTCAAGGAATGACACGATTTATTTATTTATTTACTTATTTATTTATATTAATCTCCTTAGCTCTTTTCATTTCCTTTTTTTAATTTGAGGGTTGGGAAGAAGTAGGCGTACTCCCGTGTTGTTCTACAAGTAATAATAACACAATGCTAGAAACATATTTGACAAAAGTAGTGGCAATACATGATATATCAAGAAAAGTATATCAAGACATTCTTAAAAGTAGCACAAGTAAAAGGTCTCATTATGCAGAATGTCTCATTTCACAAGTTCTCAAATACTTGCAGTAGAGTAAAACGTACAACATTCGAGATGTAGTGGAGTAGAAGTATAAAGTGTGGAGTAGAAGTATAAAGTATTGAGAAATGGACGTACTCAAGTAAAAGCACCTCAAAATGTTTTGCAGTGCTTGAGTAAATGTACACGGCGAGTCCCTCAACCGCAGCCCGGAGTAACAGTAATGACTCTCCATTGAACAGTGTGATGTAGCAGCCATCAAAGTTAAACAGGCCTTGGGAGCAGGAGTTGTCGGCAGTAGAAGGATAGAAAGACTTTTTCTTCCTTCAAACACTAATAACTCTCTATCTCACTTCCCCTCGCGCCGTCCGTCTCTCCGACTGTCTCGTTTCTTTCGCTCTCTCGTTCTCCTGCCGGTTGCGTACCTGCGCATCCCCTGACTTCAGCCTCTCCGAACTAATCTCCACCCCCCCCTCCCCCCATCCCCCGCGCTCGCTCGTTCCGGAAGACTCATTACACAGGAACAAATTCAAACGTTGTCCCACGTTGATGCATTCTCAAGCCTGGGTCCCTTCCTTCCACAAGGAAAAGGTCGTAGAAAGTAGCATTTACAATTGCTGGACTTAAAGGACGACCTCACCCATTTTCAATCTATCTTCATACAATTGGTCCTCACTAATGCTCATTACAATATGGTATTTTTAATAAAAAAATGAAAAAACGTGCCTAATGATGATGTCACTGGTAGGTTTCTGAAGTGTCCACAGCCCTCCTATGAGACACGGACCGAGTAGAAAAACATTGTCCCATGTATCATGAGCATGTGACGACCAATTGTATGAAGGTAGGTTGAAAATTGGTGAAGTTGTCCTTTAAGAACTATTTGGAACTTTTTTTGGATGGGTTACCCATTAGGCACAGGCAGGGTTCTACTAGCTAGTGGGGAATAGTTGGAAACCATGCCCTCTGCTTTTGATATCCCTCCCCTATGGTTATTCTTTTTTTTTATTGCCAGTGAGGTGATGTCAGAAATATTCTGCCGCTGTTATATAACTGCTAATCTCTCAAGAACAGATTCTGCACTGCGTGAGAATCTGTCTTGAAGGTTCGTCAGAACGTGTACACACTGTGTGGGAGTGGGCGCGGCTTCAGAGGCCGCGCTTTATCCAATCAAATGTAGTGGGCGGGATTCACGTGTCCGTCATCCTTCCCGACTCGAAACTTAAACCGAAACTAATTTAACAATAGCGTCCGCGGAGCAGACAACCACGGAAAGATATTCACATTTGAACTTACTCTTTCATCATAGAAACAAGTGGGCTTATAACCAAAACCATCCATGTTCTCTGGGAGAAGTGGTGTTAGTGTTCCGTGTAGAAATGTTATCTAGTCGGAATGAAAACGCAAGCTCACCACCGGAAGTGGAGCGGTGAAGGCAGACTTAAACCCCGTTTCCTTGCGCACATGTGCTGCGTTGCCATTGTCCCAGAGTCACACTCAGGAGGAAGAACAGCAGAGGTCGCTGTTTTTCCCTTAAGTGTGTCTTTGGGTTCCGAGATTGTATAACTGCTATCCAACATGCCATTGCTGTCGGGCATGAAATCTTGTAACTCCATGTTTCAACTTTGTATTGTTTTGTTAAAACAAAACGTTTATTAAAAGGTTAAAGCACTAGTATATTCTGATAGTAATCATTGCTATAGAGTGTCTGTTCAGTAACAGGGGTCTCTTGCGTCTCTCCAGCTCTTTAATTAACATACATTAGATTTTCAGGTGGGTGGTAAATCTTCAGGATAAAGTACCCATTTATCAGCTTAAATTGCGTCATCACTTCCAAATTCACTTTTTTTCTCCTTTGAGAAATGTACACCATGGAGTCGACCTACTGGTTGTAGTACTGCCTGAAGCCGGAAGCTCATACGCACAATATTTTCCCCCATGCCAAGCCGGGGATTTCCATCTCGCAAGAGCGGTAGAAGTTTGGACTCCTACGGAGGAGGAGAACCCCCCCCCCCCCCCCCCCGGGTGCAAATCCCAGATGTGAAAGTCACGGATTTGCAACTTTTAAGTATGTCAGGAATCATGGCTCTTCAAAGACTTGACTGACAGAGGCAATGCCTTGGAGAGAAAAAAAGAAAAAGAGAAAAAACAGCAGAAAGAAAATAGGTTCTAATGAATTACTAAATCATTTATTGATTACGTTGTGGGGTTGTGTTATTGATGTAGATGTTCAAGGAGACACTGTCAGCAGTGTAATAGCTGGATTTCTAGAGCCAGTTTGAATTTCTCCAGCCGACAGCTCCTTCTCCACGCCAGTGGTTCCCAAACTGGGGGTCCCCAAATGATTCTGGGGGGTCCCCCAGAGGATTAGCTTAATGTGCAACATTGTTTTCTCACTCAACAGTAAACAAACCAACATACAGTATAAGTGTATACAGGGTATCTGCACATTTCTGAAGTTACAATTTAACGACTTTTAAGACCTTTTTAATACCAAATTGGCCACATTGTTCAAATATTGCGTAAGAGAGAGGCAAACATTGTGAAAATAGCGGATCTACAAGCTCACAACGCCTCGCAGTGCAATGCATTGTGAGCTTGTAGATCTGCCATTTTCACAATATTTATCTGTGGATCCGAGTCAAACTAAATGTAACATGCCTGCAATTCCAAGTGCTTGCCAGTTCAAATATGATTATTTTGGGGAGTCCTCAGTACAAATATGATTATTTTGGGGAGTCCTCAGTACAAATATGATTATTTTGGGGAGTCCTCAGTACAAATATGATTATTTTGGGGGGCCGCAGCCTGACAAGTTTGGGAACCCTTGCTCCACACACGCGCACACACACACACACACACACACACACACACACACACACACACACACACACACACACACACACACACACACACACACACACACACACACACACACACACACACACACACACACACACACACACACACACACACACACACACACACAGCTCAAGAGGTAGAGCGGCCGCTTGGGGACCGGAAGGTTCCCAGTTTGATCCCGGGCTCCCCCAGAGTTAGTGTCGAAGTGTCCTTGAGCAAGACGCTGAACCCCTATTTGCTCCCGATGAGCAGGTTGGTGCCTTGCATGGCTTCCTCCGCCGTCGGTGTGTGAATGTGATGCACAATCTTTGTTAAAGCGCCTTGGATAAAGGCGCTGTATAAAATGCACCACCGGGAGCAGTTAGGGATTCATGTGACTCGTTCGAGGACACCTCGACAATACTGTAACCCATGGGGAAGCCGGGGGATTGAACCGAGGGTTCAGGAACATTCCGTTTCCCAATTTACTTGTACCACTCTACCTCCATGAGTCACTGCCGCCAATTGCGCCCACTCACACACACACACACACACACACACACACACACACACACACACACACACACACACACACACACACACACACACACACACACACACACACACACACACACACACACACACACACACACACACACACACACACACACACACACACACGTAGACGTACTGTATTAACCCATTCAATCCAGGAATGCCTCTGTATCAATGTATGATTTATTTGGCTATTCAAAAATAGCAGATATACAAGCTCATAGCACGGCACCGAGTGCCGTGCTATTAGCTTGTTAAAGCAAACATTTGTAAAATATGTTGTTCCAGGGACCCCCAGAAGCAAAGATTTAAGTTACAAATGTTCGCATTAAAAATATATATACTAAAAGATTCGCACAAAGTTTCACGATTTTTCAAAAACAGCAGATCTACAAGCTCATAGTACAGTATATCTGCTATTTGAATAGCCAAAGAAATCTAAAATGACAGAGATGCGTTCCCGGATTAAATGGTTTAAGCCTGATATACCATCAAATTACTGTTTGTTTCCGTTACCTCAAGGTTACATACAGTGAACCGCTTTACCATGTCATTATTCAAGCGTTTGAATAATGATTATTTAATGATTAGTTAAGTGCCGGCACTGACTGCTACTATCACCCCGTTTAGCCCCCCATTACCTCCTGTGTACATACTGTACCATACACAACAAGTGCTGTATGCATAATGTACAGCATTGGTTCTCAAAGTGGGGTCCGGGGACCCCCAGGGGTCCTTGGGGGTTCCAGGGGGTCCCCAGCAAAATGTGTGAAAATAGCATCACAATAGTTATAACCTTTTATACTTTGGCTATTCAAAAATATCAGATCTACAAGCTCATAGCGCGGCACCGAGTGCCGCGCTATGAGCTTGTAGATCTGCTATTTTTGAAAAATCTTGAAGATTTGTGCAAATCTTTGAATATATTTATTTTAAAGCGAACATTTTAACACAAATCTTTGCGTCTGGGGGGTCCCTGGCACAACGTATTTTCAGATGGGGGTCCCCGGGCCAAATATATATCAATTTGGGGGTCCCTGGCATGAAAAAGTTTGAGAAGCACTGATGTACAGTATGTCGTTGCTGATGATTCATGACATTAATTCCCCACCCCATCGTGCAAGCGGGTCATGCAGAAGTATCGAAAATAGCCGATCTACAAGCTCACAACGTGTTTGGACGTTGCGAGACAGCGACAATATACTATTATCTCCTTGTACATCAGACAGCCAAGTACAATACTGTACATGATGCATATAATATTACCTCCTCATGCTTCTATTTACGTACATAATACAAACAAGTACAATGCATAATGTATACTATTACAGTACCTCCTGTGTACATACATTAATACACAAACAAGTACAATGCATAATGTATACGCCATTACCGCCTGTGTAAGCAATAACTCACGGCATGCAGGCCCGGGCTGTGAGTTAATGCTTTTATAGAACACTTTCCAAATGGCAATATCAAAATCATGCACACGGTCCACGTTCCAATTAAAGACGTTTTATAATAACGGTTTCATTATCAGAATAATTTAGACAAGAAAGTAGAGCCTGACAGCCTGCGCACACAAGGCGGGTTGCTATGCAACATTTACATATTATGTTCAGGTTTGCCGGATTATTTTCGGTTTCTAATAATGGAAGAGAAATCTCACAACTTCCCACTGACTTGCTTTGACACAAGATTTAAACGTTTTTAGACACTTTCGCTTCAGAGAAAGTCAGTGGTTACTCAATCTACAGCACTGTAACTTAAGTACAATTTTATTTGAGCATGTCCCTTTTTCAATACTTTACTAATACTTCTATTCCACTATCTTTCAGAGGCAGATTTTGTACTTATTACTCCACTACAATTATTCAAAGACAATAGTTACAAGTTACATAACATAACAAAACATACACTAACCACTTAAGCCCTATTTTATACTTAGTCTATTTGAAAATAGCTGATCATACAACGCTTCACGATGCGACACGTTGTGGGCTTGTACTGTACTTTGGTACTTTAAGTACATTTTGATGCCAATACTTTTGTACTTGTAAAAGTATTTTTTATATTGTGGTCTCATCTCTCCACAGCTCTGTGTCTTTTCCCAGAGATATGCAAGGTTCAAGGTTCGACTTTATTGTCTTAATCATAATCCCACATCCATGTATGTCCCGCCCGTCTGTCCATTTGTCAGTCCAGCCCAAATATGACCCACATAAGTCCCACACTGACATCACGAATGTGACCTCATCAACCTGATGTCAGGGCTCCAGTCACACCGTTAGACTGATATAGTGAACTGATATAGAACTGTACAACGATTCATAGCCATGGTATATTATATGGCTATTATCAGGGACGTGCACAGATAGACTCTAGGTGGGGTGCTAGAGCACCTGCCCTTTGCCCTCTTGACCAGAAGTGCCCTTTTGAAGTGTGCCCAGTTTACAGCAGGGGTCTTCAACAGGGGGGTCCGGGACCCCTAGGGGGTCCTCAGAGTTACTACAGGGGGTCCGCCAAATCTTTATGTGATATGATTTTTCTTTTTACCATAACCACTCGAAACCTAGCATCCCTTTTCTGAGGAGAGCTTTAGCCAAAAATAGCCGATCTACAAGCCCACAACGCCTCGCGCTGCGAGGCGTTGTGGGCTTGTAGATCGGCTATTTTTGGCAAAGAGGTATAGGTGTAGAGGGAAAAAGGAGCAGACCAAGTAAACAAAAAAAAGTTAATTTACTTGAGCACCTGCCCCTCAAAATGTCTGTGCACGCCACTGGCTATTATACCACACCTATCAGTCGATAAGATAACGTGATTTGACCAACACATTTTATAGTGTTGCTGTCGGGCAGAAACCTCTTATCTCCATATTTGAAGTTGTTGTGTTTTCTCCCCCGTAAATTAACGCCCTATTTGATCATACAACAGCATCACAAATAAGTATAGATCTACAAGCTTGAAACGCGGCATGAAGCGACACATTTTGAGTTTGTAGAATCCTGAAAAGTAACAGTTTTGGAGCGCGCAAACGAGTCTGTCTGTCCGTCAGTGTCCCCCCGCGTGTCTCGAGAACCGACCGACATATCGACTCAAAACTCTGCGTGCATGCCTATCGGGTCGGATTGCCGGCTGTCCAGTAGAACCACCAAATTATAATAATAATTCACATTCTGATGATCTCGTCTAAGATGCCAAACAAAAAGCAATCCTACCGCCATCCAGGTCCTCGCTGCCAAAGTGGTTCCTGTAGAAGAGCATGAGCTCGATCCGGTAGCACTTGTAGAGCGTCACCGTGCAGATCATCAGCAGCAAGATGGCTCCCAGCCCTCCCGCCAGCTCCACCGTGTACATCAACTCTGCTACAGAATGGAGAGAGAGAGAGAGAGAGAGAGAGAGAGAGAGAGAGAGAGAGAGAGAGAGAGAGAGAGAGAGAGAGAGAGAGGGACAAAGTACACAAAAAAACATTTTTTTTTAATACAATTTAAATTGAAACATATATACAATGATTTTCAACCTTTCATGGACCCCCTAGTTTGATTTGCATTAGGCCACAAAAACACAAATTCTGACTTCCGGACTCAGGGCTAGTAGTACCACCACCTCTTGAGCAGGGCCCAAATTAGGCTCTGACAATCTTATGTGAAACTGAGCCGTAATAGCGCACAAATCCAGATCCCGGCTGGTCCTGGTTATGGAACCTTAACCTTAACAACAACAACAACATCATCATCACAGAACATCACAGGTTCTGTGATGGCTAGAGAGCCTATTTCAACCACAATCAGATTGCTTGGTCGGAACTACCTGTTGTATAATCTGGGTTACCCTTTGTTTGTAGTCAAAAAGAGCAACGTTGACTTGAAACCATGCCGTTATTGGAGCCAGTCTTGCTTTGGGGGCATTTGTATTAGTCGACAGCGAATTGTGCGCTTTCAACCAGTTAGTGTGTTCAAACCAAGACAGAATGAATCAAAGTTTTACATGAGGGAAACACAAATCAAAAGATATTGCTTTGCAAACTGTGTGTACACGATACGACGATCAAACAATTGATACTCGGGAAGAATCCACGAGAACTAAGTGGTTACCAGGAGTATGAACAAAACATTTTTTTTGGACAAAAATCAAACAGAAACGGGAGGATATAAGAAACAAGACAGCGGCTGTTCAAGTGTAATGGAGTGTTAACAGATGCACTGAGACAACGTGATGTACTGGAACTGCGGCTTCTGACAGCTTCCCACTGACACCCCCATGCTGAGTCTACACGCAGTGGCGGGGGGGGGGGGGGGGGAGTGTGTGTGTGTGTGTGTGTGTGTGTGTGTGTGTGTGTGTGTGTGTGTGTGTGTGTGTGTGTGTGTGTGTGTGTGTGTGTGTGTGTGTGCGTGTGTGTGTGTGTGTGCGTGCGCGCGCACAGTACTCGCATTCTTTTACTTAAAAAAGCATCAATACTGCAATGTAGAAATACTCTGTTACAAGTAAAAGTCCGGAATTCAAAATTTACTTGAGTAAAAGTACAAAAGTATTAGTATCAAAATGTGCTTAAAGTACCAAAAGTAGAAAGTACTCAATATGCAGAATGTCCAATTTCAAGTTTTCAAATGTATAAAATGTAAAAAAACATTTGAAAATAGCCGATCTACAAGCTCACAATGTGTCGCATCACAACACACTGTGAGCTTGTAGATCGGCTATTTTCAAATGGCCGAAATGTATATAGGGCTGAAGTGGGTAATGTATGTTTTGTAATAATAATCAAAATCTACAATATTACTAGTGAGTAGAGTTTTCAAATAATTGTAGTGGAGTAAGAGTATTATATTTGCCTCTGAGATGTAGTGGAGTAGAAGTAAAAGTACAGAAAATTGGCAATACTCCAGTAAAGTAAAAATACCTAAAGAAAAGTACAGTACTGAATTGCTGTGTGTGCGGCACACATGCACGTACTTAAGTTACTATACTTGTGCGGGCCGAATTGTCCCTACAAGTATATAGCATTTTAGGGGAAAACGGACCCTTTTCCTGGTCCTCAGGAGAGCAATGTTAGAGTTAAACGAAAAGATTCATGTAGGGGTTATAGGGTTATGATTTGACATTTAGAGGTTAGGTTTAGGGGGTTGGAGTTGGAGTTGTGCCTGATTTATGCTTAGTTGCACACCAGCATGCATGGTGGTGTACCGAAAATAGCCAATTTACAAGCTCATAATGCGTCGCGCCACTACACGGTTATGAGCTTGTAGATCTGCTATTTTCGACTTTGGGGTGACTGTGAAAAATAATTGACATCGACTAAAACGTGCGTTCATAAAATCGCCGCTTTGAAATGTTGACTGTAGCGATACAAACGCGTGTGTGTGTGTGTGTGTGTGTGTGTGTGTGTGTGTGTGTGTTGGGGGTGTGTGTGTGCGTGTGTGTGTGGGGGGGAGAGCAGTCAGAGCTCGTGGCCATTAGCTGAAGCCGGTTGCACTTCAGCGGATCGAAGTGGTCCACTCTCCTCCTGCCATCCGTCATCGCCCGCCCGCCCGCCAGCCAGCCAGCCAGCCAGCCAGCCAGCCAGTGGTAGCCCCGATATACCACCAGCTCCCCGACAAGCCGTCTGCAGCCAGGCCTGACAAATACCTTACACTAACATCCACACTGTCCTGGCCTGCCCTAATTTCACAGTGTGCCGCTGTTGTTGTTTTGAATGTTGTATATCTTCTAAAAACTTAAAGACCCCGCAAACAGGAAGCACCCTAACCCGAGTATGAGTAGGCCTATATAAGCAGTATCATGTATTAAAACTGTGTCTGACCACAGTATAATGTTATGAACCACCCAGCCAAATTAGAAAAAAAAGAGTTCAGTATACTGTATACAATTTGGTTTCAAAGTCATGAAACATAAGGCGTAGATTTAGCCCCGCCCAGAAAAACTGCTCTCATCGAGAAATGCCAAAAATAGGGCATTTCCTGTTTACGGGCTTGAGACAGGGAAACCCCTGTTAGGCTACTGAATAAACACTCTATGATTACGCAATGATTACTACCAGTATAGAGTTATAACCTTTTAATGAAAACTTTTTTGTTTTAACAAAAAAACATCACTTGCACTACCCTTAATAGCGGCAATAACATGCAAATCACGGGTGGTCCAAGTGCAGAGAGCCAAGTAAGGACCCCAATTCTCCTTTTTGTTTTTGGAACACTGTTCCCAATCCCTGTAGGCCTACATAACCTCCTGTTTACTCTTATTTTTCTTTTTTGTATTCTTGTTTGTTTTCTTTTTTCTCTATCTGTCCTGAGTTGCATATTGCGGTACTGCCATGACAACGGATTTTCCTTTGTTGGATCAATAAAAGTATTTATTTGAATTGCCATTATTATTTTCACATTGCAACCTTTATTTACATGCTACACTATGAAGCATGGTAGGGAGGGAGAGAGGGAGCTAATTTATTTCTCTTCGTATTTATTTATTTTGGATGTTATTTGTTGTACTGTACTGTTTTATGTTCTTCTTAAATTAAAATGTGGACTTTTGATGTCCAACTTTTCATGTCCATCATCCTCTAATCCCCTGTTTTAATAACAAACATAAACACATTTAAATGAAATAAGAAATTAAAATCTTAGTCCGCTTGCAATACCCTCACGGCCCCCACAGGTTTGGGAATCACTGATGTACAGTACATGGATGAATAAAGATTAGGAGGGCGCCAAAAATAGCTCAGATGACAGCGTGTTGACTCCGGTCTGCGAGGGACTCACGACTCCAGGACGATGGATTGACACTGCAGGATGGCGGGGCTGTCATGATATGGGGACAGAGAGCTAATGACACAGGACAGTGAACTGATGTCACAGGACAGCGGGTGACACTTCGGGCCGTCGGTGGCGCGCTCCGCTTAACTCGTGCAGACAGTCGCGTACATCGTCCTTATTCTCTTGATCTCCCTTCTCACTCTTTCAGCCCGTACGTACTACTACAGGGTTTCCTACCGCTGAACGCAGGGGTCTCTTAGACGGGCGACCCCTTCCCTTGCCTTCGCTGCGCCTGGCAGAATCTGTGTGGTCAGCCTTCGTTGGTTGACTAATGTCTGACTCCGGAAGGGCTGCACCTCACACAAGCACGCATGCACGTGTGTGCGCGCTCGCTCGCACGCGCACACACACACACACACACACACACACACACACACACACACACACACACACACACACACACACACACACACACACACACACACACACACACACACACACACAGTTGCTGTCGGGCAGAAACCTAGTCTCCTCATATTTGAACTTTTTTCGTAAATTAATGCCCCACTTTGTCATACTGCAGTGTTACACGTTTTTTTTTTTAAATAGCCGATCTACAAGCTCATAGCGCGTTGCGATGCCACCGCGCATTGTGAGGTTGTTGTGGTAGCGTGCACACACACACCACTTCAGAGCGGGCGCGAGGCGCTGCGTGCGCGGCCATCCATCAGGGACGGACATTTAACCTGGTTAGGGAGTTTGATGCGGGGCGCGGTGCGCGGGCCGTCGGGCCGACAGCTCCCGTGATGAGGGATGATGTTCTCAGTGGGCTAACGAGCGACGGCTGTGGACGCTTCATCACGCCTGTCCGGCCGCGACCTTCATGCCGCGCGGCGCGCACGCGCAGATGGCGCCGGAGACACACACACACACACACACAAACTTGTACAGACGCACGCACACAAGCAGTGCATTTTCGCCTAAGTCGTCTTCTTCAATCTGTGACATTCATTCATCCAATCTTCCTTCCTTCCTTCTCCTCTCATTTCTTTTCCTGTTTTTTTACTTGAGTAAAAGCACAAAAGTATTAGCATCACATTATACTTACAGTACCAAAGTAAAAGTATATTTTTGGGGGGAAATTGTCAAACGGTTTAAAAAATAGCTGATCTATGCGTCGCATCGCGACACATTGTGAGCTTGTAGATCGACTATTTTAGAAGCATAAAGTATTGAAATGTGGAAATACTTGAGTAAAGTAAAAACAATAATTGTGCTTAAAGGACGACTTCACCCATTTTCAGCCCATCTTCATATAATAGGCTAGATCCTCACTAATTCTCATGATAAAATGGTACCATTTTTGTCAATTCGGTCTGTGTCTCAGAGGAGGGCTGTGGACAGTCCAGAAACACGCCTACCAGTGACATCATCGATGGAAAATCCAAGCTAATAGACACTGCAGGCTTTCCATTCGTGGAAAGTAAACATGCTATAATGGAAGCCATTGTTTTCATGTTAATAATTTGGAATCTTGTTTGGGAAAAAAAAAAGAAAAACTGCTAAAACTAATGATGTTGTCACTGGTAGGTCAATAGCAGATCTACAAGCTCGCAGCACGGCACTCACTGCCGCGCTATGAACTTGTAGATCTGCTATTTTGGAATAGCCCAAAGTATAAAATAATGGTTAGCTAAAAATCGAACATGACACAGTATACATTCCCGGTCTTAATGGGTTTTTATTGAAGACTCCTGTGGCCTTTGCAATGCTGTTTTCAGCATTTTTATTTCTCTTTGTAGTGCATTATTTGTCATGCCTCTTTTTATTTTCTTGTCTTAATCCATTTCCTTTGCCTGTGTGAGTCCTGTTTCTTTGTTTTAACCTGTGAAGCACTTTGGTCGTTGTGATATGTGCTTTATACATAAAGTTTGAGTTGAGTTGAGCTATTTCCCCACAATAACAGAAAAAAGATCACTAGCATAGAGCCCTGAGGGACTCCGCTCACAACCATAATGGGGTTTAACCAATTAAGACCTGAAGCCGATTCTACATGTCTCCTAAATCTCAACAGTATGCTGAAAAACCTCTGTTTCTATATCAGCGGTGCTCAATCTTTTTCATGTCAAGGACCCCCAAAATTATATGTATTTGGACCCCCATCAAAATGTTTTGTTCCAGGGACCCCCCAGAAGCAAAGATTTGAGTTAAAAATGTTCGCTTTAAAAAAATATATATTTCAAAGATTTGCACACATTTTCACGATTTTTCAAAAATAGCAGATCTACAAGCTCATAGCGCGGCACTCGGTGCCGCGCTATGAGCTCGCATATCTGCTATTTTTGAATAGCCCAAAGTGTAAAATAATGCTTTTTTAGCTCAAATCTAAAAATGACACAGTTCCAGGTCTTAATGGGTTAAGCGGTTAACAAGAGATTCAGTCAGCCACCAGACCAAAGAAAGTCCTTGTCTCCTCACTTCTCTCTCTCTGGCTGGTCCCTGTACCTCAGATAATGTGGACAGTGTATAACAGGCCAGCTGTTCCTCAAGCATCAGCGATTACAGCGGAGGAGGCCAATTCCTCTCCGCCTGGCGTCCATATGGTGGCAGCGGTGCGATGGGACCGATTAACGCTTTAAGACCGGGAAAACATATCTGTGTGTCATTTTTTGATTTCTTTGGCTATTCAAAAATAGCAGATGTACAAGCTCATAGCGCGGCACCGAGTGCCGCGCTATGAGCTTGTACATCTGCTATTTTTTGGAAAAGAAATCGTGAAAATGTGTGCAAATCTTTGAAGATATACTGTATATACATTTTTAACTCAGATCTTTGCTTCTGGGGGGTCCCTGGAACATATTTTGAGATTAAAAAAATAAATAGTAGATCTATCAGATCTATATCTGCTATTTTTGAATAGCCAAAGAAATCTTAAAATGACACAGACGCGTTCCCGGTCTTAATGGGTTAAGAGAAATTAACTCACGAGGACCGCGCAAGACCGGACACCACCCCCCCCCCCCCCCCCCCATTCACATTACAGCACATCTGATGATGGGCTCTCTATACCATCTGCACATTACTCTGTCCTTCAGGAGGGAGGGGGAGAGGGGGGGGGAGAGCGAGAGAGAGAGAGAGAGAGAGAGAGAGAGAGAGAGAGAGAGAGAGAGAGAGAGATAGCAAATAGAAATGTTTATGGTTTTGTAAGCTATAGTTTTTTCTAAGTTGCAATGTGTATACTGAAGGTAGGTATGTACGTGTACACAATTCCATATTCCCGTTCAATTGTACATATATACATTTCAGTTTTGTTTTCATTCGACATTTGCTTTAGCGATGCAAACGTGTATGTTTTCTCCCACAAATAAAGCTCCTTTGAAATGAACTGAATTAAAATGGAGAGAGAGAGAGAGAGAGAGAGAGAGAGAGAGAGAGAGAGAGAGAGAGAGAGAGAGAGAGAGAGAGAGAGAGAGAGAAAGGTAAAATAAAGATGTGAGGAAAGGAACATCATAACATGCACAGGTCGCTGTATACTGTACGTCACAATGAGAGCACGCCATCGACTCAAATCCGAAGCCGCCGTTCGCAGATAAGTGTTTCGGAGGCTGTAACAGACTATTACATATAGCAGACAGGACGAGAGCAACAAGAAAAGATTTTTGTCTTGATACACGGAGGCACGCAGTCCAGCGTGGATGGCTTCATCTGTCTGTGTGTACTCTGTTTTGTCTCTCTTACACGGATGAGCTCACAGACACACTACTACACATTAACACACACTACAAACAAAATAAGGCCAATAAACAGTGGTGGAAAAAGTACTATAATTCTTTACTTAAGTAAAAGTACCAATACTGCAATATAAAAACACTCTGTTACAAGTAAAAGTCCAGAATTCTAAATTTACTTGAGTAAAAGTACAAAAGTATTGGCATCAAAATGTACTTAAAGTACCAAAAGTAAAAGTACTAAATATTTGAAAATAGCCGATCTACAAGCTCACAACGCGTCGCGATGCGACGCGTTGTGAGCTTGTAGATCTGCTATTTTCAAATAGCCTAGGTATAAAATAGGGTTAAAGTGGTTAATGTATGTTTCATTATATCATAATTTATATCTGAAAAGTAACTAGTAACTAAAGTTTTCAAGTAAATGTAGTGGAGTAAAAGTACAATATTTGCCTCTGAGATGTAGTGGAGTAGTAAGTAAAAGTATTGGAAATTGGAAATACTCAAGTAAAGTACAAATACCTCAAAATTGTACTTAAGTACAGTACTTAAGTAAATGTACTTAGTTACTTTCCACCACTGCGCCTCTCCCCTTGTCCCCCACCTTTGCTTGCTATGGACTTATACAGTAGGGTGACCATTTTGTTGGACAGTCCCAATTCATACATTGACGCCCTCGGCTACTTGATCACACTACAGCGCCACACGAAAGTATCAAAAGTAGCGGATCCACAAGCGTTGTCCACAAGCGTTGTGAGCTTGTAGATCTGCTGTTTTCAAATAGCCTAGGTATAAAATAGGTCTGAAGTGGTTAATGTATGTTTTATAATATAATAATGTTTATCTGCAAAGTAACTAGTAACTAAAGTTTTCAAATAATTGTAGTGGAGTAAAAGTATAATATTTGCCTCTGAGATGTAGTGGAGTAGAAGTAAAAGTATTGAACATTGTAAATGTTAGTATTAGTAAAAAATTAGTAAAAGTACCTCAAAATTGTACTCAAGTACAGTAATTGAGTAAATGTACTCTGTTACTTTACACCACTGCACCCGACAGACGATATTTTGGTATGCTTTGTCTATAACATCCCAGTGTTGTATTTGATGGACCATTCAAACGGACTGCTGCAGCAATCATGGATTTAATCAAAAGCGAATACAAGTCCAAGCACAACATCAAGTAAGAACACACTATTAACTCTCTCAGTGCCAGAGTATTTTCATAAAGTACTCCCCCAGCGCCAGCAATTTTCGTATACAAATGTTGTCATACCACAGAATAATATGTTATAAACCACCCAGCCCACCCAGTGTCCACTGAAGGCAGTGAAATCATTATTATAGCCAAAAGATGGCGATGCACTCTAGGGTATAGCATTACACACTGGCCAAAAGATGGTGATGCACTCTAAAAACAGTTACAACGACGGAGGCACGCCGTCTAAAGCAGACTTGAACCTTCGAGAGGCACCGGCGAGCGAGCCATAAGGCGAGTGAGTCGCCGTGCCGAACTCTGTGCCGAACAGCTTGGGTAGGTTCCCAAATCACACATCAGGTGAAACTGATGACATCACTGAAACAAACTCACCTGAGCATCAGGTGAGGTGTTTAGCCCCTCCCAGAGAAACTGCTCTCATCAGGAAATGTCCAAAACATTCTTTACTCTTTACGCTCGTCTTTAAAGCAACAATTCAAAATGCAACAATGTTGTGGGCCTATCCTGATTGTATAGGCTTTCCGTAGCGTCTTCGCATTATTTATCTTTATAAAATATTACATAATTTCACCGGCTACTGTGCACAGGATCGATTTGGTTATAAAAAAAATAGGAGGAAAATAGAAATCCCTTTGTTTTTGCCTCAGGGGGCACCACCTCCTTTTTTGTCTAGAATCAGGAACTGTTTCTCCCCTTACTTTGTCCACTTCCTCCCGGGTGCTTCTGTGTTTATTCCTACCATTAACAACACTACATTAAGGCAGTGGTGCCGACAGCTTCTGCTGTTAGCAGAATCTGTCTTGAGAGATTACCGTCACATATGAAACCAAGGCATTTAACCCTATAAGACCTGGAACGCATCTGTGTCACTTTTTTTTTGTTTGTTTTTTGTTTTTTTTAAGAATCGCCTCAGGTCTTAAAGGGTTAATAACAAATTAAATAGTTCATTATTATTGTCCATCCATGCCCCACACTGTCCCCCAAAAGCAGTTCTTGCTATCCTGCCAAATGAACAGTTTTGATCCGGTCACCCAGATACTGGCCAATAATGTAATTGTCTCTTGCGCGTGCGTCGTATGGTCGGAGCCTCAGTCTGTCCACTGCTTACAGAATGAATTAGCCTCACCTTGCACTGCCAGCACGGATGCACACAGGCTGCCGGAGCAATTGGAGACTAATCAGAGAGCACAAAGGCAGACTGGAACATGGACCTGACATCAACTGACTGATTAGTGCAGAGCGCAGTGGGCCAGGCCGACAAAAAAATTAACTCTGTATGATGCAGTGTTAATTTTGACCTTACACCGGTGGTTCTCAAACGTTTCAGGCCGCGACCCCACCAAATACCGCCCAAAGTAATCATACTTGAACTAGGGACCCCCTACCCCGACAAGCTCTTGGAATTGTAGGTGTTGAGTTTGACTTATGGTTACACAAATAAATATTATGAAAATAGCCCATCTACAAGCTGAGCATGTAGATGGGCATGTAAATTGTTTTCACCATTTTTGCCTCAAATATTTGACAATTTGGCCAATGTTAAATCATTTTTACACAATAGTTTGTTGATTACTTTTGACACATTAATGGTGTTATTTTTTGATTATTACTATGATGCATTTTATAGGTATTAAAAAGGTCTTAAATTGTCCCTTTAGAAATCTGCAGATACAGTGTTGATTTGTTTGCTGTTGAGTGAGAAAACAATGTTGCACATTAAGCTAATCATCTAGGGACCCCCAAAGTCATTTGGGGACCCCCAGTTTGGGAACAATTGCCTTAGACAGAGGCTGAAATGAAAGGCTGCATAAAAGAAAGAGCCAGTATCACATAAATAAGGACTTTTTTGAACTGTGACTCATGCAAAGCTACTCTAGTGGAGTCCCAGAATAAAATACAATAGCTGGAAATTTGCATATAGGTCCCCTTTAAATGACAACGCTGAGAGAGGTTGAGAGGTTCTCAGAGCCGAGTGAAAAGGTTCACAATTTAAATGGCCACTCCACAAACCACATAGCTTTTGTACTTTTAACGAGATCAGTAACGTCGGTCCAAAAACATGAAGTCTGCATTAATAGCACGTCTACTATGCCTGAATACTACAGCACCCGTCCAGCATGGATTTGCGTGTGGAAAACGTGGATTCTGAAAAGGAAAAATCCACCTCTGCTTTTGATACATGAAACAGTTCTTAATAATATGACAAGAACAACTTCTACAAGAAAACTAGTTCCCGGCTACCAGGAAGAGCCACTTCCTCCTGACACAAGTGTCTGTTTACTCAGCCACAGCCAGTCCAGTGTGTTAGACGTCAATGTTTTCCTAGCCAGGCTTTTAGTTTTTAGTTTTGTTAAAAAATAAAAGCCTGGACCAGTGTGTTGACGTTCCTGGAATAGGAAGTGTTTCATTTCCCCAACCAACCAGAGTGCAGTGGCCGTCGCTCCAAATGTTGTGACGTCAGGGCCCTCAATGCTGCACATAGGGGGCGGGGTGACGGACAGATCGGTGAACCAATAGGATCCGCCAGAATTCTTCTCCGGAGATTTTGAACCCACCCCTCTAGACATGATATCAGACGCGCTAGGGCAGTCTAATGTTTCCAAAACAAACACAGAGAAACACAACATAACCGTTGGCTCAATCTCATTGTCTCACCTAAGACATTCGATAGAAAGTTAAATTAAGCCAGATTTATCACTATACATCAGTGAACTTCCCGTACAAATTTTGCAAGCCAAGCTACTTACAGTACCCTTCCAGCACAGATGGTTTGCGAGGGATGCCCAAAGTCACTTGCCGTCCCACACGGGCGGTGCTTAGAAGCCCAGCACGGCCGGGGCTTGTAAGGAGAACAAGCACTCCCCTTACCTCATTCAGCTACAGATAATGCTCGATCACCGTAGAAACAAATCACGCACCTGTGCTTGATATAAACTGATCTAAGGTGTAAATTATAGTCTCATTTAGTACGTCTACTAAACAGAAACCAGCCAATCAGAATCGAGGATTGTATCAACATACTACCACATATTGCATTTTATTCAATACAAAATAGTTACATAGTGCTGCTTTAAGTAAAACATGCGAGAACGTTTCCCATCACTGTTAAAAAGGAACGGTTTTGGGCAAACAAGGTTTCCGATCCGACAGCCACAGGAAATGAAACATGAACGCGTCAGGGCTGCATGTTGAAGGAAGGTGCTTTGTTATTTAAGTCCTGCTCTGGTTGATTAGCCGTCCTTGTTCACTGTCTGCCTGTGTTTCTTCTTTCTCTGCGGCTCTTTTATGGGGGAACAGCCGACTGTTTCATACCCTTCACAGATGCAAGCCACTGCTGCCGAGATAGAAGAGAAAGAAAAACTGCACTTTGGAGGGGAGGAGAGAGAGAGAAAAAAAGAACAAGTTCACTTCAGGATTTTTGGAAAATGCAGCCTTGGTAGATTTCTTTGTGTGTATATTTCGCAAGATTCTTTTGTAGTCACTCATGGTTTGTGTTAATGGAATATAGGAGGAGACTTGGTTCAACCAATTAAACCGTATATACTTTGTTGGCCAGGGTCCCCCAAGGGTCTGTACTTGGCCCCCTTCTTCCCAGCTTACAGTACATTTCTCACACGGCAATGCAACGCTATCGACAAATGCACAGAAAAACTAGAAAAAGTTGATGTTTCGAGAGAAAAGTAATACAAAAAAAAAATGTTTGGACAAAATCTGTAGGAGTGATATAAATGTTTTGCATCCTGGTGGCACTATACAAGGCTGACGTGAAAAATGCAGGACAGAGGTTTTTCCTTGGCCTCTGTGCGTGCAACGTTTCGCGCCGATCGGTCCAGTTATAGGTAAAAAAGGACGGCATTTCTTCCTTGGCCTAGACTGAGGCATTGGCGTGTAAAGTGTCACGGCAATTGCACGCTGTGTTCATGATTTGAGCCATTTTGTTCAAAACGAACCACTCCTGCAAACTTTGGAAGCCAATCTTAATAATAATAATAATAATAACTTGGATTTATATAGCGCCTTTCAGAAACCCAAGGACGCCCTACAGTACACACAATAAACAAATTAATTGCCAAAAGCTTGAGTAAATAAGTGTCTCTTCAGTGCGGAATCTTAGCCATTCAGGATGGAATATGAAAAATGTGAAAGACCTGTTTGGTTTAATGACTATAGAGATACTGTGTACCGATTTGTGTGATATTTGGACAAAATCTGTAGGAGTAATATGAAAAAATATAGCAATTTAGAAAAAATTATAACAGGCTGATCTGAAAAATCGGAGAGCGTGTGTGCACAGTTTCGGAGCGATCGGGCCAACGGTGCCGGAGATTAGCTGTTCACAGACAGACAGACGGACACACACACACACACACACACACACAGACACACACGGATGGACAGAGTGCAAAACATCTCTGCCACATCACCTTCGGCCTGGCGGAGACAAAAACAACATTTACATCTACACACACTGACCCCTGCAGGTTTAGTGAGCACTGTGCAGCCGCTCGGCGGGCTCGTCTATCCTCACGGATCCGGAGAGAGAGAGAGAGAGAGAGAGATAGAGCAAAATGAAGTCTAACCACTGTGGCAACAAATAGAGTTTATTTATTTTTTTTGCGCGTGGAGAAAGGGTCGGGCTGAGGCCTGTGCCTAATGTAAGTGCAGCGAGTTGTGTCTTAGCCAGGGTACACTTTTCAAAAGTGGGAAGTGTGTGCACGGGTGTGAGACAGAGTGTGAGCGAGGGAGACGAGAAAGGGGAGAAAGAGAGAGAGAGAGAGAGAGAGAGAGAGAGACAATCTATGTGACTGCTGAAAAGAGGGCTATTAACCCTTTAAGGCCGGGAAGGAAACGCCATGTGTGTCAGTTTAAGGTTTCTTTGGCTATTCAAAAATAGCAGATATACAAGCTCATAGCGCGGCACCGAGTGCCGCGCTATGAGCTTGCAGATCTGGTATTTTTAGAAAAATCGTGCCCCTGGAACAAAACGTTTTTAGATGGGAGGGGGTCCGCGGACAAATACATATTATTTTGGGGGTCCTTGACACAAAAAGTTTGAAAACCATTGATAATAATAATGAGCAACATAAGTAAAAAAAATATTTAAAAAAACTTTAGGAAAAAAATATGTTAGGATTTACAAGACATTTGTAAAATTTAGAGTTTTTTTTTGTGAACTTGTAAAAAGATTTGAGTTGAAAAACTTTCGCTTTAAAAAAGTATTCAACCTAAAGATTTGCACACATTTTCACAATTTAAAAAAAAAAAAGCTGATCTACAAGCCCATAGCGCGGCACTCGGTGCCGCGCTATGAGCTTGTAGATCTGCTATTTTTATATAGCCAAAGAAATCTTAAAATGACACAGATGCGTTCCCGGTCTTAAAGGGTTAAGGATACGAAGGCATATTTCCACAGAGGCTCCGTGTTGGAATCATTCCCTCCCCACACACATTTCTGTGTGTTGTCACTGCTGTTGTACATCCTACCGACTCACCTGCCAGTGAGGAAGGAGCCCCCACCGGGAGGACGTCGTAGAGCGGTGCATGGGATTCGAGCCCCTTCAATCTTTATCTAGATTTATACTGAGCTGCTCCATGTTGCACACCGACAATAGCCGATCTACAAGCCCATAGCGCTGTATGCAGCGACACATCGAGAGCTTGTGTAACGCCCCGGGAATCGAACCCGGGTCTCCCACGTGGAAAGACAAAATCTTAACCACTACCGCTACACTCACCCACGGCACCAATGTAACGTGTGGGATTCGAACGCGGGTCTTCCGTGTGGAAAGCCTAACATCTTAACCACTATAGCCTATAAAGGAGAATACCCCCTCGGCTGGGGGAGATATTAGGCTTTTGGTCATCAGGCAGAGGCTTGCCACACTTGTAGATCGGCTATTTTCAGCATGAGACACCAGCGCGCGACAGAACTTGTTTTATTTTCTCCTAACATGCAGCAGCACAAACATTGACTTGTGTTGCATTGCACCACAGATGCACAAAGCACCAACAGCAGAGAGGGAGAAACACTGGGACGGCTGGTGATTTACTATTTTACAATTTAACTGCTTAAACCCTCTATTCATGGTAAAAAAAAAAACAGACCTGAATTATAACTGCACTTAGGGAACACCGGTTCGCTCTTCACAAAAAAAAAAAAAAAAGCTCACAACGCGTCACGTTGTGACGCGTTGTGAGCTTGTAGATCTGCTATTTTTGACCTCCCCCATGAATATGGATGCTAGGTTTCAGCAGTGGTTAAGCAGACCAGAGTACAAGCATGAACCCTAAGGAAGCAATAAGTGACCAACATCTGCATGGTAAACTAGCATCTATCGAGATGCTTTTTGAAAAGTCTCTCAATCCTATAAGGACTTCTGCAATATGAAAACCCTTTAATATAGCAAATGGAGGGGAACAGGGCGGGGCACCTTCCTTCTTTGGTGTGGCGCCCAAACCCGAACCTTTACCTTCACAAAAACTATGCCTAAACCTAACCTTAACCCTAACCTCACAGAAACTATTCCTAAACCTAACTTTAACGTCACAAACACTATGCCTAACCCTAACATCACAGAAACTATGCCTAAACCTAGACCTAACCCTAACCTAAACACTATGCCTAACCCTAACCTCACCGACACTATGCCTAACCCTTACCTTAAGCCATTTAGACTACTTTGATTCTAAAAACGCCTTCTAAATCCTGACCCAAGTTTTCTGAAAAACTTCAAATATGTATTCAAAAATTACAAAAAATGTATGTTGCTATAAACTGTACATAGCAAAACAGGGTTCCCATCCTGAAAAGTATAGTTACAAATAGGGGTTCCCGCCCAAAGCGGGTTAACCCTAACCTCACAGAAACTATGCTTAAACCTAACCTCAAAACCACGTCCACCTGGGCGAAACACAGGGAAAAAAGCAGAGTCACAGGGCAGCCAAACCCAGAGCGGGTGGAGCGAACTGTATAAATTCATGCAATGCCAACACATTTAAGGCTGCACAGAGCCCTTACCCAGGCCCGACGTCTGCGAAAAACTATGAGCCATGCAGAAACACATTTGCGTTAACATTGTGTATCTTTAACTAATTAAAAAGAAACCCCCCCCCCCAAAAAGAAACAAACCCTGAATCGATTCCTAGAGGAAAACAAACGGTCACAGAGAGGCTGGCACGTTGAAGAATAGTTTGAAAACCACAACAGTATTTCTTAACGCATCTCCAGTGGCTAAAGGTTTAAAGAAATCGATTGAGTGAAAGAGCACTGTGGTCAGCTAAGGTGAAGTATGTTACTGTGTGAGCGCGTGTGTGCATGTGTGTGTGTGTGTGTGTGTTCGCTCACGTGTGTGCGTGTGTGTGAGTGAAGTGAAACCTGCATTACTTTCTTTCTACCTAATAGTTCCTCAGTCTTTGATGCATGTCTAGGCCTTCTCTCCCTTTTGGCTACATAACCCACCTCCTCCCACCCTCCCTTCTCCCAAGGCCGCGGCGGACCACTTGAGTCCTCGGATCCTGCACCTTGTACTTTCCAACAGCTCAATCACTGGCACTGGTCTGTTCTCAAAGTATAAAGGCCAGGTGGTATCAAATGACAGTGTTTTGCCGGCGGAGCTGACGAAAAGAGACACCGTTATTGAACACGGTATTGATCAAAGGCCTTGCACTCACCCACCCAGCGCTTCGAGTCACTTTTGCAGCGTGCCCCCCTGATCAAATGAACCAACTTTTTTTTCATAGCATACTCGAGCCTCTTATTTAGTCTCGGCTTCAAAGAGGGGGAGGAAGAAAAAAGCTGTCGCAAGATTCACTGGGGCTGAATTCAGCCGCCGACAGTTTTGTTTCGCGATTCATGCGGAGCTGTCAAGGTCCGACTTCAAGGTCCATTAATGCACCTGTGAATACTCAAATAGGGGCATATTCTGGATCCGTGCAGTACATTGATTTTTACGCATTGTGCGAGATGCATCTGTGAAAATGCATGTGTACATTATAGGCTACCGGTACATTACATTATTATACAGTACATACATTATGCATAGGGATTTGTGTGTGTCTGGGGAGATTCCAAGTGTCCGTGGTCTGTGTGTGTGTGTGTGTATGTGTGTGTGTGTGTGTGTGTGTGTGTGTGTGTGTGTGTGTGTGTGTGTGTGTGTGTGTGTGTGTGTGTGTGTGTGTGTGTGTGTGTGTGTGTGTGTGTGTGTGTGTGTTTAGAGTTGATTTGTTTAAAGTTGGGCCTAGAGATTATTATGGGTTAGCATTAGCAATTTAGCAGTTAGGATTAGAGGTTAGGTTTAGAGGTTAGGATTGGAGTCAGGCCTGATTTATACTTACAGTAGTTGTGTGCGGTCGTAGAGCAACACAAATAGCCAATCTATAAGCAAACAATGCGTTGCAACATCACACGTTCTGAGCTTGTAGATCGGCTATTTCCGCTGCATGACACCCGCAAACAACTAAGTATAACTACTATAGCCAGACTATATCACTGCGTGGTTATGAGTATGGTGCTTCTATGAGGACGATTTTTTTCCCAAGGGGCGGGATCAAAAAAATGGCTCTGGACGCAATTGGTTAGACTTACAACCAACTACCAATTACAGTCTCCCATATTTGAATACTGGGCCCTGATTGGTCACCCCAGACTTCGGGAGCAGGAAATGGATTCGCAACGGAACGGTGCCAGACCCAAATCGCGGAGGGCATTTTTTTTTTGCACTGGTCCCAGGCTATAACTACACAATTCCCATCCTAAAAGGGTCATGTCCTCACAAGTAAAGCAATACTTTGCGTGGACAAGCGTGCGTGCGTGCGTGCGTGCGTGCCTGCATCCGTGCACGTCTCTCACCTCTCTTGACGAGCTGGAGGTTGGCCTGCCGTCGCCCGTTTCCGTTCTCCACGTAGCAGGAGTAGTTGCCCAGGTCGGCCTCCTCCAGGGACTCGATGATGAGAGAGATGGACACCTCCTGCTCCCCGAGGTGCTCCTTGATTGTCCTGCATGGGGAGGGGGGAGGAGGAGGGAGTGGGGGGGGGGTAGAAACACACAGGACAATGGCATTGTTAGATAATGTGCCAACGTGGGGGTGTAAAATACCAAACCAAACCGGTTTACCAAACGGCCCCGTACGGCCTGCACCAAATGAACCAATTTTTTTTGTTTTTATTATTATTGCAAAACTAAAATACAGAGTTTCACACCAACATATTAAGCAGGTGCACCATACCAATGACCCAGTGAAATAGCTTCTACAGTGCTCTTTCTTTTTAAAGCATTTTGATACTGTATTAACACATTTTGCTGGAGACCCCCTGAAACCCCCTCAAGGACCACTTGGAGAACCCTAGAAGTTGGGCATTGTTCAAAGTTAAAACAAATAAGACGTAGTTTTAATAAATTACAAATACATTAAAAAAAAAATCAAACCGTGACACCAAAATATCTAACCGAACGGAACCGTGAGTTTTGTGAACCTTTGCACCCCTATGCTGCAGTCAGGGGGACGTACTGCACCAGTGGGTGAACGGTAATATGTGGGTGCCCCGCATTAGCTCTTGAAACGGGCCTCCAGATCCTAAAGGCCCCTGAGGTGGTCAGATGGTTGGGACGTTAGAAAAAAACTACAAACTAACTAGTAACTATAAAGTTTTCAAATAATTGTAGTGGAGTAAAAGTACACTATTTGGATCCGAGATGTAGTGGAGTAGAAGTAAAAGTTTTGGAAATGGGAATGGGAAATACCTCAAAATTGTACTTAAAGGTAGGGTAAGTGATTTGCGTTGGTTAAAATAATTGTTAAATAGCTCTATATTCTGATAGTACTCATTGCTATAGAGTGTTTGTTCAGTATTAGAAGTCTCCTTGTCTCAGTTTCATTTCCAATTTTATCCAACCAGGATAGAGAATCAGGATACAGATTAAACAAGTGAAATTGGAAGTGATGACACAAAGAAATGAGCAGGCAAAATTGGAACTGGAACACTATAAAAATGAAGCTTAAAAATGGGTACTTTCTCCTGATTGGTTGAGATTTTGACACCTACCGAAAAATGTATTTTCTGTTTATTAAAGAGCTGAGACAGGGAGACTCCTGTTACTGAAAAAAACACTCTATAGCAATGATTACTATCAGATTATAGTATTTTAACCTTTTAACAAAATACTTTTTGTTTTAACCAAAAAATATCACTTACCCTGCCTTTAAGTAAATGTACTTAGTTACTTTCCACCACTGCCGCTCACTGTCAGTGTGTGAATGTAATGCACATTCTACAGTATACCATTTGGATAATGGTGCTATTCAAATTCACTATTTACCATTTTATACAGTGACCTTGAAATTTGACCATCAAAATCTAATCAGTTCATCCTTGTGTCCAAGCGGACGTTTGTGCCAAATTTGAATAAATTCCCTCAAGACATTATACTGAGATAACACATTCATGAGAATGGGACGGATGGATGTATTAATATACGTGTGGACAACATAGTGCCACTTAAACAATGCCTCCCAGCCATGGCCGTCGCCAGAGGAGTCATAAAAATCTACCTGAAAATATCTTCAAAATAATATATTCCAGACATAATGTGTTCATTTAAGTTTTCCTTTCTTCAGGGCTACCATGGCTTTGGGTCAAGGCAATGATTATCAACCTTTTTACATTTCAATGACTTCAGTTTGATATGCATTAGGCCACGGGACCCCCATTTGATACATATTTTAATCTCTGGGACCCAGATTTTACTCTCAGAGTTAAAGACCGGTTAGGGTCCTCTTGGACCCCTGGCAAACATTGAGAACCAGTAGGTTAAGAGCACAGGAGGACAAGCCATGACTAACGACAACCGACGTCGTCTTGTCACGCAGTGACATGACTCAGACTCGATATGGGTCTTGACACACACCGGCTGTGACACGCTGGTACGGCAAAAATATTACAACTGTCACAATACAATTCCGCTGCACAGTGCGTAATGTCATGAGTCACAAACTTAAGACTGGATGAAACCCACTCTGGGTTGAAACAACAGAGGGGGAAAAAACACACTATTATTTTTACATTGTGGAGTATTTGATCAGATGTCTGCTTCTAGGAGCTTTGAACGGGTTGAATAATCAACAAGTGCCGTTTAGATGATTACCAATGCATTTTCATCGCATTTTTCCCCTTCACCACACACCTTGCGGGGGAATAGTTTTTACATTTGTCCTACGGTTTACCCAAAATGGCCTCATTCACAATATTGCCGACATTCATCACGGAAAACAAGGCACGCAATTAGCTCCAGCTTGAGGCTGTTGTGCCCCTTGGTCCTTGGTCTCACCTAGGAGGGGCTGGAATACTAACAAGCCATTTTAGGCAAACAAAAAAGAAGAATAAACAGCCAGCATTGCAAAACTTTACGGGTATTCGTTCAACCACTTGGATCAAAAAGCGCTTTGGTGAAAACCAAAACGCACTTTCTTGACCCTGAGCTGGTGGTGCATTTGTTCTTTTCTAATGACGAGTGGGTGAATGTAAAGCCCTTCTTGTACACATCGTCAATTCAAGGAGCATAAAAGTTAGACAGAAACGATGTACCATGATGATGATGATGATGATGATGATGGCGTACATCCTTTCTGTCTAACTTTTATGCTCCTTTAATAAGAGTTTCAGCCACCCACAAGTCATAGCCTGTTTAACAATCCCGCCATGGATGAAAAGCCTTTTTTGAGCCTCGTTAGAATGTGTGCCACTTTAAACGGAAGGGTCTGTTGCTGTGTTGGCTGTTCCTCGTCTGGTCCGGTAAACAAGAGACTGCTTTCAGCTCCTTTTTCACCAACCGACATGTTGGAGACCCCTAGGTTCATCCAAACTGTGCAAAATTTAAAAAAATAGAGCTGTTGTTGGTTGTGGGGATATGGGGTGGGGGGGTGGGGGGGGGGGCTGGCAGGGTAAAACTGATAGATTTAGAAAAAGCCCCCCCCCTTGCGCGGCTGCCTTTTACAAAAGCAGACATGATGAATGGGGAAATAATGCTCTCTTTTAAGGATACTGCACGTCTCTCACCTGCAATGACGCATAGGGCCAATAACCATGCATAATAAACAGGTACAAACTCGGTTGTTCATCTCCTCCGTTTATCACGGGGCTTTGGAACTCTCACACACGCACAAAAAACGAATCTAATTCCTGTTCCTCAATGAGTGGACTAAACCATGCAGATTATTAAGTGCGGTGCGGATGAATAACAACGGGAGCGTAGCACTTAATCTGCCATAGCAACGCTGTTTGCTCTTAAAACACTGCGCTCCTTAATTGAGCGCCCGCGTTATAGAAAATAATGGGGCTATAGAGGCTTGCAGCAACCAAAACCTTTTCTCCAGCCATTACAATGGACACACCATTAGAGGCAATCTATGGCATGTTTGAGCCAGCTGCTTCATAGAAACCCAATTACTGCACGAGGTAACACCTTTTGAGACCACGGTGCTGCAGGGGTGCGGAAATGACCGCCTCGGTCACCACTGGGTTCCAAGGCCTCGTTTTTTTTGTTGCGGGGACATGAAGGTGTCAGGTGCCAGCATGTGCTGTGCTCTGTGTCTGTGTCTGTGTGTGTGTGTGTGTGTGTGTGTGTGTGTGTGTGTGTGTGTGTGTGTGTGTGTGTGTGTGTGTGTGTGTGCGCACGCACACACTTGTATTACTATACTTGTGAGGTCCAAACGTATAAGTATAACTTGAGAAATAGACAGTTTTCCTGGTCCTCACAAATGGCTGTTTTACGGTTTGAAACACAGTTTTACAATAGGTCTAGATCTACAATTAAGAAAAGTTCAGGTTGGGGTTAGGGATAGGCATTATAGGCATTTTAGATGTTAGGTTTATAGGGGTTTGGGGTCGGACTTATGCCAAATGTATACTTTATTTGTGCGCCGGTGTCATACACCGAAAATAGCAGATCTACCACAGCACGATTGGAAATGGCAAAACAGTTTCGCCGTTCTAATGTTGATGTCCTCCCAAGTATAGCAATACAAACACGCTCGCGCTCGCGCGCGCACGCGCGTGTGTATCTGTGAGTGTCGGGAGAGAGAAATTAATTTCCATTTCGGTGTGAACCCTGTGAGCTTTCTGTAAACCCTGCCATCCTTCTCCATTGTGTGGTCAGCCAGGCAGGGACAGACAGGCAGGCAGGGTCCGTGAGGGTGAGATATGGATCTCTGTTGATGGCTTTTTAAAAGGGGGGTGGGTGCGGCCATGTGTGTCGTCGTCGTCCCCGTGTTGGGCACAGCTAAATGGCTGTTGAATAGTGGGAAAATAAAAGACTCCGGCATTCAGCTTTGTTTGCCGGGCGGAAACCTTGTAAGTCCGAAAGCTGTGACCTTTCGAGGAAATGGGGGGGGGGGGTGGAAGGTGGGGAGGGGAACCTGTGTTTCCAATGGATACAGTGTAGTTATTTTTTAGTCACAATAAACCTTGTTTCCGAGAAACAAGGTTTCTCGGAAGCAACGACGGGTAGGAAGCTACCTGTGCTATCTTTGCTGTCCTGTTATTGTTTTCACTACCCCTGACGATGCTGTGTGGTTATTTTTAATTGATTTGGTGCGTGTGCATTATGTTAATAGAGTGATTAGCGAGCACACACACACACATTCATTTATACATCAGTTTACATGAGAACGTGCTTGTGAGAGGAAGTGGCGGCTGATTGGATATGATTACAAACGACAACGTGGTATGTGTACACTACCAGGGGCGCGTGTGCGTGAGTGCGTGCTAGGCTGTGTGAACCAAGTGGTGTGTGTGTGTGTGTGTGTGTGTGTGTGTGTGTGTGTGTGTGTGTGTGTGTGTGAGAGTGAGGGATACCATGGCAGTGTGCTAAACTGGCACAGTGGAGCTGGCGGGCGATGAAAGTACAGTGTATACTTGACATTACTGCCAAGTGCCAACCGTTTTCCATAGCATACCTTTAGTGTGTTTAGATATTCGAGGAAGCATATTGGGATGGATTCCATTCATTTCCGTGCGGTATGAAAGTCAAACTGCAGGGAGTTGAAACTTGTAAATAGTCTAAGTAATGTGTCTAAGTTCCTGAGCTAGATTCGGCATTACATTCTAACATTACATTAATACCCCCCCCCACCCCGACAACATCATTACTGGGTTGCCTAGCGCTAGATTACAACTTTCAACAACTTTCAGGTTTAACAGTAAAAAAAGAAAATCTATTAGTAAAAGTACATTTACTCAAGTAACTGTACTGTATGCCTTAAGTGTTTCTGACGACAATTGAACAAGAATGTCAAAGCTCTGGATCTTCCGGTCAATCTTTCGTTCCTACATAGTCTCAGATACAACTATGGTCATGAAGTGTGGGTCACGGCCGAAAGAACAAGATCCTGTTCCCAGGAGGGTGGCAGGCATCTCTCCCTTAGGGATTAAGGTGAGAATCTTCAGTCATCCGTGAGAGACTCGTAGAAAGAGTAGAGCTGCTGCATCTTTGCGTAGAAAGGAGGCAGCTGAGGTGAATAGGGCGCCTTCGAGCCAAAGTGTCTCTTTCTCAGACTCAGGGATCATATCTCCACACTGGCAGGCCTGTCACAATTGATGTGCAATTATTTGAAATAATCACAAATATTTTTCATAATTATCAGAATCATTTCTATTCATTGGATACATGCATCTGTTGCAAAATAGCAAAACAGAAGCTGATCAGCTATTTCTGAAAATACTTAATATAAAAATATTAAATGCATCGTCTATTTTGGCGATAGTACAGTACATTATTTATTTTGATTATCGTTGCCGGCTGTCAGTCATTCCTGTCTGTGTATATATCAGTTATTGGTCATATCTGCCCTGTGCAGTTTTTGTTTACGAAGCCTAAAGGTCAAGCATGAAAGTGTTTTGATTTATGTTCCGATGTTCAATGCCAAAAACACAATTTAATCATTCATTGCAATTAAATTTTTTTTGTATGACACGCCATCGTCAACTAAAATGTCATGATCGTGACATGATCGACTGGCCTGGGAACGCCTTGAGAAGCCCCCCGGTCAGAGCTGACTGATGTGGTCAGGGGAAAGGGGAGTCCGGGATTCTCTGCTGGAACTGCTGCCTCCGCGACGCTATAGCCAGTCCACACCAACGCAACTCCTTGCAATAAAACAGTTTTAGAGACCGTTGCAGCGGTCTGGACTGACCAGTTGCAGACCGGTGCCATTTGGGAGTAATGGTTGCAAGTAGTTGCATTTGCAAGGAGATGCAAGGAGTTGCATTGGCGTGGACTGGCCTTTTATACAGGACTGCAACTCCGAGAGTGTACAGCTAATAGCGTAGAGCTAATTTTGATTCAGTTTTATTCAGTCTTTTGAATCGAACTCCATTTAGTTTTAGTCATATTTTAGTCATCTGAAATGTTTCACTGTTAGTCTAGTTTGAGTTGACTAAATATCATTAGATTATAGTCGACTAAAGTGAGACTAAAATGTATTATGATGGGCCTTGATGGCATCGCAAAGGCTGATTTTACACTTGGTTGCATGCTGAAAATAGCCGATCTACAAGCTCACAACACGTCGCAGCGCGACGCGTTGTGAGCTTGTAGATCTGCTATTTTTAGAGCGCAACACCTGAGCGCAACGAAGCATAAAATGACTTGTCTTTTAGTTCTACTGTATCTCTTCTCCACTAGTCCCTTTCAGTCTAGTTTTTATTTGTTGACGAAATTGTCAAAATATTTAGTCATAGTTTTAGTCATCATAGCTTAGTTTTTATTTTGTTTTTATTTAGTTTTCGTCGGTGAAAAAAGGTAGTCAACGAACATTTTTCGTCATAGTTTTAGTCGACTAAATCAACGCTGGTACAAAGGAACCAAATGGACCCTCACGGGTCCTCTCTGAGTTATGGTGGGGTCCCCGTGCCCTATATGCATAACAGACCGGGGGTCCTTGAAATCAAAAGTTTTGAGAACCACTGTCCATAAGACAAGCTGTGAATTAGCCCAGTTGCATTGCTCAGTATGGGGACTCACTGCCTCTCGTTTCCAATTGCGGCCCGAATTTGACGCAATGCACGTCCAAGCTGTGCCAGTGCATTAATAGATGAGAGACGTCCCACTGCCAATTGCCCAGTTATGTGCCAATACTTGTGTTATTGTGAGAGGGTTTGTTAAAATGACAAGGGCGAATATTCATCGTCTCCACTATCGTTCTGATTCGTTCATGACCACTAAAGCGGGGGATAACGTATGTTATATGTATCACGACTCTCGAAATATACCTGTATACAGTACCTGTAGGTGTATCCAAAATATATGGTAATATTTTTTTTATGTAAGATGTTTTTGCATATCGTTGCTGTCAGGCAGAGAATCTCCATATGTCCATATGTATTTTTTTTCACAGATGAATGCCCCACTTCGTCGTGCAAGAGTGATGCTCAAAAGAAACGAACACAGGCGATCTACGAGCTCAAAATGCGACATGTTGTGAGCTTGTAGATCTGCCAATTCAGCTATTTTTAAACTTTTTGTGAAAGTATAAGTGGTTGTGTGTGTCAGTGGGTTTTATAAATAGTTAACCGATGAAAAGTAGGACAAGAGCTTGTGACTAAATAATAATAATTTTCCTGAAAAGTAACCGTTTTGGACATACAGGGTTTCTGGCCTGACAGCAACGAATCGAAAAATCTGAAGTTTAAATTATTATTTTTTTGTTTTAACTTTGTCCCAGTATTTGGTTGTTGCACTGACTGATAGCATCATTAGCAAGTTGGCTGCACTGTACCTTGCCAGCATGGCCTGTTTGTGTGGATGTATGTGGATATCATTTGGTAGCTGTTAAAGCTGTAATTCCAAACTTATTTTAATGAATAAAACATTATTTGAACCAATCTGTATGGTAGAGTATGTTAATACAATATAACTAGCCCATCTGCAGTGGTTGCTTGGAGTTGGTCTCCCTACTCTTCCACTGAGCTATTTACACCTAGCCTGGGATCCAGACTGCTTCTTTCGGCGGATTTCTTTTTCTCACTCGCTATACAGGGAAAGCCTCCTATCTCCGTGCACAGCACGGGTGAAAACGACCCGCGGCTTCTGATTGGTCTTTACGGGGGGCGGGACCAGTGTTGTCCAATGTAAAACTCGAGTCACTTCCTGACTTGCCTACGTAATTGAAATATGAGCCAAATCAGAGGCTGGCCAGATTGATAAGCGAAGTGAGAAAAAATAGATCAGCCGAACGTAGTGAATCAGGCTGGATCCCAGGCTAATTTACACCCTGCTGTGGGCAGGATCAGTGTTGCCAGATTCAGCGAGAGAAATAGGCAACCAGCTCTACGAAAACAAGCCCAAAAAGTAGCAACTGTAATAGGCCACATGAGCACTTTAAACCTCCGGTATTAGGCATCGGCTATTTGAAGAGTCCATGTTGTACTCATCTCATTCTCCGTACAACTGTGAGGTAGTTATTTAGTCACAAATGTTGGTGTCACGCGAGTGTGAATTCCCCAATGGTGAAACTTTGTGCCAAAAGCTCCATTTCGTGTACTGTAATACAGGCAAAGCCCTTCAGTGAATACTTCTGTGTGAGTCATTTCCACTCCAAAGAAAAAAATTATAATAAAATGAAATAAAAAAGAAACCTTGTGCAAAATATGGGTAGTGTGTGGGCTACTATCTATTCATCCTCCCATCTGTGCTTCACTGTCGTACCACCTGCCTCTTTCTCTGTCCAGCAGAGGAACACATATCCACAACAGGCTTCCGTTTTGTCAGATACACCTACTGTACCTGATTTAGAACAAAGCACAACCACACTTTTGCAGCATGGCTCTGCAGGAGTCTACTGCAGCCATTCGCAACCTGTGGGGTCGGGGCCCACTGGTGTGCCGTAAGGATATTGCAAGATCTTTGACCCATTAAGACCTGAGGCCGATTCTACAAAATGTCTGTTTTTAGAATGTCTTCTAAAAACAGTTTTTTTTGGAAAAAACTTATGTTACTAACTTACTATGTCAGTGGTTCTAAAACTTTTTCATGCCCAAAATGTATATGTATTTGGCCATCTCCAAATATTTTGTTCCAGGGACCCAAAAAGAAGCGAAGATTTGAGTTACAAATGTTCGGCTGGAAAAGATATATATTCAAAGATTTGCACACATTTTTACGATTTCTCAAAAATAGCAGATCTACAAGCTCATAGCGCGGCACTCGGTGCCGCGCTATGAGCTTGTATATCTGCTATTTTTGAACAGCCAAAGTGTAAAATAATGCTTTTTAGCTCAAATAAAAAAATGACACAGATGCTTCTCCTGGTCTTGATGAGTTAATGAACATATAAAATGTATATAAAAATAATACGAATGTGAAAAAAAGAAATGTTATGTCCTCTTTCTGCATCTTTTTTCTTCTTTCAGCCACGCGCTCGCCCGGCGCCCCGGACTTGCCCCTTCCCGTTCGGCGCACAGCCCCCCCCCCCCCCCCCCCCCCCCCCTCGGCGCCCCCCCTGTGCTGTGTCACGTGGGTTCTAATTGGCCTGGTGTCCTTCAGTGTGGAGCACAGTGTCACAGTGCTGTCCCCCAGCCATGGCCAACACAGATGTGTGTAAATGCCAGGACCTCTTTTCTCGCTCACATCTTGCTGCTTAGACTTGACCTTTTCACTATAGGAGGCATTTGTCCACGTCTTGTACTGCAAGTCCTTTCGTATAGAGCGCAGTGGGTGGTACTGGGTGCCTATAGTTAACATAGTTTCAATGTACAGATTATATTTATTTGATATTATACTGTATAGACTGATGACTCTGGGTTCTTCTTTGTTTACCTATGATCCTAGATTACTATTTCTATGCATTTGATGTATTACCTTGTGTTTACCTTGCTTACTGTAAATCACTCTGGATTAAGACCATAGCTAAATGCCTAAATTGTAAATACTGTAGGTGCATTTACCTTTTAGTCTCTCTTTCTAGATTATTATTAGAAAACACGTCATTAACCATCCTTTTCAGGTATTTGAAAATAGTGGCGAGTTGAGAGCAAACACACTTTTTAGCTGTTGTGATTCCACTGTACCACCGACCAAATTGACCACATTCATTACAATGAAACCCATTAAGACCTGGAACTGTGTCATTTTTTGATTTGAGCTAAAAAGCATTATTTTACACTTTGGGCTATTCAAAAATAGCAGATATACAAGCTCATAGCGCGGCACCGAGTGCCGCGCTACGAGCTTGTAGATCTGCTATTTTTGAAAAATCGTGAAAATGTGTGCAAATCTTTGAAATATATATTTTTAAAGCGAACATTTTTAACTCAAATCTTTGCTTCTGGGGGGTCCCTGGAACAAAATATTTTGATGGGGGTCCGCGGCCAAATACATATAATTTTGGGGGTCCTTGACATGAAAAAGATTGAGCACCACTGATATAGAAACATACGTTTTTCGGAAAACTGTTGGGATTTAGAAGACATGTAGAATCGGCTTCAGGTCTCAATGTGTTAAACTAAATAATATTGAATGGTGACCACATTTTTGCAGCATGTCACGCATATGCCACCCCACAAAATGTGTGACGCATTGTGAGCTTCTTGTAGATGTGCTATTCTCGCTATTTTTTAATATATTTATATTCGAGTATAGTATAGTATAGTATAAACGTATTAACAGTGGTCTGTTTTGGCCATAGCGCTGCAAATTATACATTTTGAGCATTGTAGGTGAATGTCAGGCATTTCTTTGCATATTTCAGTAATAAGCTTTGCATTGTATATAGTCTCTGTCGGATGGAAACCATTATGTCCAAAACTGACTTTTCAGGATTCAAAAACAATAAATAGCTGAAGTAGCAGATCTACAAGCTGGAAACACGACGCTGAACGCCGCATTTCGAGCTTGTGGGTCTGCTACTTTTGATGCTTTTGTGTGACACTGTAGTGTGATCACGTAGGGTGTTAATTTACGGGAAAAAAACATAAAAGGTTAGAAAATGGAGATGGAGTGATTTCTGCCCTACAGCAACAATATGTAAATTGTATTCATAATTTAAATTAATTAATGCCATTATTTGCATGACAATTAATATTAAAATGTCATGATGGCGGCGACAGCCCTAAATTGAAGAGACACCGACCCAGGGCTGAGGAGGCCGTGTCTTCCCCCTGAGGAGCGTGTTCAGCGGTACCGAGTGCTTGGTGCTTCATCATCAGAGGGTCGACTCTAGTTCCGGGAGAAATGACTGGGGTTAAAACCGGTCAAGTGCTGGTCTCTCAGCAGCTATATTGGACATTAATAACAATGTCCATCAGCTTCGCCGTGTAACGCCAAAAACATCCACAGAGCCAACCGGCCAATTACAGGCCAAGGGCCATCTTAGCCACTTCAAAAGTCAATTTGTCAGCCAGTCGAATACCTCTCACACGGGCTAAACATCCCTTTCGGATGCCTTCGCGAAGCTTTGCAAACCATTTTTCTCTTCTGTGTGTTATACTGAAGGCCGGGTCCAGCAGACTGATGCAGCAAGGCTGTTCGTTGTATTGTGTTTTCTTTCTTTGGGCAAATTGGGAAACCTCTTAATTCAGCAGTGCCCAAACTTTTCTGGATCAGGGCCAGCTCGAGAATCTCTAAAGCGCTTAAATTGCGGCCCACCCATCTGGCCACTTACACGGCAGCCTTGTTAACTCATTAACTGCCATAGACTAATTAATTCGTCAAATTCTGCTGTTGTTGAGTGTTGAAAAAAAAAAGATTTTTTTTCACACAGAACCAGAGATAACGCGATCCGAAGATGTGCTGCTCCATTCACTCCCTGGTTAACTTATTGCTTAAAAATACTCAATCTCGGCTTCTGTGTACTTTTTTTTTACACTATATATTTTTGGCAAAACATGCTATTTTCAACTTGCCACAACTATGGAACGGATTACCGCTATCGGATAAATCCCCCCCCCCCCATTCTACGAGACGGATAGCATTCACAGAAAATATTCCTATATATGACTTTTCAAAGGTTGATAAAATCGCTCGTTTTCGCTGGCAGTGGCGTACCACTATTACACTACTACTCTGGCAGTTGAAGACTTAAGTGGTCAGAGTGGGTGGGACGCGTGCATTTCCAGAGCATGTTTATTTTAACGATCAATTGATTGTGTTCCGGCATCAAGGTTTTCTCTTTCAAGCTTTTAAAGAAAAAATAAAATAAAACATTTCCTTTGACGTATGTATTTTTAAAAATAGTAATGTTGTATTATCATCAAAATCATAGTGTTTTGCCAATTATTTGGGGGCCGACTTGCAATATCCCCACGGTCCACAGGTTGGGAATGACTGCTCCAACCTATTTCTAACACAGACCCCGCTGTAACTTATTTCTAACACAGACCCCGCTGTAACTTATTTCTAACACAGACACCGCTGTAACTTATTTCTAACACAGACACCGCTGTAACTTATTTCTAACACAGACACCGCTGTAACTTATTTCTAACACAGACCCCACTGTAACTTATTTCTAACACAGACCCCGCTGTAACTTATTTCTAACACAGACCCCGCTGTAACTTATTTCTAACACAGACCCCACTGTAACTTATTTCTAACACAGACCCCACTGTAACTTATTTCTAACACAGACCCCGCTGTAACTTATTTCTAACACAGACCCCACTGTAACTTATTTCTAACACAGACCCCGCTGTAACTTATTTCTAACACAGACCCCACTGTAACTTATTTCTAACACAGACCCCACTGTAACTTATTTCTAACACAGACCCCACTGTAACTTATTTCTAACACAGACCCCACTGTAACTTATTTCTAACACAGACCCCACTGTAACTTATTTCTAACACAGACCCCGCTGTAACTTATTTCTAACACAGACCCCGCTGTAACTTATTTCTAACACAGACCCCACTGTAACTTATTTCTAACACAGACCCCGCTGTAACTTATTTCTAACACAGACCCCACTGTAACTTATTTCTAACACAGACCCCGCTGTAACTTATTTCTAACACAGACCCCGCTGTAACTTATTTCTAACACAGACCCCACTGTAACTTATTTCTAACACAGACCCCACTGTAACTTATTTCTAACACAGACCCCACTGTAACTTATTTCTAACACAGACCCCACTGTAACTTATTTCTAACACAGACCCCGCTGTAACTTATTTCTAACACAGACCCCACTGTAACTTATTTCTAACACAGACCCCGCTGTAACTTATTTCTAACACAGACCCCGCTGTAACTTATTTCTAACACAGACCCCGCTGTAACTTATTTCTAACACAGACCCCGCTGTAACTTATTTTAACACAGACTAACTAACACTTCCCCGCTGATTTTTTTTCTAACACAGACTAACACTTCCCTACTGTTAACTTATTTCCAACACAGACTAACACTTCCCTACTGTTAACTTATTTCCAACACAGACTAACACTTTCCCGCTGTGAACTTATTTCTAACACAGACTAACACTTCCCTACTGTTAACTTATTTCCAACTCAGACTAACACTTTCCCGCTGTGAACTTATTTCTAACACAGACTAACACTTCCCCGCTGTGAACTTGCTGCTAATTGTTGCAGTTTGTAGACTCTGCGGGTGTTCCTAATTCAGTAGATGCCTGTGTCTCCCCGTGGCAGCTCTTAAAACGGACCGCCTGCAGCACTTTGAGATGGCCCATCCAAAGACTTCAAATTGGTCGTCGGTGTTCGGGTGGAAACCTTGTAGGTCCAAAACGTTCCGTTCCTTTTTTATTGTTAATTGTTTATACTTTGGTGCGACACTCTTGAATGACAAAGTAGGGGAATTCATTTATCCCCAAAAATAAGAGAAAAAAAAACATACAAAATTTAAATATGGAGATACTCTGCCTGACAGCAACAAAGTGCTTCTTCCTTTTGTGCTTTTAAGACTTCTGCGTGGTGCGATTTTTTCATTTTTCCTTTTTTGTTTGGGGAAGGAATCAGTGGTGCTGTTTTCCAAAGTTCACTTAGCTTTTTTCCCCCCCATTTTCTTTTTTCGTAAGCTGTTTCCGTAGTTTAGAGAGAAAATCAGAAAGTGATGGCTCATTTCATGTTTGTACCGGGCGGACGATTACCCCACAGTTTTCTTTTTTTCTTTCTCCTCATGTTGCTTTTGTTAGATAAACTTTCATTTTGTGTCTACAGACACAGGAAGGTTTATTTTGTTTTATGGATTTTATTTTTTTATTCTTTGAAATTTTGAATCTTCTGCAAGTAAATCATTTTTCAGATGAGTTTTTTTCTGAAATTCTTTAGGAAAGCCATATTTACTCAGGACCAATAAAAATGCATATCACTTTAAAGTTATCAGTGAACCAAAGAGTGCTGAGCACAACTACAGCAATACTTGCATGCACTCAAACAGAGCTGCCACGCTACTGTAAAGCATGCATATCTGTTTGCATTATTAAACAGCTTATGAAACATGCATAATATGCATATTATGCATCATTTGTGACAGGTGTAACTGAGCAAAGCCAGGAATTGGTTTACTGCCAAGTCTGTCGATAAAGGTAGTGGGGAGCTTTGTCATCTAATTAAACAGGTCTATTAACGTGGGTTTCAATGCTTTCACACATTCACTCAATTGATTTAGCAGGATCATAGTTTCATCTTGACCTCATTACAAAACAGTTTCCTTTTTTTAAATACATAATTCTATGTATTGCCAGCTAAATATATTGTTCAGACATAGCAAATAACGGAACAAAACCAAAATTTACACTGACGATAATCACTACTACAGTGGTTTTCAACCTTTTTCATGCCAAGGACCCCTAAATTGATATACATTTGGCCGCGGACCCCCATCTGGAAATGTTTTGTTCCAGGGACCCCCAGAAGCAAAGATTTGTGTTAAAAATGTCCGCTTTAAAAATGTCCGCTTTAAAAATCCGCTTTAAAAATATATATATATTCAAAGATTTGCACACATTTTCAAGATTTTTCAAAAATAGCAGATCTACAAGCTCATAGCACGGCACTCTGTGCCGCGCTATGAGCTTGTATATCTGCTATTTTTTAATAGCCAAAGCTAAGTGGTTAAAATGATTGTGACGTTATGTTAACTAATTTCGTTGGGGACCCCCTGGTACCCCCCCCCCCCCCCCCAAGGACCACTGGTTGAGAACCACTGGTATAGTAGATTGAGGCTCCAATATAGGGATTAAAACACAAAAATACGGACAAATACAATGCACACAGGTTCCTGATTTTGAATTAACATCCGCGGCTACAGGGTCAGCACTTTATATGTATTTTTTTGGTACATGTACGGAGATGTGCACGCAGATTTCCAGTGACTATAGGGGGCGATAGAGACCAAGACCATCGTAGATACGAGAGCAAAAGTCAGACTCGATGAAATACATCTATGATAGTATTGATCCAAGGCTACAGGCGTGTACAGTAAGGGTCCATTTGGAACCTGAACTGAACCATTTGACATCAAAGGTCTTACTTGATGTCGCTCTCCTGGACCCGCTCCTCGTCCAGATCCTCGATGAACTTCTCCCCTTTCATCCAGTAGATGAGCGGGCTGACGTCTCCGCTGTATCCGAAGAACGCCCTGCACGTCAGGTTGAGAGGAGTGCCTGTGGGAGACAGGAAAACACCATTAACATCATAATAATGATGATAAACATTATGTATAAAGCGCTTTTAAAACAATTATACAAAGTGCTTTACAATGCCAAGATAAAAACCATCCAAAGGGATAAACGACAATCAATTAAAATTCACAGGTAAGATAACAGAATAAAACCAAAACATATACATAAACGTACGTACACGTACACATTATATTGAAAATAACACAATTTAACTTACATTTTTATCCCACGATTTTGTAACCCATTGTTTCACCCAGTGCCAATGGTCTAAGTAATCCTGGGAACTCTCAGCCTAGGGAGAGCCTAGAGCAGAGCTCATGCCTCCTTCAATGCATGAGAGCTAGCAAGCCGCTTCTTATCACCTGACAGGGGGGAGGTTCACTGGTTGAACGTAGCGCGTGGAAGGAACACGTTATTCCAACCAGTTCCTTTCCCCTCCATCAGGTGCCCCGGCTGACCAGGGGGAGGCAGTTAGGGTCACCCCCTAGGAGCCCACCCCCTTCTTACATGTGACAAAATCGCCCACAAATGCACACACACATACACACGCACGCACGCTTACATGCAAAATCTGCCATCAATTATAAATTACAGCTACAGTAACAAATAATCTCAGTAGTCCCAACTCTGGATCCATCCAGTGCTACACAGGTTCATTTCTAGTAGACTTTTGTCACGTCCAGTCCAGAACAGCCACACAAACTTGCACCACCATAACAAAAAAAAAACTGAAAAAACCCAAACTCGTATTTCTTTTCTTTTTTTACATGTCTTGCCGCAGCATCTGAAATGTTTCATCTTATTAGACCAGGAGAGTGAATTCTGTTTCGTGTTTTTTTCCACCACAAACACGGTCGAAATGCAGCAAAAAAAGTCATACCGAAAATCAATAAAAAAAACACCTTTTTTCTGTCTCTCTTTTCTTTCTCTCAGGTGGGGCGAATGGAACAGGCAATGTTATGAGGTTGTGTGATCAAGTGCAGAGTCGATTTGATGCCACAACAAGCACTGACCCCAAACGAAACTCATACGCCCCGGCCTTTTCTCTAACTCCATCCAATTTCTGTCTGGAGAAGCTCTGCGCTTTGACTTTTATCCTTCAAATACAGGTGCTTTTCGTTTGTTTTTGTTTGTTTGTTTGTTTGGACCCTTACAGGACTGTAACTCTGAGAGTTACAGAGGTCCTTGAAATATAAGGTTTGAGAACCACTGATCTAGTTAAATAAAGAGATTTTCTTCATAGAGCGAGTGTCTCTTTCTATAATATGTACATTTGAAGGCAGCAAAAACACCAGGGATCTGAGCGTGAGCCTTGCTGAGCTCCAATTCTCCAGAGATGCCCTCTTAAACCTAGCTGCCATGGCCTTGGAAAATCCCCACTCTGCCTCTCAGAGCCCTTCGGCACTCAGTGGTTTAACTTAACTAAGTACAGTACATTTACTAAAGTACTGTATTTTTGTACAATTTCAAGGTATATTTCCGTCGCTGTCGGGCAGAAACCTCTTATCTCCATATTTTAAAGTGCCCTGTTTTGAGCTTGTTTTGCAATTTTTGAATTTGAATCCTGAAAAGAATCAGTTGCGGATGATTTACTGTATTAATACTTTGTGTTTGTATACTTCTAATCCACTAGAACTCTGATGCAAATGTACTTTTTACACCACAACAGTGCATTTATTTGACAGCTTTAGCTACTAGTTATTGCTTGATTTTTATCATTCATAAAGTGTAAAAAATCTGACTGTATGGTAGAGTATGTGAATACAATATAACTTATACAATTGCAGTGGTTGTATTGTGTCTTCCTGCTCTTCTATTGAGACATTTAGATCGTGTCAAATGTCAGATTTGACCTAGACACAGGATCTGACACAATTTTTTTACCTGATGGTCAAGATTCAATTTATCCCCTGAGCAAGCAGGCCGGCTCTATTGTAGCTCAATGATAAAACATTTCAGCACATTTGCGCAGGAAACCTAGTTCAAATCCGGGGTAGAAGAGGAAAGTTACATAGTGCAGCTTTAATTAAGACCTGGAACTGTGTCATTTTTAGATTTGAGCTAAAAAGCATTCTTTTACACTTCGGGCTATTCAAAAATAGCAGCTATACAAGCTCATAGCGCGGCACCGAGTGCCGCGCTACGAGCTTGTAGATCTGCTATTTTTGAAAATTCGTGAAAATGTGTGCAAATCTTTGAATATATATATTTTTAAAGCGAACATTTTTTGGTCCCTGGAACAAAATATTTTGATGGGGGTCCGCGGCCAAATACATATAACTTTGGGGGTGATTGACATCAAAAAGATTGAGCACCACTGATATAGAAACATACGTTTTTCAGAAAACTGTTGAGATTTAGGAGACATGTAGAATCGGCTTCAGGTCTCAATGGGTTAAGTCCAAAAAAACGGAGTGCTTTTTCCACCACTGGCTCCACCACTACCACCGAGAGCAGCGTACAAACGCTGCAGCAACAATGGTTTCCATGGCAAAGACGTAGGATTTATATCATCATTATCATCATTGACATTTTAAACACACACGGACAAAAGGGAATGGGGAAATAAAAAGCACCTCACACAAGCACGAGGAGGGGGACTGATTATACATCACCTTTATGGTGAATTATGTCAAAGTAGCTTCTCGTTGCATTTCCGCAAGCTGTTCAACGTTTATTCGACTTCTATTCAGGTTTGTGTGCTACAATGGGTGCTGGATAATGTTTTGACAATAGTATAAGGGCCATCAACCTGTGGAGTGGCTATCTATCTAGATGCAAATCGTTGCCTGTCGGGCAGAAACCTCTTATCTCCGTACTTTAACTTTTTACGGTTTCTTTTGTAAATTAATGCCCTACCTCAGGGGTCTTCAACGTTTTCAGGCCAAGGACCCCCTAGCTGAGAGAGAGATGAAGCAGGGACCCCCCTCTATATTGTATAAAATTTGTGTTTCAGATAAACGTTTGCTGCTTTTTTCCCTCTACACCTATAACTCTTTGCCAAAAATAGCCGATCTACAAGCTCACAAGCTTGTAGATCGGCTATTTTTGGCTAAAGTTCTCATCAGAAAAGGGATGCTAGGGTCCAAGTGGTTAATGTAAAAAAAAATATATATATAACACAAAGATTTGTCGGACCCCCTGTAGTAACTCTGAGGACCCCCTAGGGGTCCCGGACCCCCTGTTGAAGACCCCTGCCCTACCTGATCATCCTACAGCATCACACGAAAACATCAAAAGCAGCAGATCCACAAGCTCGAAACACGGGCTAAATCGGCGTGCATTTTGAGCTCGTAGATCTGCTACTTTTGCTATTTTTGAATTTGAATCTTGAACAGTTTTGCATATATGTGAGGTTTCCACCCGACAGAGACGGAATCCTCCTCGACCTGTTAGTTACGTAACAATGCTATCCTTCTGACTGGATCAGCAGGACATTGTCAGAGGAATCGAACAATAGAAGGAGAGACACAGAGAAAGGTGAGAGTGATGAGAGAGAGAGAGAGAGAGAGAGAGAGAGAGAGAGAGAGAGAGAGAGAGAGAGAGAGAGAGAGAGAGAGAGAGAGAGAGAGAGAGAGAAGAGAGAGAGAGAGAGAGAATTGTGTGATGATGGGTTACATAAAGAAAAATGGCTCTTATATGGTTCCACAAAAAAAAAGAAACACCAGCAATGGTTCCTCAAAAAAGCATTCTTTGATGGTGTGCACCTTACCATGCACGTAAACCCATAATATTAGCATCCCAATGTTGTGTGTGTCTCTCAATAGGCAGACATTCGCTCTACAAGCTCGCAACGTTGTGAACTCGTAGATCGACTATTTTCGACGAGGAGATTTGGTGTAGAGGGGAGAAAAAAAGGAGTAGACTAATATAGACCTCTGGCTGACTCCGGTCGATGAAGCATACAGGTTTAAGTGGTTATGGTTTCCAAAGAAATGGTTCTTTAACCCATTAAGACCAGGAAAGCATCTGTCATTTTAGATTTGAACCACTTTAACCATTATCTTATGTTTTGGCTAATCATGAATAGCAGATCTACAAGCTCACAGCATGGCACAGAGTGCCGCGCTATGAGCTTGTAGGATCTGCTATTTTTTGAAAAATCAAAAAATAATTAGCAAATCTTTGAATATATATTTTAAAGAGACATTTGTAACTCACATCTTTGCTTCTGTGGATTCTACAAATGTCATCTAAATCCTAACAGTTTTTTTGAAAAAAAAAAAACGTATTTTACTATATTCAGTGGTTCTCAAACCTTTTCATGTCAAGGATCCCCAAAATGTATTTGGCCGTGGACCCCCATCTCAAAATATGTTGTTCCAGGGACCCCCAGAAGCAAAGACTTGAGTTAAAAATGTTTTGCTTTAAAAAATATATATATATTCAAATATTTGCACACATTTTCACGATTATTCAAAAATTGTAGATCTACAAGCTCATAGCTATGGCATCACCCTGGCTTCAGCTGGCACCTTTTATATATTTTTCTGTGCGTGTGTGTCATTGAAGTCCCTTTCCCCAGTGTTTATTAGAAGACGATGTGATGCACAGTCTAAGCCAGTGGTTCTCAAACTTTTTCATGTCAAGGACCCCCAAAATGGCATGTATTTGGCCGCGGACCCCCATCTAAAAATATTTTGTTCCAGGGACCCCCCAGAAGCAAAGATTTGAGTTACAAATGTTCGATTTAAAAATATATATATTCAAAGATTTGCACAAATTTAAGATTTTTCAAAAATAGCAGATCTACAAGCTCATAGCGCGGCACTCTGTGCCGCGCTATGAGCTTGTAGATCTGCTATTTTTGAATAGCCAAAGTATAAAAAGGTCATAAAAAAGGTCATAATTATATATGTATATGTATATATATGTACACATTTAGCTGGGTACCCCCTGGAACCCCCTCAAGTACCCCTGGGGGTCCCCGGACCCCACTTTGAGAATCAAGGGTCTAAGCTGATGGGGAAAGAGTGACAGGGTCAATGGCCTGGAGGAAAGCAGCACACTGAACACTTCTCCGGAGGCACAGCCTCTCTCCTTCACATGACAAACTCTTTCTCCACGTGAGACACATAGGGATGCTTCCCAGTGGTGGAAAGTAACTAAGTACATTTACTTAAGTACTGTACTTGAGTACAATTTTGAGGTATTTGTACTTTACTTGAGTATTTCCAATTTCCAATACTTTTACTTCTACTCCACTACATCTCAGAGGCAAATATTGTACTTTTACTCCACTACATATATTTGAAAACTTTAGTTACTAGTTACTTTTCAGATATAAATTATGATATAATGAAACATACATTAACCACTTTAACCCTATTTTATACCTAGGCTATTTGAAAATAGCCGATCTACAAGCTCACAACGCGTCGCATCGCGACGCGTTGTGAGCTTGTAGATCTGCTATTTTCAAATATTTAGTACTTTTACTTTTGGTACTTTAAGTACATTTTGATGCCAATACTTTTGTACTTTTACTCAAGTAAATGTTTAATTCTGGACTTTTACTTGTAACAGAGTATTTTTATATTGCAGTATTGGTACTTTTACTTAAGTCAAGAATTTGAGTACTTTTTCCACCACTATCAAGCACCTTCTGAGGGCCTATTCTTTATATGTGTCTGCAAAGATATCAACCACTTAAAGCTCACTTTCTCTCTTGCTTTTTTTTTTCGCCCTCTCCCCATCTTATGCTGCTGTACCGCTATCTCTCTCTCCAAATCTCTCTCTCTCTCTCTCCGTCTCTCTCTGGGCCTTTCACACTTCTCATTTTCCTCTCACACTATAATCACAGTTCGAACACAGTTTACTGTAGTGCAGCTGTCGTGCGAAAAGTATAGCAAAAAATAGCCGATCGTCAAGCTCATAACGCGTCGCGTTGTGAGCTTGTAGATCGGCATTTTTTTCTTTGCTTTTTTAAAACATTTTTAAAAGTGGCAGTGATTAAGTCTGTGGGTTTTAGAAATATTGAACGAATAGTTCATATTCATTATTGAAAAGTATTAAGAACTTGTGGCTAAACAATAGAGGATCCATTGGAACGCAGGTTCGTTTTTTTTCCTCCATTTCCCTCCTTTACACTTTTGTACATACAAGGTTTCCACCCGACAATATCGTCTCTGTCGGGATGGAAACCTCATACTGTACGTCCAAAACTGTTACTTTTCAGAATTCTAATTCAAAAATGGCTAAAGTAGCAGGTCTACAAGCTCAAAACGCGCCACGTTTCCAGCTTGCAGATCCGCAACTTTTGTTTACCGCCGTAGGATGATCAAGTAGGGCGTTAATTTACGTAAAAACACAAAAAGTTAGAATATGGAGATGGTTTCTGCCCGACAACAACGATATACTGTATACCACCATTACACGTACTGCATCTGGCTCCCCAGAAAAAAAGAATAACACTGCAAATAAATAACCTACACAAAACACACACAAAAAAAACACCATCAAAGCAATTTTTTTAAGGTAGGGGGCCTTAATAAAATAAAAAGCAAGAAAAACCTGGCAAACAAAATCCGACTGGAGGGGTGTGCCATTACCCGTGCGCCAGGGAAGGCAAAGAGGTGAATCAGCTCATCTCTTCATTAGCGCTCTCCGCTCGCCGCGGCTAGCCCCCGTTGGCCAAGCCTCGGATGTCTGCGAGATGGGAGATAGCCGCAGTGTGTAATTGGGTACTTGCTAGTTCAAAGATAATAAAAAAGGGGGCTATCTTACAGACGGGCTGCCCCCCCGCACAAATGTTTTTAACCCCTCTAGCGAAAGACTGCGGCGGTCAAAAGTTTGCCAGCCGCGTGCCGTGCCGTTAAGGCAGAGGGAAAGAAAATCTGTTTCGGAGACTTTGAAAAAAATGGGGGGGGGGGGGGAAAGAGGATGTGGTGTAGATGCAAGTTGTTGTTGTTGTTGTTTTGGTGTGTGTGGCTAGCGGCAAGGGTAAACATTGATGCCCACCACACTCCAGAGATAAGGTGTTATCGTTCTTGGTGCTCGCGTGTGTGTGTGCGTGTGTGTGTGCGTGCGTGCGTGCGTAGTAAGTTGGAGGGGTCGAGGTCTGCAGCCCTGTCAGAATTTAGTGTTTACCATTTAAACGCAGCGCAGGACACTCCACTAGGGGTCTCTGTGGGACTCCGAGTGGGCATTTAGGCTGTGTGCGCGCATGTGCGTATGTGTGTGTGTTTTGACAGGTGCAGACAAAGGGAAATGGGCTTCCTCTATGTGGCTATACTTTGCTGTCAGAGGGTGAAGTCCAAAGCTGCGCACTCACTCTTCAACGCTTATTATTACATAAAGGGGAGGAGGGGGGGGGGGTTCTCACTGGTTCTCAAACTTTTTCAGGCCAAAGACCCCCAAATGGTTATGTATTTGGCCGCGGACCCCCCATCTGAACAGGTTTTGTGCCAGGGACGCCCAGAAGAGAAGGTTTGTTTAAAAAAAAACATTGTCGCTATTTTTCTAATAAAAATAAATAAATAAATAGCAGACATACAAGCTCACAGCTTGAAGATCTGCTATTTTTTGGGAAAAAACAACATATACAATATGGATACAGTAATAATAAGATGAATGTGACGCTACGTTAACTACTTTTGCTGGGGACCCCCTGGAACGATTGGTAGTAGAAGTGATGTGTGCTTGTAGGTGTGTGTGTGTGTGTGTGTGTGTGTGTGTGTGTGTGTGTGTGTGTGTGTGTGTGTGTGTGTGTCTCTTATAGTAGCTACCTCTCTGTGCGGCTCTCCTGATCCTATAGGAGTAAAAGAGGAGGGAGATGGATGCTATGCAACCGCAATGACAGTGACGGAGTGCTCAGAGGTGGCATATCATTGCCGTCGGGCAGAAACCTCTTATGTCCATATTTTAACTTTTTGTGTTCTTTCGTAAATGAACTGCAGACAAAAGAGAATGGTAAATATAAAGCAGGTAACACAAGCATGAGGGGAGAAAGTGATTCCACATTACCCTTATGGTGAATCATGGCCAAGTAGCTTCTCATTGCGTTTCCGCAAGCTGTTAACATTCAACTTCTATTCAGGTTTATTATTAAAGGAATGCTACAATGGGTGCTGGATAATGTTTTGACAATAGTAAGGGCCATCAATCTATGGAGAGGCTATCTACTGTATATATGCAAATTGTTGCTGTCGGGCAGAAATCTCTTATCATTTTTTGTGTTTATTTTCTTTGTAATCTAACGCCATACTTGATCATACTACAGCGCCACACAAAAGTAGCAAATCTAAAAGCTCGAAACGGGACGCGAAGCGACCCGTTTCGAGCTTGTAGATCTGCTACTTTTGCTATTTTTTTAATCCTGATAACTGACAGTTTTTGGACATACAGTATGAGGTTTCCACCCGACAGAAACGATACGGTGGAACGTGGCTTGTGCAGGGGGAAAAAAGTAATTTGCTGTAATCATCGCTAACGGAAGAACAATAACATTCACACCATGTTCACGAACCAACAGAACACAACACACTGCTCAACTCCATCGACCCACCGCCTCACATATACCCGCTTCTCTGAGTCTTTATTTTCTTGTTGTTTTTTTGGCTCATAACAGCTTTGAATAATTTAAACCCCGCGGCAAACCAGCAGTGTATCGTCACTGTCGGGTGGAAACCTTGTATGTCCGAAACTGTAACTATTCAGGAAATGAAAAAAAAACGAAACAAAAAAAAACAATGGGTCCAATGTAGTTATTATTTAGTCACAAGCTCTTGTCAATACTTTTTATTGTTTTTTATTGGTTTACAGACACCCTCAAGTCATACTTTGAGCACTTTAAAATGTTTAAAATGTTTTAAATATAGCAGGAAATAGCAGATCTACAAGCTCACGACACACCGCGATTGTGACTCGGCGTTGTGGATCGGCTACGTTCGCTACTTTAGCCTGACATTCGTGTGCAGCGAAGTAGGGTATCGATTTATGGGGGGGACGGGACATAATAAGTTGAAATTATGGAGATACAAGGTTTATTGAGTGCCATTTCAGAGAGAGAGAGAGAAAGAGAGAGAGATCTGGGTTTTTGGAAGGGCGTTTGTAATTCTAACAACAGTGAGGACACAGCTAGCTTCCTGTTTGGAATGTGTTTTTTTTCTCTCCGTCTAGAGAGGTGGGAGGCAATTTACCACAAGGCAATTAAAGCCAAATTATAAAGCGCACCCGAAAGCTGCTGTAGTGTGTGTGTGTGTGTGTGTGTGTGTGTGTGTGTGTGTGTGTGTGTGTGTGTGTGTGTGTGTGTGTGTGTGTGTGTGTGTGTGTGTGTGTGTGTGTGTGTGTGTACTTGTATCACTATACTTGTGAGGGCTAAATGTCCCCCACAGGTGTAGTAAAATGTATGCTTACATTTAGAGAAAAAGATTCAGGTTGGGGTTATAGGATTAAACATTTAGAGGTTAGGTTTAGGGTTATGCCTGCTTTATACTTAGTTAGGCGTCATTGTGAACAGAAAGTAGTCGATCCATACAGTGTAAGCTCAACGTGTCGTGATAGGTTGTGAGCTTGTAGATCGGCTATTTTCAGCCTTTGGGTTTGAGTTAAAAACAGAAAACGTTTCTAAAACTGGCATTCGTAACATTGCCATCCTAAAATGCTGACGTCCTCACCAGTATATAGCAATACAAACCTGTGTGTGTGTGTGTGTGTGTGTGTGTGTGTGTGTGTGTGTGTGTGTGTGTGTGTGTGTGTGTGTACACATGAGAGAAGTTGCTTTTTAGTGCTTGTTCTGATGTGTCGCACCCACAAGGCATTGCATAACCGTACATTAATGTGTGTTTTGTGTGTGGTTTTGTGTGCACACACACACACACACACACACACACACACACACACACACACACACACACACACACACACACACACACACACACACACACACACACACACACACACACACACACACACACACACACACACACACGCACAAACACACATATTAGCTCATAATGTGTGTGTCCCTAGCGTCCACAGACCCGGTCCACAGTACTTAAACACTTAAATCCAATATTATACTTCATTGACCGGCGTCCCCCAGGGGTGTATACTAGGGCCCCTTTTCCCCCTCAACAACAAATCTCTTCACCATAGTGATGTTTTCACCAAAATGCTCACCCGTTTGCCTACTATGACATACCCCACAATTTGGATTTCTCAGGTGTTACCAATGATAGGCCTACTAATGAAGGCTCTGTTCCATTTACTGTAGCACAGTGGTTCTCAAACTTTTTTTTTAATTTCAACGATCCCCCATAACTCTGAGAGTGTACAAATGATGTGTAAACTCTCAGAGTTACACACCCGTAAGGGGGCCATTAAGGATCCCCCTTAAGGAACCATATGAGGGTACCTGGACCACACTTTGAAACCCACTGGGGTAGCAGAGTGTTTTGCATTGTTGTTTATTGTTTATTTTAGATCCCCATTAGTGACTGCCTCAGCAGTGACTATTCTTCCTGGGGTCAAACAGTACACTTATTTTTTTTTTACAGTGCAATTAAAAAATATAATTGATAAGCACAAATAAAACAATTAAAAAACCAATACAATTCCCATGGTGGACTATGCATGGCAGGGGCGTCCCCTCTTCCCTGAGCCAGGCCTAAACCTGACCGCATACCAACATCTTTGTAGTGTTTGTTGTATTATGTTTTGTAATACTAGAAACTAAAGTTTTCATATAATTATAGTGGAGTAAAAGCACAATATTTGCCTCTGAGATGTAGTGTTGTAGAAGTACAGTAAAGGTACTACAAATTGGAAATACTCCAGCAAAGTAAAAAATACCTCAAAATTGTAGTTAAGTACAGTACTTGAGTAAATGTACTTAGTTACTTTGCACCACTGCCGGTAAGACCTGTGAAGGAAGAAAGGAAGAGGGCCCCGATTTCCTTCCAATACGGCTGCTGTGCAGAGAGCCTATTATTTTGGCTTTAGCAGAAACATGAAGAAACCAAAACCATTTCGCTAGACAAAAACAGCCACAGCCCTATAGTAGTAGTGATGCATGCGCTCAGTGGAAGTAACAATGAGAAAATGCTGCAACGCCTCCTGAATCACAGGCTGTGTACAGCGTCCTCAGTAGGCCCATATTATTGTCCATAAACAGAGTATGTTGTCCGTTTTATGACCCTCTCTCTCAGTCTGGGAGTTCGAGGAGCCCTTCAATTGAGGACAGCTGTGTCTGTATAAATGTCGTCATAATAGCCCTAGTGTTTCTCAAACCTTTTCATGTCAAGGACCCCCAAATTGAAATGCATTTGGCCGCGCACCCCCATCTGAACATGTTTTGTGCCAGGGACCAGCAGAAAAGAAGATTTATGTTGAAAAAAAAACGTTTTAAATTGTTCAAAGTCTTCCAAACATTTTCGATATTTTTCTAACATTTTCAAAAAATAGCAGATGTACACAAGCTTGTAGATCTGCTACTTTTGAATAGCCAACGTATGAATGGAAGAAGTGGTTAAAATGATTGTGATGCTGTGTTGACTACCTCTATGTTCAATGCATTTGCATGACACCGTTGTGTGACAAGTATAAAATAGCGCTTAAACCATTGAGACCTGAAGCCGATTCTACATGTCTCCTAAATCTCAACAGTTTTCTGAAAAAACTTATGTTTCTATATCAGTGGTGCTCAATCTTTTTCATGTCAAGGACCCCCAAAATTATATGTATTTGGCCGCCGACCCCCATCAAAATCTGTTGTTCCAGGGACCCCCAGAAGCAAAAAATTGAGTTAAAAATGTTCGCTTTAAAAATATATATATTCAAGGATTTGCACACATTTTCACACATTTTCAAAAATAGCAGATCTACAAGCTCGTAGCGCGGCACTCGGTGCCGCGCTATGAGCTTGTATATCTGCTATTTTTGAATAGCCCAAAGTGTAAAATAATGCTTTTTTAGCTCAAATCTAAAAATGCCAAAGTTCCAGGTCTTAATGGGTTAAGTGGTTAATCAATTTGTTGATAAGAAATCATTTATTTAAAATGTAAAATGTAATTTGACAAAGTAATCAATAGAATTATTGCTACAAAAATAATTGATAGTTACGGTTCTAATCAACTTTAGTTTTTCTTCCCCATCCTGGCTTTCTCTGTAACATGTCTAAAGGCAGATGTCGATGCCGCTGTGTTTACCATTTCAATTAACCCTCCCCAACACCAGCCCTCACTGGCCTATCTCCAGTTATCCATCCATTCCCACTGCAAGTTGCTGTTGCTATACAGCTGGCAAAGTGTGACTTGTTTTGCACAGTAATTAATGCCAGCGAGAGGATAGCTGGAGACAATGTATCGTCTGAAGCCGTTTTTTAATAGCATTTCTGTCTTAACCACAACACTGCTGACACTTTCCATTAGATTAAGGTTCAGATTTAGACAATTTCATTTCGTCCCAGATGGAGATTTGTTTTCGCAGCCAGTTCAGCACAGAAACGCACACATACAAACAAGGCAGCATATACGACAGTACATAAAGTCTCCTTGAATGCATCCATACATGCCAACACACAACATTAAAGGGACAGTTCACCCCCCAAATTACTTTTTTTCCTATCGATTAGTCACCCCATGGAGACCCTCATGGATAGTTTTTTTTTTTTTTTTTGTCGCATTCCGAAGTCAATAATTTCATGACCAGTGGACCGGTAGGCAGCGGTTCTGGTAGGAGAGAAAAAGGAGACTCTTTGTGTCTCCGACCTACCGGAACCGCTGCCGGTCATCAAATTATTGGCTTAGGAATGCGACAAAAACAAAACAATATCCATGAATTCAAGTCTCCATGGGATGACTAATCGATAGGAAAAAAGTCATTTTGGAGGTGAACTATCCCTTTAATATCAGTTAGGTAGTTTGTTCAATCAATAATGCTGCGATGGCAGAGTGGACAAAACCCCTGCTGAAGGGAACTCTCCTCCATTTCAATGTCCTACTCACTGTATATGTCTGTCTCCGTTGTGAGGGGCTGATGCAGCCATTTGTGTAGAGCGTGTCAAGAAAGGGACTATGAGGACACAGCACCAGAGGAGCTCAGGTGTTGGTGATGACAGTTGATGATGATGATACTGTGCAGTTCTCAGGATATATTTCTGAAATTGTACACGTTTTTTTTTTCTTGAAATGGGACAGTGTAGGGAGGATACTGTAGGAAACAGAGCCTGCCCAACTGCTGGAAATGCAGTTTCCCAATCTGCTCCCTCGCGGCTAGCCCCAAAGCAACCCTGACAAGCCTGGTTCTGAGACACCTGCAACTTCTCGTAGGACTTTGGTTAGGCCTCCATATCTTGACAATATACAGCCAGAGTAAGCGAAGAATTGCTGTGTCCAGAAATTGAATCTCTGACTATGGTATACTATGGTATTTTTGTTTTACTTTACTAGAGTATTTCCAATGGTTTATACTTTTACTTCTACTCCACTGCATATCAGAGGCAAATATTGTACTTTTACTGCGCTACAATTATTTGAAAACTTTAGTTACTTGTTACTTTGCAGATATAAATGATTACATTATAAAACATATATTAACCACTTTAGCCCTATTTTATATCTAGGCTATTTGAAAATAGCCGACCTACCAGCTTGTAGATCGGCTATTTTCAAAGATTTTAGTACTTTTACTTTTGATACTTCTATTTTGATACCAATACTTTTGTACTTTTACTCAGGTAAATTTTGAATTTCCGGACTTTTAATTGTAACCGAGTACTTCAACAATGCAGCATTGATACTTTTACTTAAGTAAAACATTTGAATAATGTTTCCTCCACTGACTATTTCTGATTTGGTTCTGCTGTTCACGGTCTTTATTGCCATACCTTTGTTTCACCTCCCAAGCTGCACATCTAACATGCAACCTAAAGGTTGCATGAGGACTTTTCAGGAGAGAGCTGACCCCAGAGAGCGATGCTGTCTGAGTCCAGTCTGGGAACAAACTGGCCTAATGTAGTTATCATTTAGTCATAAGCTCCTGTTAATACTTTTTCATTGGTTAAATATTTATAAAAAATCCCACAGACAGACTTAACCACCTTCATGACTGGGCATTATGTCAAAACAATTTAGCCCCCCCAAAAAACGTAAAAAAATAAATATAAGAAAATTGATTTACTTTTATGTGACAATGTCATACATATACAAAATAAGATAGCATACATTTATGGAGGGGGGAAATATGAAATATGAAATGGAGAAGGTTTCCACCCGACAGTGACGATATGGCCTGCAGCACTACTGGCTGAGTCACCTGTTAACCTTCACACTGATGCAAAATTAATATTTTCTGTGTCAATTTATGGAATGATTTAAGTGTTTCCTGGGACGTCCCCCCCCCACCCAGTTTGTTTGTTATTACAATTCCTTATATATCATGCATTATGTGTCATCAATGACACGCATTGGATATGAATGCTGAACGTCTAATTAGAGAGCAGACTGTGAGAGAGAAGGAACAGGTGGGCAGAGAATTAGACCAGCCATGCCATGCCTCGTGGAAAGCAGTGGTGGAAGATGTACTCAGATGATTTACTTAAGTAAATGTACTGTAGCAAAGCCACAATGTAGAAATACTCTGTTATACAAGTAAATGTCCTGTATTAAAAATGGTACTTGAGTCAAAGTACAAAAGTATTGACATCAAAATATACTTAAATACCCTGTAAACAGGAAGTACCATAACCCAGTATGAGTAGGCCTATAAGCAGTATTCTGTATTAAGGCAGCTCTCCACCGCACTGATATCGGCCCGACTCTCCCACGGAAGGCGTTGGAAAGCGTCTCCTGCCGACAACCTATTGCAGATAGCGGCAGTGCCGCCGGGTCGGGACTAGATTACCGTTTGAAAGCCAGCCCAAATAAGCAACTGCACTTCAGAAACAAGCCCAAACAAAAGCAACCCGCAACTATGAATATTTCACAAGGGACTTTACAGGAAAACAAGCCCAAGGTCGCTTATAATAAGCAGACCTGGCAACACTGGCAGGATCTTGCGGACCAGGGCTGCCAGCTCTAACGCATGCGCACAACAATGTGCAGTTTGTGCTGAATTAAATGCCAACCTTTGCCAACAGACTGCCAGTCTGTTGTAGTCTGAAGTAGTCTGTTTGGCGGAGAGTCACCTTTAAAAAATAATTCAGACCACTGAATCATCTAACTATATAAATGGCGAGCAACTTCCGCACCCTCGGTGGTGACACCCCACAGCTCTGTTATCGACTAAACAACGCACCGCCAGACCACATGTCGCCTACTGACTCGCCACGCCGGCCGCGCTGAATTTACGCCTCGCGTAGGGGACATCTCACTGCTCACTACACCGTTTCCACCGCGCAACATAATTAATTCTACTCACCAAATGTCGGACAAAACGGAAGGGGAGCCCGCTTCGTACCGTTTACCGTGCGCACGCCCTCATCACCACAACAGCAGCCAGCCGCTGCGGGTTTTTTTTCCTTTTTTTCAAAACTTTTTTTTTGGTCACCATTTTCTCCAGGCACCATTTCTGGTGTAACGTCGGGTGTTTCTTTTCACCAGCCAATCACCTTTCACGTTGCCACGTCCGTTGCCACGTCGCGCTGACGTACGCTAAACAAGCGCTGCCGTGCGCACAATGCAAACGAGCCCAAAGGCGCGCAAAAATAAGCCGCGCATTGCTTAGACACAAAGTCAGACCTGGCAACGCAGCCTACGCCAATCATGTGTGAGAGATCTACAAGCTATGGGCCAGAGACGCCACCGTATCTTAGCAACAACTACAGCGCTCACTCTCATTGGTCGTGTCACGCTAACAGCAGTCTCCAGACAATGGCATCGCAGACAGCTTGCTGTTACTGCTGTAGCCATCACAGGCAGTTGCAGCACGACGGACAGGGCGCTGTGATAGCTGCCATGTCGCTAACGCTAACCTGGTTGTCATGCCTGCAGCGGCTGTGCAATCACTTTGTCAACAATGCACGTTCGTGTGGTGAATGTCTATATTGCTGCTCAGTTCGTCCATTGTAGATGGTGTATGTTTGTGTGTGTCTTCTGGAGAACTATTTAGCTCCACAGCAACTACAGTAACTAACGTAATGGCAGGACCGCCCCGTGCAAGGCATGTTAGGCTGCATTATGGTCATGTAGTAATTTCAGATAATTTCGCTCCGATTAGAGCAGTGTCTATCAACCCTTTCACGCCGCCCCCCCCCCCAAATACACGTACTTGATCTGGGCCCCCCCCATTCTGTTTGACTCCGTTCCACAAGTAAATATTGTGAAAATAGCCGATCTACAAGCTCGAAACGCCTCACGTTGACAGGCTTTGTAAGCTTGGAGATCAGCTATTTCCTACATGATTGCCTCTTTCTTACATTCTTTGCCAATGTGGCCCATGTTTTCATAGCATAGTTTATTGACTACTTCTGTTGCAGAAATGGCCATTTCCTTTACTTTCGGTTTTTTATTGTCTCCGCCAGGCCGAAAGGCATGGCGCAAGACTATGTTTCACCCCCTGTCCGTCCGTCTGTGATAGCTAATCTCTCACATCGTTGACTTGATCGCAGGAAAATAACAGCCCGATGTGGAGAGTCAGTGAGAGCTGGATAAACGACGTAAAATGTGTCAAAAGGAGTCTGTACGGCTGTCGATAAATCAACACATGACGTCGGTGGGAGAGGAGATATTGTGTCTTTTGGACAAACTGCAGCGTGGTGCTGATGTTTGTTGTGTGAAGCAGCTTAATGTCAGAGTGTTTGGCTTGGAGCGCCTCAGTGCGGCTGCAGAGTTCATGTGCAACCTCTTCCAGAGAGACACAGAGACACTAGAAACTCTGCTGGGGAAAAAAAACACTGCTGGGCATTGACTTTCCTATGGACATTGATCTACACACTGCAGGTATATCTGCTACACACACAACATCAAACTACACACTGCAGGTATGATGCAGCGTTTGCATTACAGCCAGCATGCCAGCGTAGTTCCCATATGGTTTCAAGGTGGGCTAAACCATATGGACCCCATGTCAGCAATGTCAGCGGCATCCACTTCAGTCCCAACTGCGATGCCCATGCAGGCTATAAGTAGCTTCTACCTGGCCCTTAGGTGGGCCCCAACTAGCCATGTTTATGTGGGACCAAGGCGGGTCCTAACTGGGTTTGCCCATGCAGGCTTTAACTGGGTTCTACCTGGGCCCTAGCTGTACCCTAACCAACCACAGTGCAGTGCCCATCGCTCCAATTGTTGTGACGTCAGGGCTCTCAATACTGCACATTGGTGGAGGAGGAGGGTCCGCAGGGCGACCGCACACATCGCTGAACCAATGGTAGCCCACGGATGTTTCCTCTGTGGATTTACAATCTGCCCCTCTATGCCACATATCATCCGCACTACAGGGTCTTCACTGACCGAGCCACGGCCCCACTGACCCTCATGACGCTACGCCACTTAAACGTGCGGCAGCATGCGCTGGGTTGCCAGGTTTGCACAGCCTGCGCCAGAAACAAGCAACCACCTTCATGAAAAAAAAAAAAACACCGAAATGGTCCGCAATGTTCCAGGGGTGTCCCCGCGCGTCCCAACACTCCACAGGGGGTCAGTGGACCATCAGGGGGTCCGCGGACCCCCTGTGGACCCCCTGAAACATAACAAATATTATTTCTTCAAATTTTTTCCTTTTTCAAAAAAACTTTTCCCCAGTTTCACTCCGGCGATTTGGGTCCCCCAATATACACACGGCCACGCTGGGCCCCGTGCGCGGCTGGGGTTGAGGGGGGCGTAGCCCCCCGAAACTCTAGTAATGTTATAAACCAGTGGTTCTCAAACTTTTTCACGTCAAGGACCTCCAAATTGACACTTATTAGCCCGCGGACCCCCATTTGAAAAGATAAGCCATGTATCCCCATAAGAGAAGATTTGTATGGCCCTATAGCAGTGATTCTCAACCATTTTAATTTCAAGGACCCCCAGTTTGACATGCATTAGAGGCTACGGACCCCCATTTAATGGCATTTTTATCTCAGGGACCTCAATTTATGTTGTAAAATCAATGTTAATTTAACTCTGAGAGTGTACAAATGGAATCCATTTGTACACTCTCAGAGTTACAGACCCATAAGGGTCCATTTGGTTCCTATCCATCATTTAGCTGGGGACCCCCTGGAACCCCCTCAAGTACCCCTGGGGGTCCCCGGACCCCACTTTGAGAACCAACGTTATAAACCGCCCACTGAAGGCAGTGAAATAATTATTCTGGACAAAATATTTTGAATAAGAGAACTACAGTTATGCCTATTGTATGGATTAAAAACCACAACAACAAAAAAAGGAAATACTCAAACTACAGTAGGCTACTTGAGTAGATGTACCGCACTTATTTTTACATTCCGCCACAATCCGCCAATTAGAGAGCAGACTGGGGACAGAGAAGGAGAGCGGGTGGGCAGAGATTATAGAGCCACCATGTCATGCCTGCCTGGTGGAAAGGACCGTGACATTTACAAATACCAGCACTCCCACACTCACACTGATGCTCTCATAATGCAACGCTCCCCCCAGCACAGACTGGAGTGCTCCTTGTTATAGGAGCCCCTGCTCCTGGCCGGGCGCGCAATCATTACCAGTAGTGGAAAGTAACGATATAGTCTATTACTCAAGTTAACCCTTTAAGACCAGGGAAAGCATCTGTGTGTCATTTTTAGATTCCTTTGGCTATTCAAAAATAGCAGATCGACAAGCTTGTAGCGCGGCACCGAGTGCCGCCCTACGAGCTTGTAGATCTGCTATTTTTTGAAAAATCTTGAAAATGCGTGAAAATGTTTGAATATGAATATTTTTTTTAAAGCGAAAATGTTTAACTCAAATCTTTGCTTCTGGGGATTCTACAAATGTCTTCTAAATCCTATCAGTTTTTTAAAAACATTTTCATGTCAAGGACCCCCAAAATGACATGTATTTGGCCGCCAAAATATTTTGTCCAGGAACCCCCCCAGAAGCATATATTGAAGTAAAAAATGTTCGCTTTAAAAAAAATATATATATATATTCATTTGCACAAATTTTCACGATTTTTTAAAAAGTAATAGCAGATCTACAAGCTCGTAGCTATGAGCTTGTATATCTGATATTTTTGAATAGCCAAAGACATCTAAAATGACACAGATGCGTTCCCGGTCTTAATGGGTTAAAGGTAGGGTACTGTAAGTGATATTTTTTACATCGATATTTTCAAAACAAAACATTTCTGTTCAATAAAGAGCTGGAGAGACATGGAGACTCCAGTTAGAGAACAAACACTCTATTGCAATGAGTACTATCATCATCTGAGTACTTCTTCCACCACTGAACCTTACCCGGCAACAACTGCAGTGCTTATTATTGTGATTATGGCCGCGACCCGCCGCCAAACCGCTACCGGTTTGAGAGGCCACGTTGAACACTATCGCTCATGAGCACCGTATGTTTAGAGGCCACAACCGGATTCCACTAATGAAACACTCATTTTCTTTTAATATGAAAAAAACACCTCAGGAGACACTTCAACAAACAAATGCCACAGTGAATTGTAGACAACGTTTACAGGTCAATTACACAAATAAATAGAAAATTAACACAATGGAGCTGGTGGGGTTTCAACGTCTGATGCTAATCGCGCTAATGACTGACTCATTGACATGCAGAGTGCGCGGCGGCTTTATTAAATAATTGCTGCCTAACTGAGTAATTATACATTTGTTTCTGTGTAAGTGCTGTCAAACTACTTGCTGCTGAAGCAAACGCCTTGTGTCCCTGGAACAACCTGTAAGTAAGCTACAGTCTTTGTATAGACACACCTTTGTCCTATAATATTTTTTGGGGGTTTTGTTTTGTCTCTTCTGCCCAGTCTGTACTTTTATTTTTGTTTATCAATATGTTTATAGATCACAGACGTTTTTGTCTGTTTTTTTTTCTGTTCGTTTTTCTGTTTTTTTTGTTTTTGTTTTTAATATTAAATACATTTAATTATACATAATGTAAACGGTGAGGTACTCGCATAAGCCCCCCTAGGGGCAACAACAAATACTGTCAACTTTCCCATGGAAAGAACTATCGTGTTAGGCTTATAACTGTTGTGCAAATCAAATAAATGAAACCGTCTGTATTATTTTTTTTCTTTTCTTGTTCCCAATAGAAGTAAGCAAATACATTAATACAATATTTCGCATTGTGACGCATTGCGAGCTTGTAGATCTCAAGATTTTGGATAATGAATGAATTAAAATGTTTTGACAGCAATGCCATGCCCAAAAAAAGGACACCCATTTTAAAGTGATTAAACTGGCACAGTCGTCTTATGAACTGGATTTTAGTTGGATAAATAAATACATCAAATCTCATTGTTTCGGCCTTCTCTGTTCCAATTGGCCCGCCCCACTTTCTGCTGTAACAGAGCCGACTGTCATATAAGCTATAGGTACTGGGAACGCAGGCAGCGGGAATAAATCAAACTAGTTGTTACTGTACTAGTACCTCTTTAATCAAACAGAAATCACTATTCACTCACAGGCATGCATGTCCGCTGTACTGACTCATGCCAGAAGAACCTCCTGTGAGAAAGTCACTTAGGGGAAGTGTGTGGGGTTTCCAATCTTTATGGCCAGACTGCTCACGGAGTCAGAAAATGCTGATGCCACCGTTAACTATAAGCGCTGACAAGAAAAGAAAGCCTCGCCCGACGAGGAGCAGAGTGACTGGAGCCCAACTGGGCCTGAACGCTCGCTCGCTGCACACCGGTGTGGGGGGGGGCTCGGCCACGGCTCCTAGTAGGGCTCCAGTCCACTATAGCTTCCGCCATGGACAACCGGGACAATTGCAAAAAGCGGCGCCACGCGGCTCAGAGGCGCTGAAGCAAAGCCAGACGGATGGAGAAATATAGCAGGGTGAATTGCGGTTGAAGAGAGAGAGAGAGAGAAATGAAGAAGAGGAAAGTGACTCATGGCAATAAATAGCGGGGCTCCATGAGGGCCGTGCTGGGTGGGCTTTGAAGCGTGCCCGAGGAACGGACGGTCCCATTTCCTTGGCTGCAGCTTCCTCGCGGTCAGCAACATCCACCAAGAGAGAGAGCTATGGCTTAGCTTAACCTCCCATAATGCCTGCCTTTCACCAAAATCCAGGGAGAGGCGGCACACACTCGCCTTCTCCTCTCCCCTGGAAGTCGTCTACATCTCTTTACCATAACTTTCCTGTGTCTCCGCGAGACGGGAGACTAAATAACAGGTTTTTAAAACCCTTTCTGCAAAAAACACAGCTCTCTGCCAGCAATGACAACATCTTCTTTCATCGCTTTGTATTATTTTCTCTGTAATTTTTTTTCTTCTGTGCATTGTGCAATTTACAGCACTTAACTGTATGAGATACTGCCCCGAAATTACGTTTTGACATGTTTCACCTGTCACTCTAAAGTATTGTTTACGTGGCAATGAAGTGCTCTAACTTCATGTCTGAGTGAGAAGACAGATTGAACGGTGTCCAATTTATTTTATAAAACATTTTATTCACGTTTTACATGCATGTTCAAACTGGGGTTTCTCAGAAGAGAGTTCTGCCGGGGACATTGAAAATCAAACATTGTGAATACATGGAGAAACCGAAAAACATGACACGTCGTGAGCTTGTATATTACTTTCAGGGAAGAGATTTGGTGTAGAGGGAAAAAAGCAGGCAACCAAGTATACACTCACTGACCTCTTCATTAGGTACGCCTGCAGCAACTCCTCAATGCATTTAGGCTTTGCACGCATGGTCAAGATGATCTGCTGCCGTTATAAACCGAGCATCAGAATAGGGGAAGCAAGGTGATTTAAGTGACTTTAAGTGAATGGTTGTTGGTGCCAAATGGGCTGGTCTGAGTATCTAAGAAAATGCTGATCTACTGGGATTTTCATGCGCAATTGTCATCTACGTTTTACAGAGAATGGTGCGAAAAAGAACAAGTATAGAGTGAACAGCAGTTGTGTATAGGCAAAAAAAAAAGAATGCCTTGTTGACGCCAGAGGTCAGCGGAGAACGGCCAGACTGGTTCGGGGCTGATGTTAGAAAGGATACAGTAACTCATCGTTACAGCCGAGGCATGCAGAAGAGCATCTCTAAATGCACAACATGTCAAACCTTGAGGCAGACAGGATATACTGTAACAGCAGCAGTGGACCACAACAGACAGGACATAACAGCAGCAGAGGACCACAACAGACAGGATATAACAGCAGCAGAGGACCACAACAGACAGGACATAACAGCAGCAGAGGACCACAACAGACAGGATATAACAGCAGCAGTGGACCACAACAGACAGGACATAACAGCAGCAGAGGACCACAACAGACAGGATATAACAGCAGCAGATGACCACAACAGACAGGATATAATATAACAGCAGCAGATGACCACAACAGACAGGATATAATATAACAGCAGCAGAGGACCACAACAGGTGCCGCTCCTGTCATCTAAAAAACGAGAAACTGAGGCTACTAGATGCTGAGCTGCTGGAGATGGGATCTCTCGCGGGTCAAGGCACAACATGGTTGCCAAAGGCTGTGATAGGTGGAGAAACATTATCGATGCCTTATTTCCCATAGGGGCAAAGCGCATAAGATCATCTTGACTATGGGTGCGTGCCTAAATACATTGAGTTGCTGCCATGTAATTTACTGATTAGACATGGGGGGACCCCTGTAGGCTTAATTAGTTAAAGGAGTAGTTCACCCAAAAAATTACTTATTTCCTATCAATTACAGACCCCATGAAGCCTTGAATTCATGGAGATTTTTTAGTTTTTGTCGCATTCCTAAGCCAATGATTTGATGATAATAATAAAGATGCTAATGTATCTGGTAAGAGACACAAAGGAGACTATTTGTCTCCTACCGGATAGACCGCTGGTAATCACATTTTTGTCTTAGGAATGCGGAAAAAACAAAAAAGTCTCCTTTAATTCAATGCTTCATGGGGTGTGTAATTGATAGGATATTAGTAATTTTTTGGGTGAACTATTCATTTAAAGCTCTTTGTCAAAGTAGATGTGGTGGCCTGCCTAAAGCAACATTTCAAATGCAGAGACTCTCTTAGATGCAGAGATTCGACCTAGATTTGTGTATAGCCTGGATTCAGCGATGGCATTTCTGTGTCACACACCCTGTTCAATATTTTAACGCACAGTACGCCTCGTTGCCAGCTAGGTATTATCCCCCGTCTCCAAACATTTAACCCATTCAAACCGGAAACGCATCTGTGTCATTTTTTGACTTCCTTGGGCTATTCAAAAATAGCAGATATACAAGCTCATGGCACGGCACCAAGTGCCGCGCCATGTAGATCTGCTATTTTTTGGAAAGATCGTGGAATATCGTGGGACTTTGAATATATATATTTTTTTTTAAAGCGAACATTTGTAACTCAAATCTTTGTTTCTGGGGATTCTAATAAATACATTCTAATAAATCCTAACAGTTTTTTGAAAAAAACATATGTTGCTATCAGTGGTTCTCAAAAAATATACGTATTTGGCCGTGGACCCCATCTCAAAATATATTGTCCCAGGGACCCCCAGAAGTTGTAACAAAGTTTTAAAAAAATGTCGCTTTAAAATATATATATATTCAAAGATTTGCACAAATGTTCACGATTTCTCAAAAAAATATTATTACTATTTTTTGAATAGCTAAAGAAATCTTAAAATGACACACAGATGTGTTCCCGGTCTTAAAGGGTTAATGTCGAAAAGTTCAGGGGGGGGGGGGGGGGGGTTGAGTGGATGAGTGGAGAGTGGCGAGCCCTCTTATAAGCTGTCTGTAAGAGCAAAGTGGCCTGGAAACGGTTGAGTTGCGGCAAGCGCACGATGCCAAGATCATGACAGCTTACTGTGGTCAGTGAGCGAAGGACAGAGGGAGAGAGAGAGAGTGGATGGAGAGAGAGAGAGAGAAGAGCATGAGACAAGAGAGAAAAGAGAATTAGAGAGAGATACAGATTAAGAGAGAGAGAGAGAGAGAGAGAAAAAAATGACAGGGGATGTACTGTAGGTGTGTTTTAACCCGTTTAAACCGGGACAGAATCTGTGTAATTTTTTAGATTTCTTTGGCTATTCAAAAATTGCAGGATCTACAAGCTCATAGCGCGGCTACGAGCTTGTAGATCCGCAATTTAAAAAAAATCATAAACATTATTTTGTGCAAATCTCAACTCAAATCTTTGCTTCTGGGGATTCTACAAATGTCTTCTAAATCCTAACAGTTTTGTTTTCTTTAACGGAAGTTGCTATATCAGTGGTTCTCAAACTTTTTCACGTCAAGGACCCCCAAAATTATATGTATTTGGCCGTGGACCTGTTATTCCAGGGACCCCCAGAAGCAAAGATTTGATCAAAAAAATGTCCCTTTAAAAAATAAAAAATAAAAAAAATATATATATAAACATATATATACAGTAGATTCAAAGATTTGCACACATGTCCACAATTTTTCTAAAATAGCAGATCTACAAGCTTGTTGCCGCACTACGAGCTTGTATATCTGCTATTTTTGAATAGCCAAAGTATAAAATAATGGTCATAAGTGGTTACACAGACACGTTCCCGGTTTGAATAGGTTAATAGCCTGGCTGGGCCTTCTCTCCTGAGGACTTCATGTAATGAAGACAAGTTACAGCAAAAATGTCTGCTGTTCTGTCTGAGGGCTCAACGGTGCACACAGGCCACGCTGAACAAGGGAATCCAAACCCCCCCCCCCCCCCGACATGACTTAACCCCGGCACCGGTGTGTGAAAGAGCGTAATGGGCTTGTGGAGCCCTTCAAATCCCACAGCGGGATGGGGCGGCAGTGGTGGAAAAAGTAATCAATTCCTTTACTTGAGTAAAAGTACCAATACTGCAATGTAGAAGTACTCCATTACAAGTAAAAGTCTGGAATTCAAAATTTACTTGAGTGGAAGTGCAAAAGTATTGGCATCAAAATGTACTTAAAGTACCAAAAGTAAAAGTACTAAACTATTTGAAAATAGCCGATCTACAAGCGCACAACGCGTCGCATCGCGACGCGTTGTGAGCTTGTACATCGGCTATTTTCAAATAGCCTAGATATAAAATAAGGCTAAAGTGGTTAATGTGTGTTTTATAATATAATAATGTATATCTGAAAAGTAACTAGTAACTAAAGTTTTCAAATAATTGTAGTGGAGTAAAAGTACAATATTTGCCTCTGAGATGTAGTGGAGTAGAAGTAGAAGTATTGGACATTTGAAATACTCAAGTAAAGTACAAATACTTCAAAATTGTACTTAAGTACAGTACTTAAGTAAATGTACTTAGTTACTTTCCACCACTGGATGGGGGCTCTGAAGCCTCGCCGCCAAAGTCAGATTTTCTTTTTTCTTTTTTTACCGATTTTGGAGAGTCCTGACCTAAACCACAGATTCTACCAAATGTTATGACCGATATTTGGTCAAAAGGGGGGCAATAATTGGGGTGCCAATGGCCTGGCGGTTAAGGCGCATACCACGTATAGGCTCTAATGTAGACTGACAGCGAGTCGCGGGTTGGATTCCTGACCGACCGCCTTTACTGCATGTCACTCCCCCCTGTCTCTCTCTACCCCGTTTCCTGTCTCTCTCTCTACTGTACTGTCCAAACAAAGGCAGAAAACAAAAGCCCAACAAATATCTTTAAAAGACAAAATTGCAATAATTTCTGAACCAATTTGAACATTTTTTATTTCATTCAAGTTCCTATTTGAGAACATTTAACTGGTGTTAACACACAAACAAATACAAATGAACACAATTCCCCCCGTTTCTCTTATCTCCATCTCTCTCTCTCTCTCTCCTGTTGTCTATGTCTGTTGAGACATTCTCTGTGCAAATGTGTAAAGCGTGCGTGTGCGTGTGTGTGTGTGTGTGTGTGTGTGTGTGTGTGTGTGTGTGCATGTGCGCGTGCGCGAGGAGGTGTGCGGTGCAGTGAGTGCATATACACACGAGTCATCATCAGTGGTGGAAAGTAACTAAGTACATTTACTCAAGTACTGTACTTAAGTACAATTTTTAGGTATTTTTTTCTTTACTGGAGAATTTCCAATTTTTTTCAGTACTTTTACTTCTACTCCACTACATCTCAGAGGCAAATATCGTACTTTTACTCCACTACAATTATTTGAAAACTTTAGTTACTAGTTACTTTGTAGGTTTTGATTATTTTTACAAAACATACATTACTCACTTCAGCCCTACAAGCTCACAATGCGTCGCGAAGCGACGCATTGTGAGCTTGTAGATCTGCTATTTTCAAATGACTTTCATCCATTTCATTAATTTGAAAACTTGTACGAAATGGTACTTATGGTACTTTAAGTACATTTTGATACCAATACTTTTACTCAAGTCAATTTTGAATTCTGGACATTTCCTTGTAACAGCATATATTTTTTACATTGCAGTATTGATACTTTTACTTACAGTAAGTAATACATTTGAGTACTTTTTTTTCCACCACTGGTCATCATAATGCATGTGTGCATGTACAGCAGTGCATTTTGTATATGTTGGTCTTAGGTGGGCAGTCAAGCGTGCATGGGCAGAGCGAAATGGCAAAGCTAAAGTGAAACACTTAAAAAACCCTATATATACACTTTGCTGACTTGAGTCCCCCAGGGGGTCTATAGGCTACTAGGCATCCTACTGTGTTCCCCTTCCCTCGAACAGCAAATATCGACGTTGAAAATAGCCGACCTACAAGCTCACAAGTTCACGTTGTGAGGGAGACAGAGACGTCCTGGAGGTTATTTGTTCGTGGCATCCTTTAAAAAAAACTAAAAAAAAACATTAGCAATGAAGAACTAGAAAGTACTGTTCCTGAAGAAACAGTGTGGGATCCCTAAGAATGTTGCTGGTATTGAGTATTGATAGTGTTAGTAGTGTTATAGGTTGAAAGGTGTGAAAGGTTTGAAAGGTTTGAAAGGTTTGAAAGGTTCTAAAGGTTTGAAAGGTTCTAAAGGTTCTAAAGGTTCTAAAGGTTCTAAAAGTTCTAAAGGTTCTAAAGGTTTGAATGGTTTGAAAGGTTTGAAAGGTTTGAAAGGTTTGAAAGGTTCGAAAGGTTCTAAAGGTTCTAAAGGTTCTAAAGGTTCTAAAAGTTCTAATGGTTTGAAAGGTTCTAAAGGTTTGAAAAGTTTGAAAGGTGTGAAAGGTTTGACAAGGTGTTAAAGTATTAGTGTTAAAAGTTTGTATAGTGTTGGCAGTGTTGAATAGTGTAAAAAAAATAGGAAAAAAAAATAAGAAAAAAAAGAATTTGGAAAGAAAAAAAAAATCTGAAAAAAAAAAAGTTAGAAAAAAAAAAAGAGAAAAAAAATTGGGAAAAAAAAGGCGAAGGAGTTTGAAAACTGGCCTACAGTGTCACACAAAAGTTGCAAAAAAAGACAATGTACAAGCTCACAATGGAAAGATCGGCAATTCTTCCAACTGAAAGTGAAAGGTGTTTTTTTGAATAAATATTGAACCAATGAAAAGTATCAACAAGACCTTGTGACTATAAAAAAAACAGGTCATTTTTTACCTAAAAATATCCATAAAGTCAAGTCTCCATGGGGTCCATTTTTGGGGGTGAACTATCCCATCGGACGTCACAGTGACATGTCCCGGAACACCCTCCAGTAGTTTTTCATTGTTTTTGAGTGGTGCCAACCACTCCTATATCTGACTTGTCCGTCCGTATGTCCAAAAAACAAACATTGATGACAACATCAATACGGGGCTCGTCAAAGGCACCACTCTCTTCACACAGGGTGTGATTTTTTTATTATGCATTTATTATGCAACGAGCACAACTTCAGGACACACTAGATACGGAAAATCAGTCGCTCAAGAGGCAGCACAGCAGCTAGAGCTACAGGATACAGAGTAAAGGAAAGTACTGTCGGATACAGCAATACAAACACCATCACGGTACGTAACTCTCCATGTCCCCCGATTGTAGTGGAATAATCGCTATAGCCTCCGACTCCACCTCTCTCTCTCTCCCTCTCCCCCCCCCCCCCCCCCCCTCCCCCCTCCCCTCCCCCCTCTGGGCCTTCAAGCAGACAATCCAGCTGGGGCTTGGCTGGCGGTTGAGTCCAATTGATTAACTAGTTTCCTTGCCCACGGCTCCCTCCTTGCACTGGATATCCTTAATAACCACTTTAAGTTTGTCGCCTGTGGGCTTTGTGTGGCGTGTCTCGTACGTGAGACTTCTCCCCTCTCTATCTTTAGGATCACCAAGTCTGGACAGCAAAACACTGGAGGAGCATTAGAACCCAATGCAGGCCCGCAAAGGATCATTTTTTTTGGGAAAATGAAGCCAATAATGGTTGTCATGAAAACTGTGCATGTCTCATTAATGGCCAAAAGGTGTCAGTATATTCCACTCCTGATGGTTGCAGAAGGCGTTTCATGCCATTAATCTCAATGGGTATTAGACCGCACTTTACACGTGATAGTATTACCGTAGTAATCATTAATTATTAATCATAAATATGTTATGCTTTCAGTCGCTATAGCTTAACCCATTAAGATCTGAGGCAAAAAACAGTTTTTTGAGAAAGAAAAAAAAAAAGTCAAGTTTTTTCTAAAATAGCAGATCTACAAGCTCATAGCGCGGCACTCGGTGCCGCGCTATGAGCTTGTATATCTGCTATTTTTGAATAGCCAAAGAAACCTAAAGTGACACAGATGCGGTCCAGGTCTTAAAGGGTTAAAGTCTTCTTTCAATAAGCATGACATGCATTTTTTGTACATTATGGTCCCATTCATTTCCAAATGTATGATAAAGTAGGGTATGTTTTATAGGTGCTCCTACTGGTTCTATACCGAGAGAAGACCCGCTCCTCGTTGCCCTTCCAGCCAATAGCATTCGTTTACGCTTCTCTTTCGGGGACCACGCCCGTTTGTACGGAATCACTGAATTACAAACAAACTACAATGTTTTGAGGAGTGAGCACAGTAAGCATGAACCTTATAGTCAACAAGGTAAATAGTCACATATGTAAGAGTGCAAAGAGATCAAGGTAGTGCCATCAGAGAAACCAGTGGTGGAGAGTAACTAAGTACATGTACTTAAGTACACTTTTGAGTTGAGTTTTTACTTTACTAGAGTATTTCCAACGTACAGTACCACTTTAGCCCTATTTTGTAGATAGGCTATTTGAAAACAGCCAATCTACAAGCTCACAACACGTCGCATCGCGACACGTTGTGAGCTCGTAGATTGGCTGTTTTCAAACATTAGTAGTTTTACTTTTGGTACTTTAAGTATATTCTGATGCCAATACTTTTGTACTTTTATTCATGTAACATTTTGAACACAGGCCTTTTACTTGTAACAGAGTATGTTTATATTGTGGTATTGCTACTTTTACTTAAGTAAAATATCTGAGTACTTCTTCCACCACTGAGAGAAACTAGGATACCAGAGGAAACACCACACCTAGCATCCGTCTAAACAACCAAAACCAAAAAAAAAGAAGGCGATGAACTAGCATTTATTGAGAAAAAGGTGACGGGAAAGGATAGACTACTGGCATCTATGGTATAAAGGCTGAGGAGAAGGGATTTGAAAAAAGAGGAGTGCTAGCTAGGGCCAGGAGTCTGAAGAGGTTTCATTGTTGTTGATTTACATCATTAGGAAAGCCAAAGGGAGCCTTTGATGAGAAGAGCTCTGACAGGATTTAGTCCTGATCAAAGCGAGCGCACACACACACACACACACACACACACACACACACACACACACACACACACACACACACACACACACACACACACACACACACACACACACACACACACACACACACACACACACACACACACACATTGTATACTATACTTGTGAGGACATCAACATTGTAGGGCTCAACGAAAATAACCAAAAATGTCTGAAAAGCTTGTAGATCGGCTAGATTTTGGAGTTTGGAGGCAGAAGTCTTAAGCAGTCCAGGCTTTAACCCATTGAGACCTGAAGCCGATTCTACATGTCTCCTAAATCTCAACAGTATTCTCAAAAACGTATGTTTCTATATCAGTGGTGCTCAATCTTTTCCATGTCAAGGACCCCCAAAATTATATGTATTTGGCCGCGGACCCCCATGAAAATATTTTGTTCCAGGGACCCCCAGAAGCAACGATTTGAGTTAAAAATGTTTGCTTTAAAAATATATATATATTCAAAGATTTGCACACATTTTCACAATTTTTCAAAAATAGCAGATCTACAAGCTCATAGCGTGGCACTCGGTGCCGCGCTATGAGCTTGTAGATCTGGTATTTTTGAATAGCCCAAAGTGTAAAATAATGCTTTTTAGCTCAAATCAAAAAATGACACTGTTCCAGGTCTTAATGGGTTAAGACGGCGCCCCCTGCAGGTAAGCCGGGATCAGTGTTCCCTCAAAATGATGATCAAATGTGATCTAGATAATGTTTGCATTCTTCTTATGGCCCTAATTAAGACACTGCTGGAGCCAAGCAGATAAGACGACAACAACAACAACGTATTGATGCCCGTAGGCCACAGCTAGACGTTCCAGTGGACAATGTGTTTCACACAAAGCAGCAAACCACATGTAACGAGAAAGGCACAACAAAGTCGCAGCTATGCGGTTGGGATCCGGAAACCGGAAGGAACCGGATCCAACATTGTATAGGAACCGGAATCGGTTCCATCACATTTGGAACCGGTGTATCACACTGTCAAAAGAGCTGGTATGTGGACATCTGTTATACAATTAGTTTAATTTCATATACCAAATGGACCAAAAAGTTCCATTTGTACTCTCTCAGAGTTACAGACATGCAAGGGTTAATTTTGAACACTGTCAAGTAACCCAGAGGGTCCCTGCACCTCACTTTGAGAACCCCTACAATAAAATGTATGCAAATACGGTAACATCATTTGAATGTGTGTGTATCAAAAATTGTAACGAAGGTCAAAATGTTATAGTTGTTTTTTTCAAAATATAGGAATCGTTAAAGAGAACCATTAAGGAATCGGACTGTTGGGGAATCGTTAAAGAACCGGAATCATAAAAAATTGATTCCAAGCCTAGTCACGACAAGAACAAACAGAACAAACATTAAAAAAAAAGAAAGTACTGCTGCATGCACAGCAAAGTCCACAGTGTTGATTTAAAACTCGGAGAGTTAAATTAACACTTGGGGGATTTATCTTTTTGCTGCGTACAGATATGATTATATAATCACATATATATGGGAGTGCGTATATTCTGAGTGTAATTTAAGGCTTCTGCCGTTTGCTCAGGACTGTGTTCCATTCCGTCTTGTTCTCTGAGTCAGCATGTCCTCAACTATAGTCCTCTGTACAAAGAAAACAGCTAGCAAAGATCCCTATTGCACCAGGTAGTCGAAGGAGCACAACGTCCATGTCTACCAAAACACAACGAAAGCGCAGTGTGTTTCTGCAGGTAAACACCACCACACTACTACAGTGCCTGGTAACTGCTGACACAGAGCAGTGGTTCCAAACTTGGGGTTTGGGACCCCCAAGGTGGTCCCCAAATAATTGCTGGGGGTCCCCAGATGAGCTTAATGTGCAACATTGTTTTCTCACTCAGCAGTAAACAAACCAACATACAGTATAAGTGTATACAGGGTATCTCTGCACATTTCTAAAGTTACAGTTTAATGACGTTTAAGACCTTTTTAATACCAAAATCGTACCTACAATTGTCAAATATTAGGTAAGACAGAGGCAAACATTGAACCGAGTCAAACTAAATGTAATTCCTACAATTCCAAGTGCTTGTCAGTGTGGGGGGTCCCCAGTTCAAATATGATTATTTTGGGGGGTCGCGGCCTGAAAAGTTTGGGAACCCTTGATATGAAATTACCTTAAAGTTATACAATGCAGGTCCACAAATAAAGATCTGCTGGTCATTACCGTCACTGCAGGCCATTCATTTATTCCTCTGTTACCCAGAATTCCATTTGTTTTCACCGGAAGACGGAAGCGTTTCAAAAAGCGTTCTTTTAATTGTTTTATACGATCTGTGGATCGTTTCTCTTAGCCAGTGGAGCTTAGTTACTGTGAGCTGTGTTTTCTTTTTCTGTTGTTTTTCTCTTAAATCTCTTAAAATCAGCGTGAGTTTCCTTTTTGTTATTAGCGCGGTAGTTCCTGGCCAAACAGGAAACCGGTGCAGTAGTTCCTGGCCAAACAGGAAACCGGTGCATTTCCGCTTCCGTTTTCCGGCCAGATGACGTCATTTTCGCGGGAAAGTCCCCCCCGACACCATTCAATAGAAAATATATAAATAAAAGGCTTTCGGGGGGGAAATTCATGGAGTGGGTGTTGTGAAACATTTGCCACTTTAAGTTATACACACTATTTATTTAAGTCCAAAATTGGACTATACTTCTTCCACCACTGCCTTCCTGTAGCTTTATTATGTTCTAAAAGGTATACGTGTGTCTCTAACCATGGAATCCTCCCGATGCTCTGTACAGTTTAGGGGGCTATTTGGCTTCATGGGGGGCCTCTTTATGCGCCGTGCCGGTTTGCTCGGTTGGACTTTTTGGATTTCAGATAAACCTTGAGCTTCTCAAGAAATAAGAGTGTCTTTAAAAAAACAACAACTAGCGGGCTCTTAAAAACCTCCCTCGCAAGTTTAATTAAAAACAATACAGTAAATTACAAAAGCAGCAATATCTGAGGAGGGGAAAAGCAGGAAGAAGTCGCCTGTCGGGTGAAAACCTTGTACAGTATGTCCCAAATAGTTCCTTTTCAGAAATAACTTGTGTTCCAATGGATCAAAATGCAGCTGGATAAAAAAAATATCCGATCTACAAGCGCACAATGTGTCACAATGCCACGCGTTGTGAGCTTGTAGATTGGATATTTTTTACTACTTACCAGTGACACTGTAGTGTGATGAAGAAGGGCATACATTTACGGGAAAAAAAAAGAAAACGTTGAAATGCGGAGATACAAGGTTGTTCTGTCCCGACAGTCAGTGGCGTGCACAGAAAAAGGGATGCTAGGTTTCGAGTGGTTATGGTAAAAAGAAAAATCATATCACATAAAGATTTGGCTGACCCCCTGTTGAAGACCCCTGCTGTGCCCTTTTTTCAAAAGGGCTAGCACCACCTAGAGTCTATCTGTGCACGTCCCTGCCGACAGTGACAAAGTGAAAGCCTGGGAAGGCAAGTTTAAATTACGACCCCAGCGGCGGAAGCCATTTGAAAGGTGGGTGTAAATATCCTATAGGGTCGAGTGCATAAATAAATTAAAAAAAGACCACAAGTGCTGATCTGTCAATCACTATCACCACTTTCCCAGAATGCAACACTGGTGGCAGTGGTGGAAAGTAACTAAGTACATTTACTCAAGTACAGTACTTAATTACACTTTTGAGGATTTTTTTTTTTACTTTACTGGAGTATTTCCAATTTTCAATACTCTTACTTCTACTCAACTACATCTCAGAGGCAAATATTGTACTTTTACTCCACTACAATTATTTGAAAACTTTAGTTACTTTGCAGGTATAAATAATTATATTATAAAACATACATTAACCACTTTAGCCCTATTTTATACCTAGGCTATTTGAAAAGAGCCGATCTACAAGCTCACAACGCGTCGGGATGCGACACGTTGTGAGCTTGTAGATCTGCTATTTTAAAACATTTTTGTACTTTAAGTATATTTTGATGCCAATGCTTTTGTACTTTTACTAAAGTGACATTTTGAACACAGGGCCTTTTACTTGTAACAGAGTATTTTTATAGTGTGATATTGCTACTTTTACTCAAGTAAAACATTTGAATACTTTTTCCACCACTGACTGGTGGCTAGAGACCCCCGAGAGCAAGATCGGGGCGGGGTCCATATTTCATGCGGCTCGCCAACGTGAAAATGTGCTCGGCGAAATGCAAATTGCCGCACGCGTGATCTGCCGCATGATGGAAGGGGGGCCGTTACTCAGCTTGAACGAAGCTGGCATGCTGAAATGTACTGTCACGGACACACACACGTCTAGTGAGCACATTCCACATTCAATTATGTCTCAGATCCTCAACCTTTTTCCGTTTCAAGGACCCCCTGTTTAACCCATTAAGACCTGGAACTGTGTCATTTTTAGATTTGAGCTAAAAAGCTTTATTTTACACTTCGGGTATTCAAAAATAGCAGATATACAAGCTCATAGCGCGGCACCGAGTGCCGCGCTATGAGCTTGTAGATCTGCTATTTTTGAAAAATCGTGAAAATGTGTGCAAATCTTTGAATATATATATATTTCAAAGCGAATATTTTTAACTCAAATCTTTGCTTCTGGGGGGTCCCTGGAGCAAAATATTTTGAAGGGGGTCCGCGGCCAAATATATATCATTTTGGGGGTCCTTGACATAAAAAAGTTTGAGCACCACTAATATAGAAACATATGTTTTTCAGAAAACTGTTGGGATTTAGGAGACTGTTGGGCTTCAGGTCTTAAAGGGTTAATATGCATTAGGCCCGTGGTTCTCAAACTTTTTCATGCCAAGGACGCCCACGTTGATATGTATTTGGCCGCGGACCCCCATCTGAAAAGGTTTTGTGCCATGCAGGGACCCCCAGAAGAGAAGATTTACTGTATGTTAAAAAAATAAATATCTAAATTATCCAAAAGTTTCCAAACTTGTGACACTGACACGGAGCGGGCGGTAGAGTATCTGTAAAAAATGTTCAATAGTGGAGGTGTTGGTTGCTAGGTGTGATCACCGTGGTGCGCAAATTAGGACGCACTTCTTTCTTTTGTGGTTTTTATTTTTCGCACCGTACAGGGGGTTACAGCATTTGCAGTTTAGTTGTGTGTGGTTTTCTGTATATCAAAACAAAATACAGAACCAGGAGAGAAGTTACCCACATGTATTCAAAGTAACATAAACATAATTTCATTATACTGCACATCAAAAACACATCCAAACTCAAAAACAAACTCACTTAGAATGGACGCACACACTGAAGCCTCTGCTGCTGCTCTCTGTACCAGACCTGACACACTGGCCAAACACTTGATTTTAAAGGTGCATGGGATTGCAAATCATCAAATCAACAGCAGGTGCAACTAGTTGGCCAATTAACTGCTGTGCACTCAGCACACATTGAAGTGGAAACAAAGGGTCCATTTTAGAGGAAAAAACATAAACAATAATACTAAACTTAGAGTTTGGGGAATCTTCTTAACAGTATCTGCTATCTGCGTGCCGGTTGTGGTGGGCCGGTCTGGGCCTAAACGTCAGGGCCGAATTTTTGACCCAGTAGTCCAGTCCTGGACTTGGCCAACAGACATTTTCAGTCGTGAGATTTCATTTAGCTTTAATCCATGTAAGATTCAAGATACACCACGTTGGAAAGGGGGGAGGGAAGGGGGGGAGAAATATGCCAAGTCATCCGTTCGGAAGGATAATTCCCTCGACATTCTGTAGACGTCAGCCCCCGTGCCTAATAATATACTGTATAACAATATATTAACCCAAATGGATCGGTCGTTGGAAGGGGCCGGACAAAGGGAATGAGGCTAATGAAGCAAAGTTATGAGTTTGACTTTGTGTTTTGTGAGTGTATGTCTGTGATTATGCCTGTATGTGTGTTGGAGTGAGTGTGTACATGTAGTGTGCGTGCACACAGGGGCGGATTAAAACTCTAAGGGCCCCTAGGGGCAATTATCCTTCAGGCCCCGTCTCTACCCACAATTCTCGTCAGTTGAAAAATGTAGTAGGTGAAAATTGTTCGTCATAGTTTTAGTCGACAAAATTAAAACTTGTGGTAGTCAAGGGCCCCTAGCCTGGGCACTGGCCCGGTCTATAATCCGCAGTAGTGTAAAGTCATCTATAATACAATTTGAATCTGCGCCAGAACGGTTGTCAGTATGCGGTTGTCAGTATGTACGTTGCATCATTCCTGTCCCCGTGTGTGTAAGTTCCACTCTTTATATGGTTATGGCTGAGTCGTGTGACATGAGCGTGACGTCAGAGGTCCGTGCTCACAGGTCTGCCATGCCAGGTGTGAGTAATCACAAAGTGGGTTTTGGTCATTGCAGAGGTCATGCACGTCACCTGTTTGTCAAGTGGGTATTTTCATAGCCTGGCGTGGATTTAGGGGAGCACAAAACTCTCTCTCACACTGTGAGGTGCCGGTAATGTGGCACTGCCAAGTGGACGCCGCGTCACGCTAGACGTTCGGGCCGCGTAGTGGCCCGAACTTCTAGTTACGTACATTTACAAGAACTGTACTTAAGTAAAATGTTTAGGTATTTTTACTTTAGTGGAGTATTGCCAAATGTCAATACTTTTACTTCTTCTATTTGTAAACTTTAGTAACTTTGCAGATATAAATTATTATATTATAAAACATACCACTTTAGCCGTATTTTATACCTAGGCTATTTGAAAATAACAAATCTACAAGCTCACAACGCGTCGCATCGCGACGCGCTGTGAGCTTGTAGATCGGCTATTTTCTGCTAAGTATATTTTGATGCCAATACCTTTGTACTTTTACTCAAGTAACATTTTAAACACAGGCCTTTTATTTGTAACAGAGTATTTCTTCATTGCGATATTGATACTTTTGCTCAACTAAAACATTTGAGTACTTTTTCCCACCACTGATAATCCGTCCATGTGTGCATAACATATGGATGATATTTATTTTTACAATGTGCAGGTGTGAGTGTGTGTGTGTGTTTACGTGCATGCACATGCATAATGCAGTGTGACCAGAAGCAGGGGATAAAACATATTCCCTACTGATGATAAAAATGAATAACCAGAGGGGGGGATAACAAAAGCAGAGGCATGAATTCCATCCCCCCAGCGGGTGTGATTGTATATATGCGTCTGTGCATACATAATGTGAATGCATGATTACCAATGCACACGTGGCAAGTGTTTGCACACATACCATACATGTAAAGGTCTGCTTGTGCATGATTTATGTAAATGGCTGCATGTGTGTGTGTGTGTGTGAGAGAGAGAGAGAGAGAGAGAGAGAGAGAGAGAGAGAGAGAGAGAGAGAGAGAGAGAGAGAGAGAGAGAGAGAGAGAGAGAGAGAGAGAGAGAGAGAGAGACACACACACAGAGAGACAGGGACAGACAGACGGTGGGAGAAAGAGACAAAGAGACACAGACACAGAGAGAGAGAGACGGAGAGAGAGAGAGATGGAGTGAGAGAGAGAGAGAGAGAGAGAGAGAGAGAGAGAGAGAGAGAGAGAGAGAGAGTGTGTGTGCGTCCAGGTGTACATGAGAGAGGCTGAGTGATTACATAATTGCACAACTCTGTTTGCATTTGAGTATTTGCCTATTCAGAGTGTGACCCCTGTGTGTGTGTGTGTGTGTGTGTGTGTGTGTGTGTGTGTGTGTGTGTGTGTGTGTGTGTGTGTGTGTGTGTGTGTGTGCTGAAGAAGGCAGAGTAGAGGGTCGCTGGCTAGGAGAGCATGCAGATGAGATTCCAGTATGCTGATCAAATGACAATTTCACAATTATCCATCTCTCTCTCTCTCTCTCTCTCTCTCTCTCTCTCTCTCTCTCTCTCTCTCTCTCTCTCTCGTTTTAATACAGCATTTTTTTACAGCAATACAGTTGACCAGAGAAGACATACAGTACAGTATGTACCTCAAACATTATAAACATACATGAACCAGTGTTTATTTTGACAGCAAATTTTGATTTAGTTTTAGTCATAGTCTTTTGAATAACATTTAATTTAGTTTTAGTCATATTTTAGTCATCTGAAATGTTTTAGTTTTTTGTCTAGTTTTAGTCGACTAAATATCACAAGATTTTAGTCGACTGAATCTACAGTTGATTTCGTCGACTAAAATGTATTTTGGTGGGGCCTTGATGGCGTCGCAATGGCTGATTTTAAAGTTGGTTGCATGCTCACAACGCGTCGCGATGCGACGCGTTGTGAGCTTGTAGATCTGCTATTTTCAGAGCGCAACACTCGAGCAACCAAACATGACATGATATCTTCTCCACTAGTCATTTTAGTCTAGTTTGACCAAGTTGGAAACTTTACCTGCGAGGACAACAACAGCGCTTCATATTGTTTACTTGTTCGGCTCAAATCTAGGCAGAAAGCGGTAGCTCTGGCATGGAGTTAATTCCACCATGAAGCTGTATGGACTCATGGGGGGGAATTACTGGGAGAGATTTTTGGAAGAGAACAAGCTGGCAGCCGTGTTCCCTAGTCACTTCGTCAGCCAAGATGTACAGTTTGCCACTGGCCGCATTAATGTGACATGATACATATCAATTGTTAGGACGCGTTGTGAGCTTGTAGATCGTCTTTTTTTCTCCCCCGCTACATTGTGTGATGAAATAAGGCGTTGTTGAGAGCTTGTAGATCTTATTTCCAAATAGCCAGTGTAGGCTATACTGTAAGTCCAAAGTGAAATTGATTTTGATGCTAAATGAACTATAATGTTGCCGGGGACCCCCTGGAACCCCCCTCAAGGACCCCAGAGGGTCCACACTTTGAGAACCACTGCAGTATGCGTATAACACCGTTGGACGCACACACGCACGCGCGCGCGCGCACACACACACACACACACACACACACACACACACACACACACACACACACACACACACACACACACACACACACACACACACACACACACACACACACACACACACACACACACACACACACACACACACGAAAGAAATGAATGCTCTTCAGGCTGAGCTGTGCGACATTCAGCACTGTATGTACAGGTAGTGTATGTCTGTCCTGTACACTCCACTCCACACAGCACAATCTACAGCAGCAGGACTCTGTGTACTGTAGCACTGTGGCTAGAAACCTAGTATGTCCAAAACCCATTCCTTTTTTTTTATTATCACCCCAAAAAAAAACATTTTAAAAAATAGTGAAAGTAGGGCGATCTACAAGCTCACAACGCGTCGCCCCGCGACGCGTTGTGAGCTTGCAGATCTGCTACTTTCACTACTTGTGTGTGACACTCTTGCAGAGGTGGAAAAAGTACTCAAAAGTTTGAATTGAGTAAAAGTATCAATACTACAATTTAGAAACACTCTGTTACAAGTAAAAAGTCCGGAATCCAACATTTACTTGCGTAAAAGTACAAAAGTATTGGTATCAAAATGTACTTAAAGTGCCAAAGTACTCATTATGCAGAATGTCCCATTTTACACGTTTCAAATGTATAAAATGTATACAAATCTTTTGAAAATAGCAGTTTTACAATGCGACTCATTGTGAGCTTGTAGATCTATTTTCAAATGGCCAAAATGTACATAGGGTTCAAGTGGTTAATGTATGTTTTGTAATAATAATCGAAATCTATGAAGTAACTAAAGTGTTCAAATAATTGTAGTGGAGTAAAAAGTACAATATTTGCCTCTGAGATGTAGTGGAGTAGAAGTAAAAGTACAGACAACTGGAAATACACCAGTAAAGTAAAAACACCTAAAAAGTTTACTTACAGTAAGTACAGTACTTGAGTAAATGTACTTAGTTACTTTACACCACTGCACTCTTGTATGATGAAGTAGGGCGTTAATTTACGGGGATAAAAACATTAAAACGTTGAAATATGGAGATACAGGGTTTCGACCGCGACACAATAATGCTCTGTCTGGATGCGGTCCAATGCAGAAGGTGCTGACGGCGAGGAAAAGCAGCCACATAACTGTCCTATAGCTAATGGCCATGTTTCTGGGTTACTACAGGAGCGCTCTGTAAATCACCGCCGTCCGCGTGGAAAACCTCGCGGAAACCGTTTACTTTTTCGGGAAACGGGCAGCGGTGGAAAAAAGTACTGACATTTCTTACTTTAAGTAAAAGTATCAATACCACAATGTTGTAGAAGTACTCCGTTACATGTGAAAGGCCCGTGTTCAAAATGTTACTTGAGTAAATAAAGTACAAACGTATTGGCATCAAACTATACTTTAAGTACCAAAAGTAAAAGTACTAAAATGTTTGAAAATAGCAGATCTACAAGCGCACAACGCGTCGCGATGCGACGCGTTGTGCGCTTGTAGATCGGCTATTTTCAAATAGCCTATGTGTAAAATAGGGCTGAAGTGGTTAATGTGTTTTATAATGTAATAATTTACATCTGCAAAGTAAAAAAACAAAACAAATATCCATGAATTCAAGTCTCCATGGGGTGACTAATCGATAGGAAAAACTATCCCTTTAAATAGCGAACGTAGCAGATCTACAAGCTCATGGCGGGTCACGTCGCAACGCAATGTTGAGCTTGTAGATCGGCTTATAGATTAGGTCCTTGACAAGGACCCCCCCCCTTGGCATGAAAATGTTTGAGAACCACTGGACTAATACGTCAAGGAACGTGACGTATACATATATACGTACATGTGAAGAACACGTAATGAGCTGCCCTGCTGCCTCCACCCTTGGGACCGACGGCCCTCATGAGCTGTATTATAGTGTCCTCTCGGGAAACAGAAATCAATATGCCCGAAGACACAATCCAAGGGCGAGCTTTGTTCTTCACTAATGTATCACGGCATCGTGGTCGGCACGTGGATCCCTTCAAACGACGCAGCAGCTGTAGCAAGGTGACAGCACAAAAGGTCTACAGTGCCCGGCCCGGCGTGTTCGTTGGGTACTTGCGTAATACACGTGTGAGCGCTGAGCTATCGATCGATCGCGCGCGCACACACACGTACTGTACACAGCCAGAGTACATGTGTTTAACCCATTCAAACTGGGTACGCATCTTTGTCAATTTTAGATTGATTTGGCTATTCAAAAATAGCAGACATACACGCTCACAGCTACACTAAGAGCTTGTAGATCTGCTTTTGTTTTGTCATGAAAATCATGAACATTTTTGCAAATCTTTGAATATATAAAGTAAACATTTGTAACTCAAATCTTTGCTTCTGGGGGGTCCCTGGAACAGCATATTTTGAGATGGGGGTCCGCGGCCAAATTCATATCTCAAAAATGTTTTCTAAATCCTAACAGTCTGTTGCTATATCAGTGGTGCTCCAACTTTTCCATGTCAAGGACCACCCAAAATGATATGTATTTGGCCGCGGACCCCCATCTCAAAATATGTTGTTCCAGGGACCCCCCCCCCCCCCCCAGAAGCACAGATCGGAGTTAAAAATGTTTGCTTTAAAACACATATATATGCAAAGATTTGCACACATTTTCTAGATACAAAAAAAATTGCTTGTATCTGCTATCTTTGAATAGCCAATGAAATCTTAAAATGACAGAGATGCTTTCCCAGTCTTAATGGGTTAACCCCATTAATGTCTTCTAAATCCTAAGAGTTTTCTTTAAAACGTATGTTTCTATATCAGTGATTCTCAAGTTCGCTTTAAAAGAATATAAATATATCAATTTGCACAGATTTTCTCAATTTTTCAAAAATAGCAGATCTACAAGGTCATAGCGCGGCACTCGGTGCCGCGCTATGAGCTTGTATATCTGCTATTTTTGAATAGCCAAAGTGTAAAATAATGCTTTTTAGCTCAAATCAAAAAATGACACAGATGCGTCCCTGGTCTTAATGGGTTAAAAGACAGGTGTAGACAGATGGACGGATGGACGGACGGACCGATCGAGATTTATATCCATTTATGTCAGCTAAGATGTTTGACAGTGAACATGGCTCCCAGGAAGAATATAGCTATGGCCACACGTACAGTACGTGGCATATGCTAATGGCGTTGTGAATAAACAATACACAATGCAAGTCCTAATTAGAGCACTCCATCTTTCATTCCCTCAAATCACCCATCCCAGAAGACCGTACCACTGGCTGTACCACACAATTGGATTAAATGTGTGCGATGCTCCAGCCACCCACAGTCACAAATGTGCTTAACGCTCGTCTCGCCTTAAAGGGGAAATCCACCCATTTTCAATATTTAACTATGTCATTAATATAGCATAAAGGAGTTGTGTGGAAATAAGAAAAAAGTTCCCCCCTTTCTGTGTTGCCTTGAACTGGAGGATTGATTGTAGGTTTAACATTGCAAATTACAACATGATGAGTCATCACGTTGTAATTTGCAATGTTAAACTCACAATCAATCCTCCAGTTCAAGGCAAAAAGAAAAGGGGGGAACTTTTTTCTTATTTCCACACAACTCCTTTATGCTATATTAATGACATAGTTAAATATTGAAAATGGGTGGATTTCCCCTTTAAAGCAATGCCACCCGTTGCAACAAACAAAAACAGAAATGTAGTCGGAGAGATAGTTACAGCGGTACAGTGACCTTGTAGGGTGTGCTAAGAACGGAAAGGGCTAATATCCGCACGCGGTCTTAAAAGCTCCCAAAATCATAATTTCAACCTACGGAGGGCGTTGTTATGTACAGACGTGAACCGGAACATGAACACATCAGCATAATGGATGGAAGACACCCGAGACATTGCCGCTGCCATCGGCATTTCAACGAGACAGCTACCAATGATTTAAATTAAGCAATTATCAAGGAAACAATCAGCAATCTGTGGTATATATGGTCAACATTCATACTGTCAATATAAGCAATGAGGATAGAGATAAAAATGCAACTATAGTGCTTCTAACACCGCAAATGGTTGTCTATAACATTGGTTCTCAAAGTGGGGTCCGGGGACCCCCAGGGGTACTTGAGGGGGTTCCAGGGGGTCCCCAGCTAAATGATGGATAGGAACCAAATGGACCCTTATGGGTCTGTAACTCTGAGAGTGTCCAAATGGAACCAAATGGACCCTAACGGGTCCATTTGGTTCCATTTGTACACTCTCAGAGTTAAATTAACATTGATTTTACAATATAAATTGGGGTCCCAGGGATAGAAATGCCAATACATGGGGGTCCGTAGCCTAATGCATGTCAAACTGGGGGTCCTTGAAATTAAAATGGTTGAGAATCACTGATAGAGAGCCGTAAAAAATCTTCTCTTATGGTGGTCCCTGGCTTATCTTTTCGAATGGGGGTCCGCGGGCTAATAAGTGTCAATTTGGGGGTCCTTGACATGAAAAAGTTTGAGAACCACTGGGCTAGAGGCTTTGTTAGGTACAAACGTGAACCGGAACATGAACACATCAGCATAATGGATGGAAGACACCCGAGACATTGCCGCTGCCATCGGCATTTCAACGAGACAGCTACCAATGATTTAAATTAAGCAATTATATTATCAAGGAAACAATCAGCAATCTGTGATATATACAGAGATTTTTCATAGGAATTTATAGACTACGTGACAACCAGGAATAGTTTGGTGACCACAGGAGAGACTGTTGACAGCCGGAATGTAGACGGCACCCCGGGAGCAGTATGGGTTAGCGCCCCATGCTGTGTCTTCCGTGAGGAAGAAGCCCAACAAACCCGCGGTTAGGCCTTTAGGAGGGCCATTCCAGCGTACCGCAAGCAGAGCTAATACCATTAGACAGCCCAATCTAGTGGTATCGGCCCAAGGAACCATCACGCCAGAAGGAAATGTTTGGATCGGGGCGGTGCACCTGATCTGGCGCAGCGCTCAGGTCCTGGACCTGGTGAGACGAAGGAGGAGCCCGGCCAGGAGACAACCCACAGAGCCTAGTCCCTCCACGTGCCAGAGCCTCCCCGAGTCCCGGCAGAGTACTTCCAGAGAAGCGGACTGCCCTGTCTTTCCCTATAGGACTGACCGTGGGTGCTACTGGGACGTAAGTCGGGGCTTGATCAACCCTGGCTGGGTCACCTGGGCGAGGGTGTATGTTGTATGTTGCGAGACCCGAAACACCCTATGACCCCAGGCTACAACACTGATGATACGTCCCAGTTGCATCCATGTGATGTTTTTCTTTATCATGGTCAACATTCATAGTGTCAATATAAGCAATGAGGATAGAAATAAAAATGCAACTATAGTGCTTCTAACACCGCAAATGGTTGTCTATAACATTGGTTCTCAAAGTGGGGTCCGGGGACCCCCAGGGGTACTTGAGGGAGTTCCAGGGGGTCCCCAGCTAAATGATGGATAGGAACCAAATGGACCCTTATGGGTCTGTAACTCTGAGAGTGTACAAATGGAACCAAATGGACCCTGACGGGTCCATTTGGTTCCATTTGTACACTCTCAGAGTTAAGTTGACATTGGTTTTACAACATTAATTGGGGTCCCAGAGATAGAAATGCCATTAAATGGGGGTCCGTAGCCCTAATGCATGTCTAACTGGGGGGTCCTTAAAATGTATCTTTTCAAATGGGGGTCCGTGGGCTAATAAGTGTCAATTTGGGGGTCCTTGACATGAAAAAGTTTGAGAACCACTGGTCTATAAGGATAATGGATCAATATCTATTACTCAGATAACAAGCACCAGCCTCCCGCCGTAATTATTGTTGGATGTGCGTGCAACCCTGTGTTAATCCAGTGTTAATCCACTGGTTATCGTTAACGAAACACAAGTCTTACCACTGGGTGGCGGCAGAGAGCAGCTAATGCCCCAACCGCCACACCACGGCATTGATGTCACGGCATACAAAGTGTACGAGCAGTGGACTTGGCCAGAGGCTCTGGCCAAGTCCACTGCTCCAGATAACTGTGACTGGGGGGGCTATGGGCGGGCTGGCTTTTTTTTAGAGCAGGGGCTAATGAATTTTGTCAACAAACAATAATGAATAATACTAATATGACAAACGAGATTCAATGATCCTAGTTTAATAAATACATAAAAAGTATGATTTCATAGTATGGTCTACATAGAAGTCACATATTTATATATATTTTATTTATTTATTCCATAAATATTTTTCATAACAATTGGGTTTGTGGGGAGTGGGGGGGCTTAGGGGTGGCTTCGCCTTCACCAAGCCCCCCCCCCCCCCCCCCCCTGGAGCCGTCAATCGACACGGACAGGCTATGGCCCAGAGGCTGTCTGTCGATTGGCCGTGATGTCACCCTAACAACCCATCCATCCATCCATACATACATCCATCCTCCACCGATTATCCGGAGCCGGGGGGCAACAGTTGCAGCAGAGAGCTCCAGACTTCCAAATTTCAAGGCTACATTTGCCAATTCATGCTGGGGGATCCCGAGGCCATGTTCCATGGCCCGCGTGGAGATATAACCCCCCCCAACCCCCCGCCATCTGGTCCTTGGTCTGCCCTGGGCCCTTCTCCCAGTGGGACGTGCAAGAGGACCTCCCTATAGGGAGACACTCAGGAGGCATCCGTACAAGATGCCCAAGTCCTTTCCATGTGAAAGAGCGGAGGCTCTATACTACCTTCTCTTGGGTGACTGAATTGTTCACTCTATAAACGCCATCCGCCCATCCGAGACAACCCTTTTAGGCTGCTTGTAACTAGCCTGGGATCCAGCACTACGTTCGGCTGATTATTTTTTTTTCACTTCGCGTATCAGTCTGCCCTACTATTTGACTGGTATTTAACCTACAGATGTCTTCTAAATCCCAACAGTTTTCTGAAAAATGTTGTTTCTATATCAGTGGTGCTCAAACTTTTTCATGTCACACTTTTTCACCCCCAAAATGATATGTATTTGGCCGCGGACCCCCATCTCAAAATATGTTGTTCCAGGGACCCCCAGAAGCAAAGATTTGAGTTAAAAATGTTCGCTTTAAAAGAATATAAATACATTAATTTGCACACATTTTCTCCATTTTTCAAAAATAGCAGATCTACAAGCTCATAGCGCGGCACTCGGTGCCGCGCTATGAGCTTGTACATCTGCTATTTTTCAATAGCCAAAGTGTAAAATAATGCTTTTTTATAGCTCAAATCTAAAAGTCACACAGATGCGTTCCAGGTCTTAATGGGTTAAATTACACAGGCATGTCAAGAAGTGACTCGAGTTTTACGCTGGACAACACTGAATCAGAAGCCACAAGTCGTTTCCTCCCGTTTGTGCACGGAGATAGGAGGCTTTTCCAGACTGTGTAGCGAGTGAGAAAAAAAAAAATCCGCCGAACGCAGCGAAGTCTGAATCCCAGGCTAGCTTGTAAGCGCAATCGTATATACTTTCGATCATGACCCACACACACTTCATGATGACCATAGATGAGAGATCACCTATTCAGTTGTTTCGGTCGCCGCCCACAAACGCCACAAGTGCCAGCAGAGATGAAGAGGAGAATGACAGACGGTGTCTTTGCAGCCCAGAAATGGTCTCCAAGTATTATTATATTCTAGAAGAACACCGGAATGAACACAGTGTCACTGTCAATAGTCACACCAGTCAACAGAGACATGCTTCTTCTTCTTATGAATGATTCAGAAAAGATCAGTGGTGGAATGTAACTAATACATTTACTCAAGTACTGTACTTACGTAACATTTTTAGGTACTTTTACTTTTTCTTTCCCGATTTTCTGTACTTTTACTTCTACTCCACTACATCTCAGAGAGAAATGTGTACTTTTACTCCACTACAATTGTTTTAAAACTTTAGTTACAAGTTACTTTGCAGGTATAACTTATTACATTATAAAACATACATGAATCACTTTAGCCTTATTCTATAACTAGGCTATTTGAAAATAGCAGATCTACAAGCTCACAACGCGTCGCGATGCGACGCGTTGTGAGCTTGTAGATCGGCTATTTTCAAACATGTTAGTACTTTTACTTTTGGTACTTTAAGTACATTTTGATACCAATACTTTTATACTTTTACTCAAGTCGATTTTGAATTCCGGACTTTTACTTGTAACAGAGTACTTCTACATCGCAGTATTGATACTTTTACTTAAGTAAAACATTTGAGTACTTTTTCCACCACTGGAAAAGATGACTCAGTGCACAAGGCTGAATGCTGTGGTTAGCATATAGCGTGAGGGTCAGCATGGTCAGGATCCTCAGCTGTACATGTTCTGTATGTTATGCCTGATTTGTGCTTGGCTGCGTCAGCGTGCCGTTTTTGCGCAACCAAGTATAAATGACCCCCATAGACCAAGGGGTCTTTAAAAGGGGGTCCGAGACCCCTAGGGGGTCCTCAGAGTTACTACAGAGGGGCCACCAAATCTTTGTGTTTATTTTTTCAATTAACTCTCTCAGTGCCAAGCCACGAGTTATCCCGAGTTTTTTCTGAATGCCCTTTTTTTTTTTTTGGAAAAGAATGTTCAGAACCCAAGATATCGTGATCCGAAGATTTGCTGCTCCATTCACTCCTTGTTTAACCCATTAAGACCTGGAACTGTGTCATTTTTAGATTTGAGCTAAAAAGCATTATTTTACACTTTGGGGCTATTCAAAAATAGCAGATATACAAGCTCATAGCGCTATTTTTGAAAATTTAGAAATTTTTTGAAAATTCGTGAAAATGTGTGCAAATCTTTGAATATATATATTTTTAAAGCGAACATTTTTAACTCAAATCTTTGCTTCTGGGGGGTCCCTCGAACAAAATAATTTTAGATGGGGGTCCGCGACCAAATACATGCCATTTTGGGGGTCCTTGACATGAAAAATATTGAGCACCACTGATATAGAAACATGCGTTTTTCAGAATACTGTTGGGATCTAGGAGACATGTAGAATCGGCTTCAGGTCTCAATGGGTTAACTTATAACTGAAAAAGGCTGTATCTCGCTTCCTAAGCACTTTTTTTTTACTTAAAAAAAAAGAAAAAAAATCTGGCACAGTATATGAACATATTTTTTATTTCATTGGCACTGAGAGAGTTAACCACTTCAACCCCCTATTCTGAGGGGAACATTAACCAAAACACGGTGTTGTGAGCTTGTAGAGCGCCTAAAGGTTTGGTGTAGAGGGGAAAAATAGTAAACCAAGTACATAGCCAACAGTCAAGTTTACTAAGTATTGAGGATTCAAGTAAATAATGTCTGAAAATCAGCATTAACATGACATAAAGCTTAAAGGGGCTACACCATGAATTAAAGAAATATATATTATATATAAATATTGCCCCCTAATACGTTTTAAACAGGTTGTAAGCCTAAAAAACATCCTGATATTTTTTCTCACAATCTGACTGTCTGTCATTCCAAGCTTTTTCAGCTGCAATACCAAAACGTCCTATTGGGCAGGGGGGGGCTACTGAGCAATTCTGTCTAGCCATCATCAATGCAAAATCAGGGCAAGTGACATCACTTGCCCTGCCATTCTGAAATGGCCTGTTCAGACACGCCCATTCAGGAAATCCATGAAATGAGCATGAATGACTGAATGTTAAAACAAATATATTTGTTTGGGTACAAGAGACACTGGGGAGCCCAAAAAATACTAGCCACCTAAAAAAATGAAATTCATGGTGTAGCCCCTTTAAGTGTGAAAAATGTACAAAAAGCACGAAAACAGCATTGATGACAGTACTGTCAAACAAGTCTATGAAGCCATATGGAATCTATGAAAAGGTTTAATCTGCATTTTTTTTTTAAATCGGTTTCACTAATCCCACCGCTTCCTGTGTTATGTTTGAACTACGTACGCCTGATAACACAAAAGTCACGTTTGACATTTAAAAGATATGTCGAGAATAAACAGACAACATAGGTTGTTTTTGCACTACCATACTGTACCAGCCCTGACGAAAAAAGGAACGTCCTCTAGTATTTGAAGTTAAATACAATTTTAGGGTACTCTTACTTTACTTGAGTATGTCCATTTGTTTATACTTTATATTTTTACTCCACCACATCTCAGAGGCATATATTTTACTTTTCATTTAGAGTATTATTACATTAATAACTTAAGCCCTATTTTATACAGTACTTTGGCTAAAATGTAGTAAAATTTGAAAGATCTTAGTACTTTGGTACAGTGAGTATATTTTTACGCCAATACTTTTGTACTTTGTACTTCTTCCAACACTGGAAACAGGGTGAATATCTCTCTCACTCTCTCTGTGTGTGTGTGTGTGTGTGTGTGTGTGTGTGTGTGTGTGTGTGTGTGTGTGTGTGTGTGTGTGTGTGTGTGTGTGTGTGTGTGTGTGTGTGTGTGTGTGTGTGTGTGTGAGAGAGAGAGATATAAAGACTTTTCCAGTTACTCAGACTGACTCGGCTGCCAAAAGTATCACTGGGCCTCTGCAGTGGGCCCCTGGGTGGAGAGGAGACTGGGCCTGGATCCAATGCTCTAGTGGAGCATGCACCACCCCAGCATCACAGTGTGTGTGTGTGTGTGTGTGTGTGTGTGTGTGTGTGTGTGTGTGTGTGTGTGTGTGTGTGTGTGTGTGTGTGTGTGTGTGTGTGTGTGTGTGTGTGTGCGTGTGCGTGTGCGCGTGTGTGTGTGGTAGTAGTCAGTGGTGTAAAGTAACTAAGTACATTTACTTTTACTTCAGCAGATATAAATGATTACATTATAAAACATACATTAACCACTTTAGCCCTATTTTACACCTAGGCCATTTGAAAATAGCAGATCTACAAGCTCACAACACGTCGCATCACGACGTGTTGTGAGCTTGTAGATCTGCTATTTTCAAACGTTTTAGTACTTTTACTTTAAGTACATTTTGATACCAATACTTTCGTACTTTTACTCTATGACATTTTTAATTCCTTGTAACAGAGTACTTCTACATTGCAGTATTGATACTTTTAAGTAAACCTTTTTCCTGTTTTCCACCACTGATAGTAGTACAATAGATAACTGAGTGGAGGTGCACGTGTGTGTGTGTGTGTGTGTGTGTGTGTGTGTGTGTGTGTGTGTGTGTGTGTGTGTGTGTGTGTGTGTGTGTGTGTGTGTGTGTGTGCCTGCGCGCTTTGGGTTTACCACGCTGGCGCTTGTGTGCATCACAGTGTGCGAGCGGAGTGTGGTGCCATCACGACTTTCTCCCGCCCTACAGGCGGCCAAACACTGGGAACCCTCAGATCGTGTGCCTGCTATACGACTCGCTCCAAAAATATGTCCAAAAAGTTTGACAACATGGAAGAAAACACCAAGCACGAAGGGTGACACAAGATGCAAGAATTATCCCTTGAATTCTCCATTCTTTTTTAATGTTTTAATTTGTTTTAACCCATTAAGACCGGGGACGCGTCTGTGTTATTTTAGATTTCTTTGGCTATTCAAAAATAGCAGATATACAAGCTCATAGCGCGGCACTCGGTGCCGCGCTATGAGCTTGTATATCTGCTATTTTTGAAAAATCGTGAAAAATATTTTTTTATACTTTTTTTCAAAAAAAACGTTTTGGTTTTAGAAAAGGTTTTTAGAATCGGCCTCAGGTCTTAATGGGTTAAATAGTAAATGGACTGCATTTATATAGCGTCTTTCTAGTCTTTCTGAGCCTTAATCCAGAGCGACTTACAGTAAGCAAGGTAAACACAAGGTAGTACATCAAATGTAAAGAGACAGTGTAGTGCCAGTAAATAAACCAAGAACCTACCATCAGTCTAAACATTATAATATGAAAACATATATATATATATGTGCATTGAAACTTTGCAAACTATAGGATGCCAAGTCAACGAATGAACCTGGCATCTGTCTAAATAACACACCATCTCCATCACCAACCTTTGCATAAGACTGCATGATCGTCAAGGCTAGGGCAAGTGCTTCCAAGTGCCTATCGTGACACAACATAGGAATGCCATAGGGTCGATGCCAGTCAAATTAAACTGAATAAAAAAATAATGCACAACAAACACCTATTGTTCTACGACTCTCCACTACAATATAGGACCCATCTTGACCTTGACCTTTCAGCCCAGTCATTTAACACTATCTTTGGACCAGCATGGAAAATCCATTCTTGATTTTGATCTTCACCGTGGCCTTGAACTTTGACCTTTTCGACCCAAAATGTAATCTCTCTGGAGCAGGCTACTGACCGCGCGCTTACGCACACGCACACACACACACACACACACACACACACACACACACACACACACACACACACACACACACACACACACACACACACACACACACACACACACGATTACAATTCCCTGCCACGTGTGAATGCAAGCAGGGTATTAAAGCAAAGTAAAGAAAGATTATTAAAGTACAGATAATGGCAGATTAAGTCGTTGTGCAGTGTATGGAGCAGATGACACATGCAGTGTTCCATTAATTAACGTTTTAACACAAAATGAGTGTGTCTATCTCTCTCACTGTCTAGTAAGGTCTTCAACTCATCCCCTCTCCCTCTCTCTCTGTGTGTGTGTGTGTGTGTGTGTGTGTGTGTGTGTGTGTGTGTGTGTGTGTGTGTGTGTGTGTGTGTGTGTGTGTGTGTGTGTGTGTGTGTGTGTGTGTGTGTGTAGTATTACTATACTTTTGAGGACAATTGGCCCTCACAAGCATAGTGGAATGAGTAATATGAATTGCCTGGTGTCTGGATGCAGGTGTCGCACTCAACGGAAATTGGCTGGCTATTATTTTGGGCTTTAGACTTGGGGTTAGAAATGGCAAGAAATGCCATTCTTAGAATCACTGTCCTAATACTTCCTCTCAAGTATAGTAGTATAAATGTGTGTGTGTGTGTGTGTGTGTGTGTGTGTGTGTGTGTGTGTGTGTCTCTCCAGCCCACTCTCCCCTATCAGCCACATGCCATTTTACTATTTCAAGGTAAGAACCCTCGAGGGAAGGTGCACAGAGAATGGCCAGCGTGGCAGTCACTGCGTGTACACACACACACACACACACACACACACACACACACACACACACACACACAAATGTACGCAGTGCAAATGTGGACAGTGCCATACCTTGCGGCAGTGGTGTAATGAAGCAGTGAAAGGATGAACAGCATAATATTGGACAAAAGAACAGCGGTGGAAGATGCACTCTGATTTTTATTTATTTTTTACTTACAGGGTGATGAAACTCCAGGCCGATTGTGCGGTTTGTTTTTCCCGATTCAGGATAAAAAAACAAAAACAGCAGCAGAATAAAAACACGACAGGCCGCATGAGGAGGATATTGTACCAGGCGTTTTCAAACTATTTTATTTTGAGGACCCTGGGGGTCCTTCAAATAAGACTGACTTTTTTTTTTAAAACTCCGGCCACAGTGGAGATTTTTAGGTTTGCCGTGTGGACAAGATACACTGAGTTTTCGACTGCCACGTCACAGCATTGTGACGTCATCACTCATCACCAGCGGCGGCAGGTGGATTTTTACCCAGGTAGTGAGTGCTACATTTTGATAGGCCCTGCCCTAGTAGTAGTCATTAATTTGTGAACGACAGACATAATTAATGGCATGATAAAAAATGTGTACATCCACGATACCGTCGTGCGTCAAAGCATATAACTCAGTCGGCATGGACATATTATAGCCTGGGATCCAGCCTGATTCGCTACGTTCGGCGGACTTTTTTCTCTCTCTCCGCTTATCAGTCTGGAATGCACCCCATTGACTCGTTTTGCAGAACTACACTGGAACTACATATGTTACGTTAGGCAACGTCGTTGCTGATTGGATGTTGTTCAAACGAATGACGAATCACAACGATCACACTGTTTTTTTTGTCCCGCCCCGCACCACAGACCAATCAGAAGCCACGGCACGACTCGAAACGTTTGTCATGTCCCGCCTCCCTTGGAGATAGGAGGCATTCCAGACTGAGAAGCGAAGAGAGAAAAAAAAGTCCGCCGAACGTAGCGAAGCAGGCTGGATACCAGGCTAGACATATTAGGCATAGAAAGTGAAGCTCACCAGTTGGAATGAGCAGCAGCAGTCAGTACAGTTCTATGTGTATAGATATCTATGCGCTGTAACCAGCGCACACGGAAAGCCCGGTTCCCTTGCATTGACGAGAGTGAACTATACGCATGCGCGAGTCAATGTAAAGACTTTTGCGCACACAGCATTAAGTTTAGGCACAGTGGAACGTTTTTATCTACATTTTATGGTAGATTCACTCACTACAGTCAGTATACAGTATATAATATTTACCTTGTTGGTTTGATCACTTAAAAAAATATATATATAGAATATATTTTAAAGCAGTGGTTCTCAAACTTTTTCATGTGAAGGACCCCAAAATTGACACTTATTCGCCCGCGGACCCCCATTTCAAAAGATATGCCAGGGACCCCCATAGGAGAAGATATTTTACGGCTCTAGCAGTGATTCTCAACCATTTTAATTTCAAGGACCCCCAGTTTAACATGCATTAGGGCTACGGACCCCCATTTAATGGCATGTATGTCTCTGGGACCCCAATTCATATTGTAAAATCAATGTTAATTTAACTCTGAGAGTGTACAAATGGAACCAAATGGACCCGTTAGGGTCCATTTGGTTCCATTTGTACACTCTCAGAGTTACAGACCCATAAGGGTCCATTTGGTCCCTGTCCATCATTTAGCTGGGGACCCCCTGGAACCCCCTCAAGTACCCCTGGGGGTCCTCGGACCCCACTTTGAGAACCAATGTTTTAAAGTCATATTTATTCAAGGAAGATCTAGGTTTAGGAGAGGTGGTGCGGCGCACTAGCGCCCTCTATTGACGGGCCGCCACTGGTCATCACCTCACACTGTTATCTCCTATGTTTACATGAGGATTTCATAATGGCGGATGTTGACAAAAATAGCGCCGAGTCTAACATTAATAACAGTGCTTTTTAGTTTATTAGCGGAATACAGACACAAGGAACAAGGTGGTGCCGGAATGAAAACTATGAAGTCCACACTCTCAAAAAAGTTACAATAACACATTAAGACCTGGAACAGTCTCATTTTTAGATTTGAGCTAAAAAGCATTATTTTACACTTTGGGCTAGGGGTGTGCCGATACACTAATTTCACGAAACGATACGATACGATATTTGGCTCACAACTTCGATACGATTTCGATACGATACGCACTTTTTTTATTATGAAAATATATGGAGGAGAAAAAAAGAAAATGCAAACAAATAATTCTGTTTTTGCATTATTCAGATATGCAAACTTGTAGCTTTTCAGCTACAATAGCCGTTTTGAATCCAAATAGTATGACACCTGACCCGAAAAAAAAACATGTTGTCACTCTTTTCACTTTGGGGCCGTTTGCATGCCTGATTATTATGATTGTAGAAAAAAAATATATATATTTTTTTCAAAAACGATATTTTTTTTCTTCCAAAACGATACATATCGTCGCGAAAACGTATCGCGATATATCGCGGGACGATATATCGGCACACCCCTACTTTGGGCTATTCAAAAATAGTAGATATACAAGCTCATAGCGCGGCACCGAGTGCCGCGCTATGAGCTTGTAGATCTGCTATTTTTGAAAAATCTTGAAAATGTGTGCAAATCTTTGAATATATATATTTTTAAAGCGATCATTTTTAACTCAAATCTTTGCTTCTGGGGGGGTCCCTGGAACAAACTATTTTGATGAGGGTCCGCGGCCAAATACATATAATTGTGGGGGTCCTTGACATGAAAAAGATTGAACACCACTGATATAGAAACATAAGTTTTTCAGAAAACTGTTGAGATTTAGGAGACATGTAGAATCGGCTTCAGGTCTCAATGGGTTAAAAGCAGAGTCCATCTTTTTTTCTTTCCTTTTTGCCTTCGTCCTTAAAAGTCCTTAAAAGTATGCTCATATATCAGCCTAATTATTGGTGACACGTGGAAGGCGGGAGGGCCGGCGTAGCCATCCTCTCCTTTAGCCCGACAGCGCAGGCAGAGGTCGTGCGGCGAGCGCCGTACACCCCCCGCGTGCCACTCCACATCTCTGTAACGGTCCAGACCTTACAGGACCCCCCACCATGCGGACGCTGGTGACTAACAAGGGTTCAGGGGGAGAGGAGGGCAGATATAAGGCCGTACGGTCCCACAGGCTAATTAGCAAGTGGTGCAGGAAGAACTTCCCTGTTTCTATATACCCTGGATTTGAACGCGGGTCTCCTACGCTATATTAGTGCTTCCTTTTTGTTTTACCACTGAGTTTATAATACAGTCTGCCCTGCCTGCTTGCTCTGGGGAGAAATACAATGTTGACCTTCAGGCCAAGGGTCGTGTCGAACCAAAAACAGGAGCGTGTCAAAGGTCGTGTCCAACTCGAGCCACGTTCCATTACCCCGACTTTCACACTCGCCCACTCCCCTCTCGTCCTCTAACTCGCGCCTTAGCCCCACCCCCAGCGAGGAGGAGAGGATTAGATGCGAGGACGGAGTGATCGACCGGGTTGGCCTCATGTAGGTTCGGTCGGAATGCTCTACGCTCACCCAGCGTCATTTCAAAACACACACACACACACACACACACACACACACACACACACACACACACACACACACACACACACACACACACACACACACACACACACACACACACACACACACACACACACACACACACACACACAGGATTATAATTAATTCCCTGCCAGGCGTGCATCCGAGCAGGGTATCAAAGCAGAGTAAAGTAAGATTATTAAAGTATAGATAATAATGGCACAGATGATTAAGCAGTTGTACAGTATATGGAGCAGATGACACATGCAGTGTTTCATGAATTACTGTTTGTAAAAAAAACAAAATTAAAGTGTGTGTGTGTGTCTATCTCAGTGGTTCTCAAACGTTTACATTTCAATGACCCCCCCCCCCCCTTGACAGTATAAACAAATGAATCTGTTGGGGTTCATTTGGATCCATTTGTATACTGTCAGAGTTACAGACTTGTACGGGTCAATTTAGAACCCCCCTAACGGAACCCCCGGACCCCTCTTTGAGAACCACTGGTCTATCTCTCTCTCTCTAACAAGGTCTCCAACTCATCACCCCCCCCCCTCTCTCTCTCTCTAACAAGGTCTCCAACTCATTACTACTCACTCACTACTTTTGATACTTTGAGTGTATTTTGATGCCAATACTAACATGTTGAACACAGGACTTTTTACTTGTAACAATGTATTTCTACAATGTGTTATCGCTACTTTTATTTAAGCGGCGCATCGGAGTACTTGTGTTCCACCACTGCTAATTAGCACGGAGAGAGATAGGTCACATGTGGGCGCGCACACCAGCGAGACGGGATTAAAAATGTTCTCGACAGCTTTATCAGAGGATCTCGTCTGATTCTCCGTTTGATTTCTCCAAAGCTGTGCATGAGGGCGTAGGAGGGGGTGCAATTACAAAAAAAGAGAGAACAATCTCCTGTTGGTGGGAGGTGGATACAGAGAGACACGTACACAGAGACACATACACATGCAGTATGTAATAGGCCGCGCAATCCCCCCAAAATAATCACATTTGAACTGGGGACCGCCCCACCCTGACAAGCACTTTTAGTTTGAGTCCTTTCCACCAGTGGTGTAAAGTAACTAAGTACATTTACTCAAGTAATGTACTTAACCCATTAAGACCTGAGGTGATCTCTTAAAAATGTTTTCTAAATCCTAACAGTTTTTTGAAAAAAAATCCCCAAAAAATATTTTTCAAGATTTTTTTAAAAATAGTAGATACAGTATACAAGCTCTATGAGCTTGTATATCTGCTATTTTTTAATAGCCAAGGAAATCTAAAGTGACACAGATGCGTTCCAGGTCTTAATGGGTCAAATACAATTTTGAGGTACTTTAACTTTACTGGAGTATATTCCAATTGACTATACTTTAACTTCTACTCCACTACATCTCAAATGTAGGCAAAATATTGTACTGCTACAAAACGCGAAGGAAAATAAAAGCCTGGAGATCGAGGCTACTCAACACAAGGATCAACACATCTCCATGGAACGCGGTAATACAGCAGAGTGAAATGCTCCCAGAGGGCGCGCGCACACACACACACACACACACACACACACACACACACACACACACACACACACACACACACACACACACACACACACACACACACACACACACACACACACACACACACACACACACACACACACACACAGAGAGCACTGTTTGAGCATAAATATTAGCATCACAGGCAGCTGGACTGGAGAGATATACAATATACTATAAAGCTATTCATCGGCCTGCCGGCGGCCATTTAACAGCCTTCGCTACCTGTTTTATTAGCCTGTATCAGGTGTCGTGCGTGCGTGCGTGCATGTGTAATTTATGAGCGCGCACGTACATCGTTGCTGTCGTCGGGCAGAAATGCGTATTTCAATGTTTTATTTTGTTTTCCTAAATCGATGCCCCACTTCGCCGTACTGCAGTGTCACACACAAGCAGCCAAAAAAATTGCTGATCTACAAGCTCAATGGGGAGACATCAGGGACGTGCACAGATAGACTCTAGGTGGTGCTAGAGCACCTGCCCTTTGCCCTCGTGACCAGAAGTGCCCTTTTGAAAAAAAGAGAAAAAAAGTTGTTTTTTTTCAGTTTACAGCAGGGGTCTTCAACAGTGGGTCCGGGACCCCTAGAGGGTCTTCAGAGTTACTACAGGGGGTCCCCCAAATCTTTATGTGATATGATTTTTCTTTTTACCATAACCACTCGAAACCTAGCATCCCTTTTCTGAGGAGAACTTTAGCCAAAAATAGCCGATCTACAAGCCCACAACGCCTCGCGCTGCGAGGCGTTGTGGGCTTGTAGATCGGCTATTTTTGGCAAAGAGGCATAGGTGTAGAGGGAAAAAAGAGCAGACCAAGTAAACAAAAAAAGTATAATTTACTTGAGCACCTGCCCCTCAAAATGTCTGTGCACGCCACTGGGAGACATCCCATACTCTGAGCGGCGGTCTCGTAACTGTGTTACGACGCCAGATTCTGCGAGAGAAATAAGCCCCGCACATACACGGAACACACACACACACACACACACACACACACACGGTCACAGAGAGAGAAAAAATATTGGATCGGGTCAAAACAAAGCGTGCAGCTAGCTGGTACATGAGGTGTCATGTCTTGTTTTACTCGTTTTTATGTGTGCACGTGTATGTATTAAATTCATTTGTGTGTGTGTGTGTGTGTGTGTGTGTGTGTGTGTGTGTGTGTGTGTGTGTGTGTGTGTGTGTGTGTGTGTGTGCGCGCACGTGCATGCACAATCATGCATCAAAGGGAAAGCCAAAAAGCTTCTCTCGGTTGCTCCGCGGAGCCCAGCAGGCACCCCGGGCACAGCTGGTGAGGAGGGCAGAGACATTACTCGGCTATTAACCCATTGAGACCTGAATCCGATTCTACATGTCTCCTAAATCTCAACAGTTTTCTGAAAAACGTATGTTTCTGTATCAGTGGTGCTCAATCTTTTTCATGTCAAGGACCCCCAACATTATACGTATTTGGCCGCGGACCCCAGTCAAAATATGTTGTTCCAGGGACCCCCCAGAAGCAAAGATTTGAGTTAAAAATGTTCGCTTTAAAAATATATATATATTCAAAGATTTGCACACATTTTCACGATTTTTCAGAAATAGCAGATCTACAAGCTCGTAGCGCGGCACTCGGTGCCGCGCTATGAGCTTGTATATCTGCTATTTTTGAATAGCCCAAAGTGTAAAATAATGCTTTTTAGCTCAAATCTAAAAATGACACAGTTCCAGGTCTTAATGGGTTAAACTGTTATTTGCGGATGTCACCCTCAGCGGGGGGGCCATGTTGATCCAGGCGATAAGACAGACCCCGAAGGTCCGCACGGTGTCTGACGCATGCAGACGCTCTGTACCCTACAGACAGTGGGATGCCAGTCCCACGATGGCGCTCACGCAACGAGGGGGGGGAATGATATGTCTAGGGGGGGGCGAAGTACCATACTTTTTTTTACTTGAGTAAAACAATACCACAATATAGAAATACTCTGTTAGCTGAAAGTCCTACATTCACCTTTTTGAGAATAACGTACAAGCTCGTCGGCGGACGTAACATAAAAACAGGGCTTCAGTGGTTAATGTCAGTGGCGTGCACAGACATTTTGAGGGGCAGGTGCTCAAGTAAATTATACTTTTTTTTGTTTACTTGGTCTGCTCTTTTTTCCCTCTACACCTATACCTCTTTGCCAAAAATAGCCGATCTACAAGCCCACAACGCCTCGCAGCGCGAGGCGTTGTGGGCTTGTAGATCGGCTATTTTTGGCTAAAGTTTTCCTCAGAAAAGGGATGCTAGGTTTCGAGTGGTTATGGTAAAAAGAAAGATCATATCACATACATATTTGGTGGACCCCCTGTAGTAACTCTGAGGACCCCCTGCTGAAGACCCCTGCTGTAAACTGCCCTGTTTTTCAAAAGGGCACTTCTGGTCAAGAGGGCAAAGGGCAGGTGCTCTCGCCCCACCTTGAGTCTATCTGTGCACGTCCCTGGTTAATGTACCGTACACACGTATTGCGTTAATAATCTAAATCTATAAAAGTAACGCGCAACTTAAAGTTAAAATAACTGTCGAAAAAACTGTCAAAAACACTAAAACAAAACAATATTTACCTCCTAAGATGGAGATGCAGAGTAGTAGGAGCATCAAGTATTGGAAAACGATAACACTCCAGTAAAGTAAAAAACAATGTTTTACTTAACCACAGTGCTTGGAATAAATTTGTACTGTGTGTGTGTGCGTGTGCGTGTGTGTGTGTGTGTGTGTGTGTGGGGAGGGGTACGTGGTGTCATACTGAGGGGGAGGTCAGATAGGGACAGGGAAAGGGGGAAGGCCACCTGCCAGCTAAATGACCAGCCCCATTTCCTCCGTGATGAATCGGCCTGGATGTTTCTTTATTTCTCCTCTCTCTCTCTCTCTGTCTCTCTCTCTCTCTCTCTCTCTCTCTCTCTCTCTCTCTCTCTTCTCATCAGACGGGAGCCTTCGGGCGGGCGGTCGGGACGGCACGGCTGGTCAGAGTGGAGGATCGTCTGTTGTCCAACGAGCTGTCAGACCCCCCCCCCCCCCCCAAAAAAAATGCCTGAGGCACTGACGACCAATTAATTGAAAAATATCGTCTCTGTCGGGTGGAAACCTCATTATGTCCAAATGCTGTTACATTTCAGGATTCAAATACGAAAAAGGAGCAAAAGTAGCAGATCTACAAGCTCGAAGCTCGGTGCCAAATTGCAGATCTGCTACTTTTGCGTGACGCTGTAGTGTATGATCAAGTAGGGTGTTCATTTCAAGCACAAGCAAACACAAAAGGTTTTCTTTTTAATGGAGATAAGAGGTTTCTGTCCGACAGCTAACGATATCCAACAGTGAATCATCTTACATCTGTGTGTTTTTTTTTCTTTCTTCTAATAATAGTTCCCTCTATTAACCGTGTTGGGCGAGAACGATGGCCTCATTGCTGTTTATCAAGTTGTGAGTCATCTGGTATTTTCTTGTTGCTGTTTAATTAGTCGCACATTAACCGTCACTGGTATTTATGCCAACAAGACATGACTTATATCTGACGAGTGACTCATCCCTTTTTTTTTGCTAGTGGTAATTGCGTTTACTCAATATAGACTACTTAAAGGGATATTTCACTTTAAAACATGAGTGGGGTAATTTCAACGTCCACTTGGGCTTCTGTGAGCACCCCACACAGTTTTTAAGTTGCTTGATACAGTATATAGATATTTGATATAAGTTTTAACAGACACGCCCCCTTCCCATACAAACCCATTCAAACTCTATTTTAACCATATTAATATTGGTTAGATTAATTGAAAACAAAAGTCCTTGGTTCTGGTGACTGATATTGTGCTTCTAATGTGTGGGGAGTCCATGTTTTTTTCAATTGCTTTTTTCATGTATTTAATAAAAAATGTTTTATATTTTTTTTCTTTTTCATTTCCCTGAAAAAAATGAAAAAAACAATTGAAAAAAAAAGTGTTTGTATGGGAAGGGGGTGTGTCTGTTAAAATGAATATCAAAATATCTAAATACTGAATCAAGCAACTTAAAAACTGTCTAGGGTGAAACACAATAGCCTGAGTAGACGTTAAAATGACCCCAAACATGTTTGAAAGTGAAATATCCCTTCAAGTAAAATTTTGAGGTACTTTCTTTTACTATAGTTGAGTATTTCTATTGCTTATACTTGTATACTTCTACTCCACTGCATCTCAGGCTATGTCCACGGGCTACAAGGGCATTAAAACATATTCTTTCCTCCATTGAAACACATACAAATAAAAAATACCATCGACGCGAGGCACGTTGATAAAGAAAAATCTCTATCCACATTAAAATGCAGCTGTCATCGTATAAGACTGTCTATTGACAGCCTGTCAACAACTGCAGTCTCATGATAACAGCCAGCTCACACAGCCTGTGCTTTTTAGATACCAGTTTTCAATAATTTATATTCCTCTACATCTCAGAGGCTTCTTACTACACCACAATTATTTGACAGCTTTTATAGTTACTTTGTAGATTTGTATTATTATTAACCCATTGAGACCTGAAGCCGATTCTACATCTCCTAAATCTCAACAGTATTCTGAAAAACGTATGTTTCTATATCAGTGGTACTCAATCTTTTTCATGTCAAGGGCCCCCAAAATTATATGTATTTGGCCGCGGACCCCCATCAAAATATCTTGTTCCAGGGACCCCCCAGAAACAAAGATTTGAGTTAAAAATGTTCGCTTTAAAAATATATATATTCAAAGATTTTCACACATTTTCACGATTTTTCAAAAAAAGCAGATCTACAAGCTCGTAGCGCGGCACTCGGTGCCGCTCTATGAGCTTGTAGATCTGCTAATTTTTGAATAGCCCAAAGTGTAAAATAATGTTTTTTTTAGCTCAAATCTAAAAATAACACAGTTCCAGGTCTTAATGGGTTAACACACATTAACCCATTAAGACCTGAAGCCGATTCTACAAATGCCCTCTAAATCCCAACAGTATTCTGAAAAATTTATGTTTCTATATCAGTGGTGCTCAAACTTTTTCATGTCAAGGACCCCCAAAATGATATGTATTTGTCCGCTGAGCCCCATCTCAAAATATGATGGTCCAGGGACCCCCAGAAGCAAAGATTTGAGTAAAAAAATGTTCGCTTTTAAAAAACAAATCACAATTTTTCAAAAATAGCAGATCTACAAGCTCGTAGCGCGGCACTTGGCACTTAACGTTTTCAAACGCTAGTTTAAAAGTCTTTTCTTCAATCATCATGATATGCATTTAGTAAATGACGTTCCCATTCATTTCGAAATGAATGATAAAGTCTGGTATGTATGTTTCTAGGGTTTCTATTGGTTCTACCGAGCGAAGACCCGCCCCTCGCTGCGGTTGCAGCCAATAGCAGCAGTCGTTTCCGGTTGCTTTTCGGGAACCGGAAGTTTCCACGATGGTGGATTTGAATTTGCAGGAAAAAGTGGCTTCAAAACGGGTCTGTAGCAACCAATGGGTCACGTGACGGTTCCCTTCGTCCATATTTTTTACAGTCTATGGATGTAACAGAGTATTCCTACATTGTAAAGTAAAAGAGTCCGAGTACTTTTCCCAACACTGTCAATCAGCGAACATGCAGTGGTGGAAAGTAACTAAAACATTTACTTAAATACAATTTTGAGGTATTTGTACTTTACTTGAGTATTGCCAATTTCCAATACTTTTACTTCTACTCCACTACATCTCAAGAGGCAAATATTGTACTTTTACTCCACTACAATTATTTGAAAGCTTTAGTTACTAGTTGCTTTTCAGATATAAATTATGATATTATAAAACATACATGAACCACTTTAGCCCTATTTTATACCTATGCCATTTGAAAATAGCCGATCTACAAGCTCACAACGCGTCGCATCGCGACGCGTTGTGAGCTTGTAGATCTGCTATTTTCAAACATTTTAGTACTTTTACTTTTACTTTTACTTTTTTAATTTTGATGCCAACACTTGTGTACCTTTACTCAAGTAAATTTTGAATTCTGGACTTTTACTTACAGAGTATTTCTATATTGCAGTATTGATACTTTTACTTAAGTAAAGAATTGGAGTACTTTTTCCACCACTGCGAACATGTACTGTAACTGAGTGGCGCTCCTCTCTTAAGCATTCCCCTCAGCCCATACAGTAAATCTCCATGTCTCTCTCTCTCTCTCTCTCTCTCTCTCTCTCTCTCTCTCTCTCTCTCTCTCTCTCTCTCTCTCTCTCTCTCTCTCTCTCTCTCTCTCTCTCTCTCTCTCTCTCTCTCTCTCTCTCTCTCTCTCTCTCTCTCTCTCTCTCTCTCTCTCTCTCTCTCTCTCTCTCTCTCTCTCTCTCTCTGCCTTCCTTTCCTTCTGCTGAGGTCAGCGCAGAGCAGGCCAAGCTCAAGGTGTGTGTGTGTGTGTGTGTGTGTGTGTGTGTTACTATACTTGTGAGGACCAGACGTCCCCACAAGTATAGTCAAATTTGACAGAGAGACGATTGTGAGCAGAGAAGTGGTAGTTTTATGGTAAAAAAAACAATTACATGGTTATAGTTAGACTTTGTTGTGTGGCGATGTTGCTCACCGAGAAATAGCTGATCAATAAGCTCACAGCGCGTCGCGGTTGTGAGCTTGTAGATCTGCAATATCTCGGCATTTTTTTTTGCAGATTTTCGGACATTTTCTCTGCCACCCTAAAATTTGGATGTCCTCACAAGTATAGTTATACAAATGTGTGCGTGTGCATGTGTGTGTGCGTGTGTGTGTGCGTGTGTGTGTGTGCGCGTGTGTGTGTGTGGCGGGGGCATCTATCACTTTTTTAACCGTCCGTCTTGGCTTTAATGCAGCTCCTGCGAGATCGAGCGGAAGACAATCCAATCACCCAGGAACCCCAGATTCAATTCTGGCACGTTGCTCAGCCCGCCAGTACTACCCGCCATCTTCTCCCTCCCCGAGCCCAGGAGAAAAGTGCAGAGAGGTGCAGAAAAAGGCTTCTTATAGGGGAACCGGGGGGAAAAAAAATCAAAATAAAATAAATAATAAAAGATAGAGGATACAAAAAGGAAGATATAGTATAGTGGCCCTGTGCAAGCCAGAATCAGGTTTAACCCATTAAGACCTGGAACTGTGTCATTTTTAGATTTGAGCTAAAAAGCATTATTTTACACTTTGGGCTATTCAAAAATAGCAGATATACAAGCTCATAGCGCGGCACCGAGTGCCGTGCTATGAGCTTGTAGATCTGCTATTTTTGAAAAATCGTGAAAATGTGTGCAAATCTTTGAAAATATATATTTTTAAAGCGAACATTTTTAACTCAATTCTTTGCTTCTGGGGGTCCCTGGAACAACATATTTTGATGGGGGTCCGCGGCCAAATACATATAATTGTGGGGGTCCTTGACATGAAAAAGATTGAGCACCACTGATATAGAAACATACGTTTTTCAGAAAACTGTTGAGATTTAGGAGACGTGTAGAATCGGCTTCAGGTCTCAATGGGTTAAATGAGAACAGTATAAGACATGACAAATCTAATGCTGGATGATGGTAAATGATCACCTTGTTGGGTGCTCTTTAAAGAGTGTGTCGAGGGGCATTGGAGGAAGAAGAACTCAAAATGTTTTACTTAAGTAAAAGTATCAATACCGCAACGTAGAAATGCGTTACAACAAAAGTCCAGTATTCAAAATGTTACTTACAAAAGTACAAACGTATTGCCATCAAAATATACGACTTAAAGTACCAAAAAAGTACTCGTTGTGCAGTGTGTCCCATTTCTCCAAGTTCTCAAAATAATGTATTAAAACATCTTTTGAAAATATCAAATCTACAAGCTCACAGTGAACCACAAAGCGACGCATTGTGAGGCTATTTTCAAAAAAACCAAAGTGCAGTATATGGGACCATAATATAGTCCAAATCTAGAAAGTAACAAACAACTAAAGTTTTCAAATAATTGTAGTGGAGTAAAAGTACAATATTTTGCCTCTGAGATGTAGTGGAGTAGAAGTAAAAGTTTTGACAATTGGGAGATGAAATAAAAATCACACCCTGTGTGAAGAGAGTGGTGCCTTGGATGAGCCCCGTATTGATGTTGTCATCAATGTTTGTTTTTTGGACATACGGACGGACACACAGACAAAGTCAGATATAGGAGTGGTTGGCACCACTCAAAAAAGATACCTCAAAACTGCACTAAAAGTACAGTACTTGAGTAAATGTACCTATAGTTACTTTCCACCTCTGCCGCGAGGGAAAGGAGGATTCCCTTAAGGAAAAGGACGCTGGACGCGGCGCGGATAAGTTCTGGAGTGATTTTCTGGGAACGAGCCTCGGGAGACTAATAAGGACATTCTGGGAAAAGAGCATTACTGTCTGCCGCATTGTTGTTAACCCCCCCTCCCTCCCTCCCCCCTCCCTTATCGTGTGTCCTTTTCAGACGCGCGTCTGCATTGTCAAAACAACGTGGGCAAAAACAGGGGAGAGAGAGAGAGAGAGAGAGAGAGCCCAGTGTAAACAGATTAGGCTACGTCCGCCGCCGGGGGAGACAATGGCGGATATAACCGACGTTTCCTTGTGCCCCGCGGCCATGAAAAAGCAGCTATTAAGCCATTGAGACCTGGAACGCATCTGTGTCACTTTTTGATTTGAGCTAAAAAAAAGCATTATTTTACACATTTGGCTATTCAAAAATAGCAGATCTACAAGCTCGTAGCGCGGCACCGAGTGCCGCGCTACGAGCTTGTAGATCTGCTATTTTTGAGAAATCGTGAAAATGTGTGCACATCCTTGAATATATATTCTTTTAAAGCGAACATGTTTTAACACAGTTTGAAAACAAATGATATAGAAACATAGGTTTTTCAGAAAAAACGTTTAGGATTTAGAAGACATTTTGCAGAACCGGAACCTCAGGCCTCAATGGGTTAACCTCAGTTTGGGTGCCAGGGAAAAAAAACGAGAAAGCAAGGAGATAATCTGGTGCCGCCGGGCACTCTAGGCGAGAGATTTAGACGCTCAAATCCTCGCCCTCGCCACCGGCAACCTGGGGTATTGGAGGGAAGAGGGGGGGGGGGGCGGGGGACTGTGCTATTATGAGGCGACTTGAGCCCTGTCCAAAAAACACGGTGTATTGAATTACCTGGGCCATGTCTACTTGTTATCTGTCCAGAAGCCCTTGGTCGTGGAGGTTGTCGTCACTGTTGTCGAAAGCGGCCGCGCCGCGAGTCGAGGGGAAAGTGGCTGCTGCCCGACAGCGGGGGTCCCCCGTAATCAGATTTGGTTTTCGATTCCCGCCACGCTTTGGCGGCCTTCGATCCAAATTGTGCCGTTTGTGTGGTTAACAGAGCTGCCGCGGGATCACGCTATTGACTGGAAGAAGGCCTGGTTTGTACTTGGTTGCGTGCCATGTAGTGTCACTGAAAATAGCAGATCTACTGTACGAGCTTGTAGATCTGCTATTTTTTTTGGCAGAACGTTAAAGGATGACTTCGCCCATTTTCAACCTTATCTTCATAACAGTACAATTTTGTTCTACTCGGTCTGTGTCTCATAGGGGGGCTGTGAACACTTCAGAAACCCGCCTAGCAGTGACATCATCATTAGGCTAAGATTTCAATTAAAACATTTTATTAACACGAGAACAATGGCTTCCATTATAGCATGATAGCTTTCGAGGAACAGAAAGCCTGGGGTTTCTATATTAGCTTGGATTCCCCGGCGATGATGTCACTGGTAGGCGGGTTTCTGAACTGTCCGAAGCCCTCCTCTGAGACACAGACAGAGTAGACAACAATGGTGCCATGCAATAATGAGCATTATGAGGACCGATTGTATGAAGTTAGGTTGAAAAGGGGTGAAGTTGTCCTTTAATCAAAACCCCCCACAAACTGTCTTTTCAACATTCAGTGTGGTAACTGCTTATTTACAGTGCCCGACACAATGGAGTAAAAATCAGGTCTTTACACTCTAAACGGTCTCATGTACTGTGATATCTGTGCAATGTATGAAAGCTATTTAGTGCTGGATCTGTGCGGGGGATCTCTGCATTTAAAAAGGAATATCGTGGGGGGGTCAAACATTCAATTCAAACACTCAACGATGGATGTGTGCAAGCACAGTGGTATATCATCGCTGTCGGGCAGAAACCTCTTATCTCCATATCCGAACTTTTTGTGTTCTTTCGCAAATTAACGCCCTACTTGATCGTCAGTGGTGGAAAAAGTACTCAAATGTTTTAATTAAGTAAAAGTATCAATACTGCACTGTAGAAGTACTCTGTTACAAGTGAAAGTCCGGAATTCAAAATTTACTTGAGTAAAAGTACAAAAGTATTGTATCAAAATGTACTTAAAGTACCAAAAGTAAAAGTACTAAAATGTTTGAAAATAGCAGATCTACAAGCTCACAACGCGTCGCGATGCGACGCGTTGTGAGCTTGTAGATCGGCTATTTTCAAATAGCATAGGTATAAAATAGGGCTAAAGTGGATAATGTATGTTTTATAATGTAATAATTGATATCTGCAAAGTAACTAGAAACGGAAGTTTTCAAATAATTGTAGTGGAGTAAAAGTACAATATTTGCCTCGGAGATGTAGTGGAGTAGAAGTAAAAGTATTGGAAATTGGAAATACTCAAGTAAAGTACAAATACCTCAAAATGTTACTTATAAGTACAGTACTTGAGTAAATGCACTTAGTTACTTTCCACCACTGTTGATCGCCCTACAGCGTCACGCAAAAGCATCAAAAGTAGCAGATCCACACGCTTGTAGATCTGCTACTTCAAATGCTTTTGAATTTGAATCCTGAAAAGTAATAGTTTTGGACATACAATATGAGGCTTCCACCCGACAGAGACGATATGTACGCATGCACTCAAAGACCTATTGAGATTCCAATCGTGTCCCACCCTCCCCATCCATAAAAAAAAAGGAGAAAAAAAAACTTCCCTAAATGGCCTCCTGGCAGGGATGGAGAATAAATTGAGCTAATCAAGAATAGCCTCACAATCACTGCATCCCCAAAGTAATCAAGTAGTTGGAAAAAAACACATGCACGTGTGTGTGTGTGTGTGTGTGTGTGTGTGTGTGTGTGTGTGTGTGTGTGTGTGTGTGTGTGTGTGTGTGCGCGTGCGTGCGTGTGTGTCGTGTTGTATCAGTGTATCAGTATGTGTGTGCGTCATAGTCCGCATGAGAATATTGGCCTGTCTGCTCTCCTCTGAAAGCTAAATGCTTTACAGCATCGAGCCCTAATTGTAATCTTCCCTCCCGGGTGGGGAGCTGTTGACGTTGTGGGCTGTTGTGTGTGATGGTGGGGGGGGGGGGGGTGGGGGGGGGGGGGCAGGGCCTTTCAGTCACCGCTGTGAGGATGCTAGTGAAGTACCCAGGAAATGCCCTGTTTTGGCCAAATATTACCTAAGAAACAGGCAAATATTGAGGCAATAAACAGGCACTGTGAGTTTGTGGTTCGGTTATATTCGCAATTTTCATCTGTGGAACCGAGTTGAGGCAGTACTAAATGTAATGCCACAACTCCTACAAGTCCAAGTGCATGTCAGGGTGGGGGGTCCCCAGTTCAAATATGATTCTTTTGGGGGGGTCGCAGCCTGAAAAAAAAAAAACACCTAATCTGTTTCATAGATTACAGAAGTTTGAAAACCACTGTGATCCCCAGGACGTTTTTCTGTTATCCTTTTAGCTTTGATGTCTTACTGTACCACATGCTGTTTACATTTATGACTAATAAAGTAATCAATCCATCAACCAATCAATCAATCCCCACATTAAGAACCACTGATCTATGACTCCAAATGTGGAGATGGTTTCAGCCCGATCAGAGCCCACATTGACTTCCATTATGAAATGAAAGATACATCATTTGAAATGGTTTCAAACATTTTAAACACAATGTGAAAAGACAAATAGTGGCCTATGCTGGCAGTGTGCATACTATGTTTGGTGCTGATCGGAGCAGTGGTTATAGCGCGCAAACACACGCACACGCACACACACACGCACGCACGCACGCACGCACGCACGCACGCACGCACGCACGCACGCACACACACACACACACACACACACACACACACACACACACACACACACACACACACACACACACACACACACACACACACACACACACACACACAGAGTTCGGCTCCGACTTCTGCTGGATTGTTTGGCTCTGTGCCGTTGCTCAATGTGCTTGTTAAGTTTAAGACCTCATTTGGGGAAGGAGTGAGCATTAAGTGAAAAGGATTTGCATAGAGACAACCACATACGGTTATAGGCATAAGTTAAAAACTTAAGTCTGCAGCTAGCCCGCAGACAAAATAAACCAGCGATAACAGCGATCGGGATGGGGATGGGGTGGTTGTTGGCTGGCGAAGGTCTGTCTGCATTTTCAAATGATGCAAGCTTCAAAAATTGTGCGAGACAATCTCAGTTGCATTCCTATGGAGGTTTTTTTTTTTGCCTTTCCAACCTAGTTTTTTGGTGTGTTGTGTCGAGCCCCTCCGGGACGGGACTGGGGGACTGCATGGCGGAATAGAACAGCGAGGTCTCAACTGTGTGGTTATCCATCACGCTTCAGCCCATCTCCACAGGGGGACGCGGTCAAAGGCACACATGGGAGGCACACACACAC